>NC_140545.1:27517721-27977721 GCF_057382185.1 Mchenga conophoros | reverse complement strand
TTGTCGGGCATAAACCGGTCCGTGGCGCAAAAAAGGTTGGGGACCGCTGCTTTAGACTACGGTGACCTGGCTGACTGAGAACCTTCACAGACATGCGGCATGAGTTACTTACACATTTGTGAAAGCACCATTAATGCTGAAATATATGAGTCTGGATGCCAAATTGGCCTCATCTAATCTTTAAAGGGAAAGATTTTCATTTTTAAACTACAACAACCTTTTTAATAGCATCACTATACTGCTGATAGAAAGAGGAAGGTGTGAGAAGGAGTAAATCATTAGCAGTACACAAAGAGAGGCTGAGATTTCACAGTTACAACAGAAACATGTCATGTTTCATGAACCTCGTGTTTGTGTAGAAACAGGTTTCTGAGACAGTGCACAGTGTATGATGGCTCAGTCAATGAGCTGAAGATTCATAAATGCACAGATCTGTTCTCTGACAGTCAAATTATATAATACAGCTTACAGGCGACTCAGTGAAGGTGAAGGTTTTAATGGCATCATGGATCAAAAGAAGGTGTTTGCATTCACCGTACAATGCCTGAGCAAGCACACGTGACTGTTAGACACGTTATCTGTGACTCACATTGGTGATAGTAAAGAACATACTGCATTACTTTAAAAGTAAAGAGTAAAGTAATGAGTAATACTTTACTGTTACTGAGTAAAGACTTTGACACTGGTCAGTTCACATGAGGGCGATAAAAAAAGACTGAGGTCATTTTGCATGTCAAACAGTTTGACTGAGTTCAGTATATGCAGGATATTCTCTGAACACTGGATTCAGAAATGAGTTCCCTTCATATTCACTCACAGGCTGATCTTTAAATCACATGCCAAGAATTCGAAATGTAAAACAGCAAAAGCTGACCAGATTACAACACGACAATTGTAAAAAAGGAAAAATCCTTCAACTGGCCGACTAGTTCATTTAGCAGTCCAATTGTACATGCTACTGCTGTTGCACAGGTGATATTGCACAACTTTATTCTGGGTACACCAATGGGCCCAAAAAAATAAAATAAAATACTGAATACAACCAAAGAAGGGAATTCAGGACAATCAGTTCAATCGATTCTCTTTCACCTTGGTTTTTCTGTAATATTACACACTGGTATGTCTGCCCAGCTGCCAAAAAGTTGTGATACAATATGTCATAACCTTAAACTGTACTGCCAAAAGTAATCACTCACCCACTCAGACATTAACCTGATAGAACAGCTCTGGGATAAATTCCAGTGGAGAATGCAAGCCCGACTGTCCAACATCAGCGGCTGACCTCATAAATCACTCCTAAAACCAACCTTCTTTACACCTTTGCATAAATATGGAGCCTGTATTTATATCCAGTAAACCCACATGGATGCACACTACAGTATATGTGAAGTCCTGCTATAAGCTGGTTTTTAGTTTTTTCTTTGTATTCTGTGCTTTCTGCCCTAAAAACAAACACTTTGAGCACTTAAAGCACTTTCTGTCATGTGATGATCACACCTGCAAATCATACACTGCACACACAAATATGATGCACATCATTCTTGTTTATGCATAATGCCTTATCACTCATTTGGTGTCCAGATGTCAGAATGAATGAACAGAGTTTAGTCTCCACAGCGCTTTTTAACCGGGTCGCCTGCAATATTTTTTGCAACCAGCAGATGGCACAACTGAGCGACACATCAACATCTTGCCAACACAATGTGGATGCAGTAAGAGGAACGTGCTACAGTCCACGAGGCGTCATTAAAGATGTTTGACACTGAGACTCTGAAGCTTGTTTCATCTCAGCCGAAGCGTCTCGTCTCACTGTGCCGGGGCTTATGTCAGATCTTTGTAATCACATGACCGACGACGCTAAGGCTACGAAACACCAGAGGTGACGTGACTGATTCAAATATTTGGTGCTGTTTCATTTGTCGGGAGATGTGAAATGAATGATCAGTGTTCCCTTCCTGCTTCACTTGCAACAACCTTAGCTATGCCTCCGTAACACTGATGTTGCTGTCATCTCACATAACAGAACAAACCTGTCATATCAATCTAAGTCATGACGGAATAATAAGTAGTAACAGGACAGCACATTTGACATTAGGCCAGACTGACAATGTCCTGCAACAAATGGCAGAGATGCTATTACCTGAAAAGGTTGTTAATTTTCATCAGATTTAACAAAACAAGAATTTAAGTTGAATTTTTAGGCGTTATGAAGTAAAGTTACACATTAGAACAAACAAAATAAACAAAGGCAACAACATATAACACAAAAACTAACACATGTAAATCGTTTCGTTACAGAAGAAGAACTTTATGAAAAGTTAAAAGTTTTTTTGAATAATGGGTTTTATTTGGTGAAATAAAGAAGAAATAAAAAGAGAGCACTCACTGTGAAACAGACTGAACAGCAAACGGCCAACATTTTCAAAGTGACCTCACGGCACAGAACATAACAAACATAGTTTTTCATCATCATCACAATGTTTGCTGGGAAAGGAGCTGTACCTTTGTAAAAGCTTGTTGTTGTTGTTTTTTTACCTTGGTGCTTGTTTTCAGCTCAGTTCAGACGAGACTGACAGTAACAGCACTGAAAACAGGCACTTTATCTGTGATAACAGTGACACTGAGGGAGGAAGACTTGATTAAAGTGCCTGAGGGGAAAATGTTTGTTCATTAAAAAACAAACAATGAGACTGTCAGGCTCAGGAGAGACTCGGAGGCAGTCCGTCACTTCAGTTCACAATTTATTTACACACAGACACCATGTGCGGATATATACAGGTGAGGGGGCACAGGAAGAGGGTCTCCGGGGAACACAGGCACGGGAAGGGGATGGCTAAGTACACAATCCTTCACTGAAGCTCAGGTAGCTCGGACTCCGGCTTTTAGCTCACCAAACGGCGGTCCTCAGGCTGGCGAGAAATCTAACACAGGGAGGAAAAAAGGTAAGTTGCGGCACGAAAGAAACTTGGGAAAAAGCTCAGATTAGCGATGACACTGACGAGTGTTACACAATAATCCAGCGAAGAAGCACTCTCAGCAGCCGCCTTAAGAAGTGGATGAGATGATTGTTTGCAGGTGTCCGAGCCGGGGGCTGGAGCCGTCATGACTCCGCCCCGGTAGAGCGCAGTGTGCGGGAGGGGAGAGAGATGCAGCACAACAAAAACACTTGTAGCCATACAGAGTCAGCCGAGAAGGCACAGGGTCATGACAGTACCCCCCTCAACGGGAGCCTCTCGGCGACCCACCCGGCTTACCCGGATGCCGCCGGTGAAACTCGCGGAGCAGACCAGGAGCCAGAACCGCCGACCGGGGCACCCAGGAACGTTCCTCTGGCCCGTAGCCCTCCCAGTCTACCAGGTACTGAACGTCCCTCCCCCGCCGCCGAGAGTCCATAATGCGGGCGATGTCAAACACTTCCTGCCCAGCCACGAGCCGGGCGGGTCGGAGGGGGCCTGGAAGGAGGGCACAACGGGCTGGAGAGCACGGGTTTGACCTGGGAGACATGGAAAACATTATGGATACGCATGTTGCGAGGCAGCTTCAGACGGACAGATACCGGATTGACCAGGGCCTCGATCTCGAACGGACCGATGAATGCCGGGGAAAGCTTCTTTGACTCAACACGAATGGGAACGAAGCGTGAGGAGAGCCATACCTGTTGCCCAACCGTATAGGCAGGTGCAGGGACCCGCCGGCGGTCGGCGAGCGCCTTATTGCGCTCCGCCGTCCGCAGCAGAGCGGCTTGGGTGGACCGCCAGGCCCGGCGGCACCTGCGGAAATGATGTTGTACTGATGGGACGGTATGCTCACCTTCCACGGCCGGGAACAGGGGTGGTTGGTAGCCCAATGAGGCGTCGAACGGCGACAGTCCAGTGGCTGATGAGGTCAGGCAGTTGTGGGCGTACTCAACCCAGGGGAGCTGCTCGCTCCAAGTGGTCTGGTTGAGAGAGACGACACAGCGGAGTGCTGCTTCGAGCTCTTGGTTGGTACCCTCGGCCTGTCCATTGCTCTGAGGGTGGAAGCCCGAAGAGAGACTGACCGTGGCGCCGATCTGCGTGCAGAACTCCTTCCAAGCCCGAGAGGTAAATTGGGGTCCCCGGTCGGAAACGATATCCATTGGAATGCCATGAAGCCGGAAGACGTGGGTGGTGAGCAGCCGGGCGGTCTCCAGGGCCGTAGGGAGCTTCGGGAGGGCGATGAAATGAGCTGCCTTAGAAAAACGATCAACGATAGTGAGGATGGTGGTGTTACCTGATGACGGTGGGAGCCCCGTAATGAAGTCCAGCGCTATGTGGGACCAGGGCCGTCCTGGCGTGGGGAGCGGTTGAAGAAGCCCGGCGGGTGGTTGGTTGGGACGTTTGTTCAGGGCACATGTGGCGCACGCCATAACGTACTCCCTGGCGTCCTTGTCCAAGGAAGGCCACCAGAAAAACTGCTGGAGGAAGGTGATGGTGCGGCGGGCTCCTGGATGACAGGTGAACCGGGCAGTGTGGCCCCAGTGGAGCACTTTGGGTCGGACAGCAGCAGGGACAAACAACCGATGAGGGGGGCCCGTGCCCAGGTCGGGGTCAGTATCCTGGGCCTCTCGCACGAGAGCTTCGATCTCCCATGTGACAGCTCCAATAACACAGGTAGCTGGAAGAATCGGTTCTGGATCGGAGTCCCCCTCCGTACTGGAAAACTGACGGGAGAGTGCATCGGGTTTCACGTTGCGCGACCCTGGTCTGTAAGTGATGGAGAAATTGAATCTAGTGAAGAAGAGGGCCCACCTGGCTTGTCGTGAATTTAGGAGTTTGGCGGACCGGATGTACTCAAGGTTTTTATGGTCGGTCCACACGATGAACGGGTGTTCCGTGCCCTCAAGCCAGTGCCTCCACTCCTCCAGGGCCAGTTTGACCGCTAGCAACTCCCGATCACCGATGCCGTAGTTCTGTTCTGTGGGTGAGAGACGACGAGAAAAGAACGCACAGGGATGGAGCGTACCTTCAAATCGCTGTGACAGAACTGCTCCCACTCCAGAGTCCGAAGCATCCACCTCCACCACGAACGGTTGCCTGAGGTTGGGCTGACGGAGGATGGGGGCGGTAGTGAACTTCTCCTTTAGTAG
This sequence comes from Mchenga conophoros, assembly GCF_057382185.1. Lineage (NCBI taxonomy): Eukaryota > Metazoa > Chordata > Actinopteri > Cichliformes > Cichlidae > Mchenga > Mchenga conophoros. Next base: position 27,972,614 of record NC_140545.1, on the reverse strand, counting down.
GGAAAAGGCCTTCTGAGCAGAGAGGTCCCACTGAAAAGGAACTTTGGGGGAGGTAAGTGCAGTGAGAGGTGAGGCAACCTTACTGTAGTCCTTTATGAAGTGTCGGTGGAAGTTGGCGAATCCTCTGGCGGTTCGGCGGTTGAGGCCAGTCCACCACGGCCCGGACCTTCTCAGGGTCAGGTTTGAGATCCCCCCCGAGAGATGATATAGCCAAGGAAGGCCACCGTGTCGACGTGAAATTCACATTTCTCTGCTTTCACGAACAGCCGGTTCTCCAGGAGGCGCTGCAGGACCTGCCTCACGTGACTCTCGTGCTCCGCCTGGGACTTAGAGAAAATGAGAATGTCATCTAGGTACACAAAAGCACATCGATTAATAAAATCCCTCAGAACATCGTTAACTAGGGCCTGGAAGACCGCGGGCGCATTGGTTAAGCCAAAGGGCATGACGAGATACTCAAAGTGTCCAATATGCGTGTTGAAAGCGGTCTTCCACTCATCTCCTTCCCGGATTCTCACCAGGTGGTAAGCGTTTCGCAGGTCTAGTTTGCTGAACACCGTGGCCCCCTGGAGTAGCTCGAAAGCTGAATTCAGGAGGGGAAGAGGGTACTTGTTCTTTACAGTGATCTTGTTGAGGCCGCGGTAATCAATACACGGCCGGAGCGTCTTGTCTTTTTTATCAACAAAGAAGAAACCTGCCCCCACCGGGGAAGATGACGGGCGAATTATCCCAGCAGCCAGAGAGTCATTGACGTATCTCTCCATGGTTTCCCTTTCGGGCTGTGTGAGGCTGTAGAGGCGGCCAGAGGGGAGAGGCGCCCAAGGGAGAAGATCGATGGCACAGTCATAGGGCCGGTGTGGTGGAAGAGAGCTCGCCTCATCCTTACTAAAAACTGCTGCGAGGTCATGATAGACGGAAGGAACCGAAGATAGCTCCGGCGACTTTGAAGGCTTCCCGGGGAGGGAAGAAAGGGCAGAAGGCGTGGCGGCCCGAAGGCAGGTCATGTGGCAGCCCATACTCCACCCCATAACTTGCTCTTTCTTCCAGTCGATGTGTGGGTTGTGTTGTGAAAGCCATGGATAACCTAGTACGAGCGGGGTCACTGGTGCCTTAAACACACAGAAACAAATGTTCTCAACGTGGTTACCGGAGAGAGTGAGTGTGACAGGTAGGGTGATGTGCGTTATGTCAGGCAACCGGTGACCGGACAGGGCGGACACGCGGAGAGGATGAGGCAGTGGCCGTGTGCCAATGTTGAACTTTGAGACTAGCGACGCATCAATGAAATTTTGTTCTGCACCAGAGTCAATTAACGCAGGGAGGGAATGGGACAACGACCGGAGGGTGAGTTTTGCAGACAGCAAGAGACGGGGAAGAGGCTTGTTGCTGGACAGGTCGCCCACCAGTACCCTCTCAATTACTGGCGGGCGCCTCCTTTTGCCAGCGCCGGGCAGGCAGAGATGAAATGCCCCATGCGACCGCAATACAAACACTCACCCGCGGAAAACCGGCGTTGTCGCTTCGCAGGAGTGAGTCGAGAACGTCCCAGCTGCATGGGTACCTCCTCCTCAGTTCCAAAAGCTCTAGCCTCTCGTGCGTCGGGTTGGGGCTCCCGAGAAGCCAGGGGCTCACGAAACTGCTGTCTTCGTGAGCTCTGGCGCGCCCGCAGGCGATCATCCACCTGAATACACAGGGACATTAAAGCATTTAGAGAAGCAGGAAGCTCCCGCATCATTATCTCATCCTTGAGCTCTTCGCGGATATTATTTAGCAGAGTGGTCTTCAGGGCCTCAGGTCCCCACTTGGTCTGCGCAGCTAGGGTCCAGAAATCAACAGAAAAGTCAGCCATGCTCCGCCTACCTTGCTTCAGATTAATCAAACGATAGCCGGCAGCCTCCGTACTAGAGCCTTTATCAAACACCGACTTGAAGCGAGACAGGAAGTCATCGTAAGACATTCCGGGGCAAGCCTGCAGCTGGGCCTGGGCCCAGGCCAGGGCTCGGTCACGTAGTAGCTGGGTGACGTAAGCGATCTTAACCCCGTCAGTAACAAACACATGAGGTAGTAATTGAAACTGCATGGAACACTGCAACAAAAATCCCGCACATTTTCCCATCTCCCCAGAAAAAACCTCAGGTGAAGGTAAAAGCTTATCCAGCTTATCCTACTGAAGCTACTGCGCTAGCAGCCGGAGTAGCTGTGGCTGCTGTGGCTGCTGTAGTGACGGCAGGAGCGTGTGTTACCTGGGGAGGAGCCGCAGGAAGCGGATCGTCGGCCAGTGGAGTCCGTTGGGCGAAAGCCTGAGTTAGAGATGCCACTTCTCCGCTGAGCCTTACTAGCATTTGTTCGTGTCGGTGCAGAAGCTCCTCCAGAGACATCAAAGTCAAAGTCAAAGTCAACTTTATTTGTCAATTCTGCCACATGTACAGGACATACAGAGAATAGAAATTTCGTTACTCTCAAACCCTAGATGAAATAGCAATGAACATTTAAATATAAGAGAGTGATTAAAAAATGCAAATAAAATAATTAAAAAGTAAAAATTTAAATAAATACAATACAAATTAACAAGAAAGCTATACAATATACAATATACAGTATTCAGGTAAGGGTAAATGACATTGAGTGTAAACCAGGCAGAGTAGTGCAAATAGGCAAATAGTGCAAATGGAGATTTAGTAATGTACAGTAAGAGATAGTATAACAACAAAGTCTTATGAGGTAGTGGCAGTCCAATGCTCCACAAAGTGACTGGTAACTGGTGCAGGCCAGTGAGTGAGCCAGAGTGTGTGTGTGTGTGTGTGTGTGTGTGTGTGTATGTGACAGAGTTCAGTGAGACCATGGAGGAGAAGAGGGGAGAGGGGGCAGAATCGGGAGGGAGTTAAGCTTCCTGACAGCCTGATGGATGAAGCTGTCCTTCAGTCTGCTGGTCCTGGCCTGGAGACTCCGCAGTCTCCTCCCTGACGGCAGTAGCTTGAAGAAGCTTTGGGGGCTGTCGCTGCCGAGGCTGGGTCTGCCGAGTCCATAGCGATGGCTGGATTATTCTGTCAGGCTCAGGAGAGACTCGGAGGCAGTCCGTCACTTCAGTTCACAATTTATTTACACACAGACACCAGGTGCGGATATATACAGGCGAGGGGGCACAGGAAGAGGGTCTCCGGGGAACACAGGCACGGGAAGGGGATGGCTAAGTACACAATCCTTCACTGAAGCTCAGGTAGCTCGGACTCCGGCTTTTAGCTCACCAAACGGCGGTCCTCAGGTTGGCGAGAAATCTGACACAGGGAGGAAACTCGGGAAAAAGCTCAGATTAGCGATGACACTGACGAGTGTTACACAATAATCCAGCGAAGAAGCACTCTCAGCAGCCGCCTTAAGAAGTGGATGAGATGATTGTTTGCAGTTGTCCGAGCCAGGGGCTGGAGCCGTCATGACTCCGCCCCGGTAGAGCGCAGTGTGCGGGAGGGGAGAGAGATGCAGCACAACAAAAACACTTGTAGCCATACAGAGTCAGCCGAGAAGGCACAGGGTCATGACAGAGACGATGAAACTGGAGGGACAGAGTAATGCACCACACTATGTGAGGGACACTTTCATGAAACATTTTGAACTTTGGTGTATTCAGTGGATGCCATCACGTCTGCATGTGCTGTGTGGTTGGCAGGGGGATTGGGAAAGAAAGAAAGAGCCATGGTGTTTCTTTGCTTTGGTTTTGGGTTTATAACATCTAGCTCCTGATATATGAAGTGACTATCCCATTTCTCAAATGAATTTAATGAATTTCAGTCCTGAACTGAACAATCATTGCTGTGTGTCTGTTTATGTATGCACGTCTTTCTTCCTCAAACAGCTTAGAAAACCACTGAAAGTTAAACAAGTCAGTCACACCAAAATTCTTCAGTCTGAACCACAAGCACAGGTGTCCCTGCTGATCCACCCACCAGCAAAACCATGAATGGATTATCAGAGCTGTCGGTGTGGCCATGCAGGTTTTAGTTATCAGAGGTGTCTCTGATTTTGTAACAGCAGTTATTGCAAATGGGATGTATTCATTCATTGAATAAAAACTCCTAAGGTCTTGTAAAACAGAGAGTAGTACATTGCTATTCTTGAGGTTGTCTATGAGGAAAAGTGTCATACACTCTTGTGTAAAAAGTCCCAAAGGAAAGATTTGAGTAAATAAAAAGAAATTCATGTGTACAAAGACACAAACATGGAGGTTTTCAAGACCAAAGAGAAACTGTACAGAAACTGTTTTGCATAAAGCAGTTGCTACAATTTTCAGGTTCTACCATGTTTCCTGGTACAATCGTGTTATATGAAAAATGGTTTTGTATTGAATAACTGTTTTACGCAAAGGTCATAATACTAACATTTGCCATAACAGTACAAAGGTTTACAATGAACATATATTTAAAGTACAGTAAAATTATTTATTATGCTAAAAATAGACATATTCAGAATGTTTAGCTTTTCAATTTGGCCACTCTAAACACCGGATGTTGGATAGACTTGCAGACCATGTCTGTACTTGGTCCTTCGTTCCAGGTACAAACTAGGTCCACAATTTGGATGTTCAACCATGACCAACATGGACGTCAACATGAGGTTCAACATTTGAACTTTGGACTAGGTAGTTTTTTGGGATGTCATGTGGGCGTCTATGACAGGTGCGCCTTTATTGTGCGAGACATGAATTAAGAGACGCGGTCAGCCAGTATCTTTTTAGGAATGCCGACTTGGAAAACTAGTGCCATGGCACTGCCTCAGGATATTGTGTTGCATAATCCAGCAGAACTAAATCAAAGTGATAAGGTCTTGCCAATGCACTCAAAGGGACCTCCATTAACAGTAATAGTGCAAAAGAGCTTGGAATGGTCAGCTGGTTCACTAGCTGAGACTGCTGGAAGGACGCGCACCAATGACGCACATCGCTAAGCCAATTGCAGCCTTGACTCTATGTGTTTTGCCCTTAAACTTTTTTTTCTAGCAGCACTGTGGGATATTTGTGTATATCCCTGTTACACCCCGGCCTAGGGGAAACAAAAAAAGAAGGAAGGATAACGTGCCCGCTCCCTGCTCCCAAGGAAAAAAACCAATGCTGCCACAGGATTGCAGTTTCACAACAACCAGATATTTTATTAATTTCAAAAGGTAAACTTGTTCACGCAGCACACCACAAGACACAGGGCTAAATGCACAGCTTGTTTGGAAGCAGGAAGTAGGCGCGGCTGCCGGTTCGGATGGGTCACAATTTAAAGCCGGCATAATTCAGTCTTCCAACAATGGCTAGCCTCCACCTGGAACTTCGCTAAGCACAAACAGAGAGAAGCTCTGCCACCATCTGGGCCAGCACCTCTACATGCTGTGCTGGTCACTGCTCTGTCATCCCTCACTGGACTGGGTTTCAGCACCACTGTGGAAGTACGACTCATGCTCGAAGCATTAAATGATGTGCTGTACTTGATTTACAGTGCTTTATACAGAGCTAACTGGTGTAGTTTTTCATCTACTAGTGTCTGTGCTGTCTGCTTCCTCTCGTTCCTCCAGTTCTTTTCCTTTTCAGCATCTAGACTCTGGGGGTGTAGGCTCCTATCACCACTGGGATGGGTTATCAGAATGTAATCGCCAGACAGCATAACTGAATTCTGTATATCAATAAATCATGTGCAGTTCCTTCCAATGATCTGTCCTTATTGGAATTCTGTTCCTTTAAGGCTTTCTAGAAATTAAAGGAGAGAACTAATGAGTGAAATATTTGTAATCAGTCGCTCAACACCATATTCAATCCTCTCAAGGTTCATCTTGTGTTACTACAGCACAGCATCCTCTGAGAATAAGTAGCTGTGTTTTCTTGTTGTTATGACAGAAGGTCTAATAAATGTATTACACACTGTTTACAGGTGGTCTAATAAATTAATGGATTGCTTTTATATAGCGCTTTTCAGGGCCCTTAAAGCGCTTTACAATTCCACTATTCATTCACACACTGGTGGAGGCAAGCTACAGTTGTAGCCACAGCTGCCCTGGGGCAGACTGACAGAAGCGAGGCTGCCATATCATGCCATCGGCCCCTCTGGCCATCACCAGTAGGCGGTAGGTGAAGTGTCTTGCCCAAGGACACAACGACCGAGACTGTCTGAGCCGGGGCTCAAACCGGCAACCTTCCGGTTACAAGACGAACTGCCAAATCTTTGAGCCACGATTAGTTAAACATTGCACATAACAACTGGAATGTTGTATTAACTCTTCTTCTGTTTGCCACTTGTAACATGGGAGTATGCAGATTTTACACACAGCTAGTGAGCATAGCAACCAAGGCTGGAGAGAGATGAGAAAGAGAAGAGTACAGAGAGATGAAGGGCGGTGATGGGGAGTAAGGAGAGCTGTGAAGAAGCCTCAATGCAGTCAGGGACGCAAAATGAAAAAGAGAGAAAAATGAGCTTTGTGCTATCATGGCAGAAGTCATTGACCACAACAGACACACAAAGGGAGAGCGAGCAAGCGAGCGAGTGAGGGAGGGAGCTACGTAGAGCTTTCAGTCTGTTTTGGTGTCAGTTGTCTCAGTGCCACAGCAGCAGGCAGCATGGAGCTGGAGCCTCAGAGATTCAGTAAGTAAGCCTTTGCTCCTCTTTTCTGCTCCTGGTTCTGTTTGCTGCTCCTTTTATGGCTCATCAAGCAGTCAGATATAATTTGTACTTGATTTGAAGCATTTGGCTACAATTTAATTGGTTGGACTGGTTTACTGGGGCTGCGTGGCATAATGAAAAGTTATCGGTGTGCTTAAACAGTAACATGATGGTTGAGATGTCTAATTATTATGTTTGATTGTTAACATCAGAAAACTGGCTGATGCTGTGGAAGATTTTGGTTGGCTGCAGTTCTTTTTCATGTGTTACCATTCATGCTCATTTATCCGTGTCAGTACATCAGATGTGTACAGTCTACTCCTGCCTCCAATCTAGTAATGACCTAAAACTGAGAGAGGCAGAGAGAGAATGTGCAGACGAATGGAGATTCATACATTTCTGATCCATCACTTGCTCATTATGTCTTCAGCCTGCTGAGCTTCAGCATGAGGTTAGGCGGAGGCTTGCCTTTTGCTTCTCTCTTTGGTTGTGTAAAGGTCTTTTTTCAGTTATATTCATCCTCTGAATTATGAATTATCTGAATATAAAGACATACACAGTTTAACGTTTAAGACTCAAACTTTTTTTAAATCGATTTGAAAGAAAAATCAACTAATTTTACAAAAATTTGGGACCCAAAAGTGAAATGTTTGCTTGCAGCTGAAGAGCAGAAGGCTTAGCAAATACACATGTAGTATAAGCATATGCTGACTGTCAGTCCAGAGCTCAGTGTGAGCCCATCATGACACAAAGAAACAGTCCAAACATTACTCTAGCCCAGGGGTAGGCAATCTTTCTGATGGCAAGTGCCATTTAAAATTTCCTCAGAGGTCAGTGTGCCATGATTGCATTAGCAATAAATTTAATAACGCTCTATGATAACAGTTATATATAGAACCACTTTATAGAATTATATTTGTTCACAGATGTTGGCAGCTATCAGTGAATAGTTATCAGCTATTTTGAAACAAAAAAAGACACTTTTTATCCATAACAAGAACTCCATAACAGCAAATGGACTGTAGACAGGAAATACAGATGCTATTTATGGTCTCCTCACAAGAATGATAAGAAAAATAAACTGGGCCAATATGGCATGTTTGTTAATACACTCTGATCTCTGGTCTCCCACTCAGAGACACAGGTCTCCGAGTGTCCAGCATTCAGACGGCTACCTGAGGACACTCATGTGAGAGAAAATCTCTCACATGAGTTTTACATGTGATGTAAATAAGTTTTTATCTTATTTACATCAGATAAAAACTTTGGTTGTAAGCTTCAGATAATTATTTAATAACAGCCAGACATTTTAAATGAAAATAAGAAAGTATTTCTTTGTGCCCCCCTTTCCCTGTTAATGCCCTACCTGGCCCCCTGGCAACACTTTGCTAGACCCGCCCCTGCACAGTTACCAGCTGTCAGCTATTTAGAAAAGGATCCTGGTGTTATTTGTCTCTCAGAAACAGTTCATAACGTCCCTTCAACTCATTCATGTCACCTAAAAGGTAAACCTGTTTCTCCATCACCTGTTCAGCTCTGATGATTCAGTAAGAACATCTCCTGGTATCCACCAGATAACCAAACCGACATCATGACCAGCAGCTTTTTTGCAGCTGTGGCTCCAGCAAAAATCAGCTGATACTAGAAATTAATATTAAATAAATTCTAATAACAGCTGATCAAGCTTAAACGTGCTGCTGTTGTTTAGCGCGACATCCGCTGGTTGACTCTTTCTGGCGCAAAGTGGGCGATAAACAAACAAGAGAGAAAAGCCAATCAGCTGATCATTGATCAGTTTCATGATTAAAGTAGCAACAGGCGAGAGAGGGGAGAGAATGAGAGAAGAAGAGGCAGCTGTGCAGCAAAGACAAAGAATAACTCCACCTTTGTGTCTTTTTCATTCTAGCTGAAGTCCGGGACAAACTGCGTCCCCTCTCAGCAAAAACACGAAACATAATGATTTCTCTGAATGCGAGACGATTCCGTCTTTTTATGGGACGGTTGGCAACTCTACTAACTAACCTTATGAATTAAATAAAGTTCAACATCAGTAACATCAAAGCACCCACCCAGCTGTATAGAAACTCCATCATGCTAGCTAGTATGCAGTATGAGTTATTGTAACTGACTGTAAAAGTCAGCACAATGAAAATAAACTCCACCTAAACTTGATTTATATCTGACCCAGACAGACTGCAGGTCATAACTTCTTACCTGAAGTTCAGTTCACCTGACACTTGGACCGGAGGCCGCCTTGGGTCTCTGCTCCTCCTGCCTCCGATCTCCCTCATCCACCTGCTGGCCTCCACCACTTATTAATTTTACTGAATCTGTGGAACCTCCGCGATGCCACCACCAAACAACTGAGTTATTTTTACACACCGGCCAGCATCTGGCCAATCCAACACCTTTCATTGTTTATACCGTTACAAAAACCCCCCAAAAAAACCAAACAAACAAAAATCATCAGGCCACCGAGCAAATACCCGGTGGCCCAATGGCCAGTCCAGCTATGGCCATGCCATCAGTTAACCCGTGCCCAGGGTTGCTGACCCCTGCTCTAGCCTCACACTAATCAGCACTGATCACTGACACCAAGTAACACTGTGGTTTAAAAACAGACAGCAGTGACACTGAGCTCAGTTTTAGATGGCAGTACGCAGTGAAGACCACACTGTGCTGTGCAGGTCACAAAGGTCAAAGGTCTTTTCCACCTTGTATGTGTTTCTGATGGAGTGTTGATCTGTTTGACAAAGAGGCAGAGAAGGAGATGAGCTTTATTGGATGTAGAGAGGTTTGATATTACATCAGTCTCAAGCCCACTGATGAGATGATGGCAGAGACAGAGTGGGGGAGAAATGACGAAGGTTAGTCTTTGGAGACTGAGTTAGCAGAAAGAAGTTCTAATAATGGATGGGTGAAAAGATAAGTGACAGATGAAGAAGATAATGTGTTAATGGAAGGATGGATGATGCAAATGATGGCACAATAGCAGTATTAAAGATGCTCTGAAGATGCCCCCACCCCACCCCCAACCCAAACCCAGTTCAATGTGGTGTTTGAGCATTATAACACACACAGATATATATAACACAGTTATGGTGCAGTTCTCTCATTTCTTTCACACAAAGTAATCAGCTTTACTCGCTGGATGTTCTGCAGAAGCTTGAAGCGTCCTGCTGGGATGTTGACTTTTACAAAACTGGTTTACTGAAGAAACCTCTGTTTTGTTTTGTTTATTTTCCTGAAATCAAATAAAATAGGGTGGGAAATATGACTTTTTCTTTACATTATTAGATTATATTAGTAAAAATCTAATTAATAATTCGATTTTTAAATTGTTATTTAGATCATTATATCTCTCGGTTGGCTTGTGAACACCTTGGACAAGCTGGAAGAGGATGTTATTATTGTTACTAGAAGCAGTAGCAGTAGTGTTATATCCCCATGTATCTCATCATGAATTATTTATTAAATTAAATGAATCATAATGATGATGCATCAGGGTGCTTTTGGTGTTTGTTTTGGTTTCCTGGATCTGTTTGGGTCAGCTCTGTCGGGTTTGGGAGAATTTTATTTGAAATTGTTTTGGGTCCAGTACAGTTCAGGAGTCCAGAGGTAAAATGTAATGCAACTGTTTCACGTTTTGGGTCAGCTCAATTCTCACCTCAGTGACCTTAAACACACAATTTCAAACACTTTATCTATTGTGAATAATGCTTCTATTGTAATGAGATACTACATATTTATCTGTTTCAGTGTTATTTAAGTAGAATCAGCCCAGATGAATGTTACCTCAGGGACAGGACCACACTTGACAATACTGTAGAGCAGTGGTCCCCAACCCCCGGGCCTCGGACCGGTACCGGTCCGTGAGTCGTTTGGTACCGGGCCGCAAGAGTAGAGGCTCAGGTGTGAAATGTGTGGTTTTCAGGGTTTTTATCGGTTTTCAGCGCTATTTTGTTATCGTTTTTATCGTTAACTCGGTTTTCCTGGGTCTTTTCACGTGTGTTATAAATAAATCTTTTTTTTGGTACTGGTACTAGTTTTATTTTGTTGTATTTATCCGCGACACCTTAAAGGCCGGTCTGTGAAAATATTGTCGGGCATAAACCGGTCCATGGTGCAAAAAAGGTTGGAAACCGCTGCTGTAGAGAGATGATTTAGTTTGAGTGACAGGAATAAAACAAAGAAACAACGTGAAGCACACATGACGGGATCAAGCTGTCCTACCTTTCATTTCCCAGAATGCAGTTGTACACCCAATACAGAGGTCTGAATATTGTAATAACAAACAAAACATTTACACAAAACCTTCCTTACTCAACTGCAAAATGGGAAACATAGTCTCTTAAATAGACCTTACTATCACAGTAAATTATTCATGAGTATTTCTGTGGGTTTCTGTGGAACAGTCTCCTGTATGTAAGCCCCTTAGCACCAGACAGACTGTGTTATTCTGTTCAGATTAGTTGGTGGCATTGTGTCACCTGACCATAGAGAGATAACCCTCCATAGGGCACTTCATGTGGTTTTCATACAGCTGGAAGAATATTCTCTGTATTAGCAGATTCTTCTGGATCACTGTTGTCTTTGTGTTCCTGGTTTGTTCCAGCAGTCTACAGGGAGTGCAGAATTATTAGGCAAATGAGTATTTTGTCCACATCATCCTCTTCATGCATGTTGTCTTACTCCAAGCTGTATAGGCTCGACAGCCTACTACCAATTAAGCATATTAGGTGATATGCATCTCTGTAATGAGAAGGGGTGTGGTCTAATGACATCAACACCCTATATCAGGTGTGCATAATTATTAGGCAACGTCCTTTCCTTTGGCAAAATGGGTCAAAAGAAGGACTTGACATGCTCAGAAAAGTCAAAAATAGTGAGATATCTTGCAGAGGGATGCAGCAGTCTCAAAATTGCAAAGCTTCTGAAGCGTGATCATCGAACAATCAAGCGTTTCATTCAAAATAGTCAACAGGGTCGCAAGAAGTGTGTGGAAAAACCAAGGCGCAAAATAACTGCCCGTGAACTGAGAAAAGTCAAGCGTGCAGCTGCCAAGATGCCACTTGCCACCAGTTTGGCCATATTTCAGAGCTGCAACATCACTGGAGTGCCCAAAAGCACAAGGTGTGCAATACTCAGAGACATGGCCAAGGTAAGAAAGGCTGAAAGACGACCACCACTGAACAAGACACACAAGCTGAAACGTCAAGACTGGGCCAAGAAATATCTCAAGACTGGTTTTTCTAAGGTTTTATGGACTGATGAAATGAGAGTGAGTCTTGATGGGCCAGATGGATGGGCCCGTGGCTGGATTGGTAAAGGGCAGAGAGCTCCAGTCCGACTCAGACGCCAGCAAGGTGGAGGTGGAGTACTGGTTTGGGCTGGTATCATCAAAGATGAGCTTGTGGGGCCTTTTCGGGTTGAGGATGGAGTCAAGCTCAACTCCCAGTCCTACTGCCAGTTTCTGGAAGACACCTTCTTCAAGCAGTGGTACAGGAAGAAGTCTGCATCGTTCAAGAAAAACATGATTTTCATGCAGGACAATGCTCCATCACACGCGTCCAAGTACTCCACAGCGTGGCTGGCAAGAAAGGGTATAAAAGAAGAAAAACTAATGACATGGCCTCCTTGTTCACCTGATCTGAACCCCATTGAGAACCTGTGGTCCATCATCAAATGTGAGATTTACAAGGAGGGAAAACAGTACACCTCTCTGAACAGTGTCTGGGAGGCTGTGGTTGCTGCTGCACGCAATGTTGATGGTGAACAGATCAAAACACTGACAGAATCCATGGATGGCAGGCTTTTGAGTGTCCTTGCAAAGAAAGGTGGCTATATTGGTCGCTGATTTGTTTTTCTTTTGTTTTTGAATGTCAGAAATGTATATTTGTGAATGTGGAGATGTTATATTGGTTTCACTGGTAAAAATAAATAATTGAAATGGGTATATATTTGTTTTTTGTTAAGTTGCCTAATAATTATGCACAGTAATAGTCACCTGCACACACAGATATCCCCCTAAAATAGCTAAAACTAAAAACAAACTAAAAACTACTTCCAAAAACATTCAGCTTTGATATTAATGAGTTTTTTGGGTTCATTGAGAACATGGTTGTTGTTCAATAATAAAATTATTCCTCAAAAATACAACTTGCCTAATAATTCTGCACTCCCTGTATATGAAGCAGATAACCCAGTCATAAAGTTACACAGCAGAGTAAATGCACCAAACATTAGTAATTAATAAAGAAAATTAACAGTGATGGTGAAGTATTTGTCGACTCCATCATCCACTACGTCACAGAAAACTAAATCTGAACCTTCAAAGGCCAACTTGCTGGTCTTTGACCAGGCCAGCTAAGGTCGCCTTCATTTGACAGTCAGGGTGATTGCTCTCACTCCTCATTGTGCTTCAGTGATAGCTGCATAATGAATTCAACCCTGGCCTGACAGCAGAGACATGTATCAGAACCAGGACAGTACTGGTTTTATGTGATTTAGTAATATCCCACTAAACACAGGACGTGAAACATGCACATCACATCTGTATTGGTTCTGTTGCTTAATGAACAATTCTAGATGTCTATACGATTCCAAACCAGGTCCACAATTTGGACGTCCAACCATGACCCAACTCAACATTTGACCTTTGGACTGGGTAATTTTGTTGGACGTCATGTGGACATCGATGACAGGTGCAGGAAATTTACATTTATGATGTAATTTTTTATATTTAATATCAACATTGTTGTTGTTATCAACAAAACAAACACGATTTATTATGTGTGAGCCTATTCATTTAGTCAGTCCAATTTAATGTATTCTTTGTTGTTATTTTACATTTTCCTGTTTTTCTTTAACTGGTTTATTTCATTTAATTAATGAACTTATTTGAAACCAGGTTAAACTTATGAACTGGAACATCAACTTTGTCAATTTTACAAACTGTCTGTCAGAAGCTGGGGACATTTCTGCTCAAAATCCACCGTGCAGCTTCTCACTATTGTTTTGGCCTCAAGAGCCCGCGCCATCTTGGAGATGTTGGTACCACAGAAGAGGGGCCTGAAGGCTTTGGATCTCATGTCCTCGGGACCACAAGTAAGCCCGCAGCATGAGCGAAGTGCTCCTTTGAAGTGACATCTTACTATGTCTGATTTCTCAGACTTTTTATCTGATTTAGTGCTCAGCTCAGATAAAATAATTATTGTGGGTGATTTTGCCATGTTGACAGCCTCAACATGGCATTTAGTCTGTTATTAGACTCAATTGGTTTCTCTCAAAATGTAAAAGAACCCACCCATCACTTTAATCACACTCTAGATCTTGTTTTAACATATGGCATAGAAACGGAACATTTAACAGTGTTTCCTGAAAACTTATGAAGATGATAACTTCCTTATCATCTTCAATGCCCTGTACCAACACAGAGCAGAGCAGCTACCTGAATGCTACTCCAACAGAGGTCGATCATCTTGTTAATAATTTTACCTCCTCACTACGTACGACTCTGGATACTGTAGCTCTGGTGAAAACTAAGGCCTCAAATCAGAAGTACCTGATTCCGTGGTATAATTCTCAAACACGTAGCCTAAAGCAGATAACTCGTAAGCTGGAGAGGACATGGCGTGTCACAAATTTAGAGGATCATCATTTAGCCTTGAGAAATAGTTTGCTGCTTTATAAGAAAGCCCTCCGCAAAGCCGAACATCTTACTATTCGTCACTGATTGAAGAAAATAAGAACAACCCCAGGTTTCTCTTCAGCACTGTAGCCAGGCTGACAAAAAGTCAGAGCTCCCTTGAGCCAACAATCCCTTTAACGTTAACTAGTAATGACTTCATGAACTTCTTCACAAATAACATTTTTATCATTTGAGAAAAAATTACCAATAATCATCCCACAGATGTAATATTATCTACAGCTACTCTTAGTACCATTGATGTTAAGTTAGACTCTTTTTCTCCAATTGATCTTTCTGAGTTAACTTCAACAATTACTTCCTCCAAACCATCAACATGTCTTTTAGACCCCATTCCTACAAAACTGCTCAAAGAAGTCCTGCCATTAATTAATGCTTCAATCTTAAATATGATCAACCTATCTCTAATAATCAGCTATGTACCACAGGCCTTCAAGCTAGCTGCAGTTAAACCTTTACTCAAAAAGCCATCTCTAGACCCAGCAGTCTTAGCTAATTACAGGCCAATCTCTAACCTTCCTTTCATATCAAAAATCCTTGAAAGAGTAGTTGTCAAACAGCTAACAGATCATCTGCAGAGGAATGACTTATTTGAAGAGTTTCAGTCAGGTTTCAGAGCTCAGCACAGCACAGAAACAGCTTTAGTGAAGGTTACAAATGATCTTCTTATGGCCTCTGACAGTGGACTCATCTCTGTGCTTGTCCTGATGGACCTCAGTGCAGCCTTCGATACTGTTGACCATAATATCCTGTTAGAGTGATTAGAGCACGTTGTAGGTATTACAGGTACTGCACTGCTGTGGTTTGTATCATATCTATCTAATAGACTCCAATTTGTTCATGTAAATGGAGAGTCCTCTTCACACACTGAGGTTAATTATGGAGTTCCACAGGGTTCAGTGCTAGGACCAATTCTGTTTACACTATACATGCTTCCCCTAGGCAGTATCATTAGAAGACATACCATACATTTTCACTGCTATGCAGATGACACCCAGCTCTATCTGTCCATGACGCCAGATAACACACACCAATTATTTAAACTGCAGGAATGTCTTAAAGACATAAAGACCTGGATGGCCGCTAACTTTCTGCTTCTTAATTCAGATAAAACTGAGGTTATTGTACTCGGCCCTGAAAAGCTTAGAAATATGGTATCTAACCAGATTCTTACTCTGGATGGCATTACCTTGGCCTCCAGTAACACTTTGGAGTCATTTTTGACCAGGATATGTCCTTCAACGCACATAATAAACACATAGCCGCCCCTCCCTGAGCCTGGTTCTGCTGGAGGTTTCTTCCTGTTAAAAGGGAGTTTTTCCTTCCCACTGTTGCCAAAGTGTTTGATCATTGGGGGTCATATGATTGTTGGGTTTTTCTCTGTATGTATTATTGTAGGGTCTACCTTATATTATAAAGCACCTTGATGCAACTGTTGTTGTGTATTGGCGCTGTACAAATAAATTGAATGGAATTAAATTGAATTGAATGAGATCCTTAAGATAAAGTACAGCCCGATTATTCAAGACCTCATATGTAATGAGAAGGATATTAAATTTGATTCTGGATTTAACAGGAAGCCAATGAAGGGAAGCCAATACAGGCGATATCTGCTCTCTCTTTCTAGTCCCTGTCAGGACTCTTGCTGCAGCATTTTGGATTAACTGAAGGCTTTTCAGGGAGTTTTTAGGACTTCCTGATAATAATGAATTACAGTAGTCCTGCTGTCTGAGAGTGAAGTGCTCTATTGGGGTATTATAGGACTTTGAGGTCTTTAAGATAAGATGGGTTCCGATTATTATTCAGATCCTGAAAACCTGTGTCTCAATCCAACTGTGGTCTGCAGGAGTATGCATTCATAGACGTATACACAGAGGTTTACCACCTGACGGTTATATTTTCCACATTAGCAGCAGAAGCTGTATAGGCAATTGATTCATCGAATGCTAAGTTAGCAAATGACATTAACATCTGAACGCCTAGTGGAAGGAGCTGCCACACTGTTTGAAAGCGCTGTGTTCAGTTGGAATGGCATAATGAGGGAGTGTGTAAGATGCAGAATTAGTCCTAAAGTTAATCTGGCATTCATTTATACAGCAGTCTAAGGGAAAGACATACAGTGGGGGGAAAAACTCCATTAAAGAGCAGTCCTATTATTTTTCCCTAGTTCTCTGCAGAAAGATTTAAAAAGCTAACTGCGATGCTTTGGAAGTTCGTTTACACAATTCTGTTGATAAAATGGAGAGCTCTGAAGGCTTCCAGTCCTTTTCTCTTGTGTACGACAGTAAAGGAAATGCTCTACTGCCTCCTCTTGATCTTCTACACGAGTTCTATGTTCAGTGGATGATGAGATCAGAAATTGTGGTTTAGTCTTTGTTAGGAGCTCACTGCAAAATTTTAATGAAGTGGAAAACTGTAGCTCGGAATCGTTCTGCCTCTTTTTTTCCTCCTCTTACATAATTTAAACAAAGTTGTTTGTAGTATGAAGTGATTTGGACGGGCTGTGCAGCACCTGATGTTGTACATGATGTAAAATAGTTTTTGCCAGAAATGACTATTTTACCCGTATAAGCTCTTCATCTGCACTGACACATAAAATAAAACATTAATACAGGAAAGTAAGAAATATATTACTCCTTTTGTTTTGTGGATAATCAGTGCAGGAGTGCATTGAATTATTGGAAAAATGTTGAAATGTTCGTGGCATTGTATGAAACCATACCTGAATGGTATGGTATGGGGCACAATGGTTTTCCTCATTTTCTTCCTTATGCACTTTTCCAGTAGTTGTTACCTACTCTAGACACACTAATCTGTGTTCCATGTAGATACAGTCCTACAGGAAACCAGCATCAACTGAAAATTCCATCCTCTGGGAAACCAATGGAAATCCAAATCCTCTTAAATTTATAATTGAATACAGCAAAAATGACCAGGATAAAAGTTGTAAGTGCACAGTTTTGGCAGCGCTCGATCCCTCTGGTGTCTCTGTTGAAATTTGAAATTTTACATCTACATCAGGTCGTACACTGTTGCTTCTCTCTCTGTGTCACCTTTCTCATACATGATTTAAAGCTATGCCCAAACATTAAAAATCACTTCATTACATTTTCTCCTTTTCTATGTCCATCAACCTGACTTTCATCAGCTCAATCTCATAAAAATCATCAATCAATGAATGCATTTATGAGCACATTTAAAAACAACACAAGTTGACCAAAGTGCTGTACAAAGTAAAAAGTAAAGCAAACACAAAACAAAAACTCAGTCCCAATTAAAAGTTTTCAGACGGGATTCAAAGATGTCGAGTGTTGGACAGATCCTCACTTGAAGAGGCCGCTCTGTGTTTCAGTCTGCTTCTAGGAACAATCAGAAGCAACAATCAGCTGACCTCAGAGTTCTGCTTGGAGTATTTCTGTCACGGTCTGCGGAGACAGGCCGTGTGGTGGTGTGTGTGATGGACCCAGGTGCGTACACAAGTGAGTAGACGGGAGTGAACTTAACAGAAAGCGAGCCTTTATTATGGCTGAAGACAAAGTGTACAAACACAGCAGGGATAGCGTGACTAACTAGACTATAACTAAACTGGGAAAACTAGTACTGTGACAAACTAAGAAGACTCAGAGACTATGGTGATAACTGCAAAGACTGACCGTGAAAACATGGAGGTGGGAACACAGACGACGCGACACAGACTGCATGACACACAGAGGCTGTGTCCCAATTAAGAGACTGCACACTTGAAGTACGTGCACTACGCGTACTACGTACGGTGCGTACTATAAGTACGAGAAGTGCGGAAGTGAGAGGCTTGTGAAATGGGACGGTATACGCTTCGTTGCGCTGTTCAGGTTGCCTAGCAACCATGATACTAACCGCGAGACACGTTACATACAGCTTTGTTTGACAGAAATGAAGGAGAAAAATGTTTTGTTGGTCATTCATTTTTGTCATGACATCACTTTGATTAGTTGAGTATCTGAGGCTGAGACCACAGGACTGTAAAACATGATTGTTGGGCTTCATTTCTGTGCTGAACAGTCATTTAAGATTAGTTAGTAAATAACAATTAGTTAATGTTGTTCATGAGACTAAAGTCATCTCACTGTGGCAATGTAAATATAATATGGCCAATATTATAGTATTGTCAGATTATTATGAAAAAAAAAAAAAAAAACACCCAGCACGCCCCTGCGGGCGGTTTATCCTTCAAGCTCGGGTCCTCTACCAGAGGCCTGGGAGCTTGAGGGTCCTGCGCAGTATCTTAGCTGTTCCCAGGACTGCGCTCTTCTGGACAGAGATCTCCGATGTTGTTCCCGGGATCTGCTGGAGCCACTCGCCTAGCTTGGGAGTCACCGCACCTAGTGCTCCGATTACCACGGGGACCACCGTTACCTTCACCCTCCACATCCTCTCGAGCTCTTCTCTGAGCCCTTGGTATTTCTCCAGCTTCTCGTGTTCCTTCTTCCTGATATTGCTGTCATTCGGAACCGCTACATCGATCACTACGGCCGTCTTCTTCTGTTTGTCTACCACCACTATGTCCGGTTGGTTAGCCACCACCATTTTGTCCGTCTGTATCTGGAAGTCCCACAGGATCTTAGCTCGGTCATTCTCCACCACCCTTGGGGGCATCTCCCATTTTGACCTCGGGACTTCCAGGTTATACTCGGCACAGATGTTCCTGTACACTATGCCGGCCACTTGGTTATGGCGTTCCATGTATGCCTTGCCTGCTAGCATCTTGCACCCTGCTGTTATGTGCTGGATTGTCTCTGGGGCATCTTTACACAGCCTGCACCTGGGGTCTTGCCTGGTGTGATAGACCCCAGCCTCTATGGATCTTGTGCTCAGAGCTTGTTCTTGTGCTGCCATGATTAGTGCCTCTGTGCTGTCTTTCAGTCCAGCTTTGTCCAGCCACTGGTAGGATTTCTGGATATCAGCCACCTCCTCTATCTGCCGGTGGTACATACCGTGCAGGGGCCTGTCCTTCCATGATGGTTCCTCGTCTCCCTCCTCTTTCTTGGGTTTCTGCTGCCTGAGGTATTCACTGAGCACTCGGTCAGTTGGGGCCATCTTCCCAATGTATTCTTGGATGTTCGTTGTCTCATCCTGGACTGTGGTGCTGACACTCACCAGTCCCCGGCCCCCTTCCTTCCGCTTAGCGTACAGCCTCAGGGTGCTGGACTTGGGGTGAAACCCTCCATGCATGGTAAGGAGCTTTCTTGTCTTTATGTCAGTGGCTTCTATCTCCTCCTTTGGCCAGCCTATTACCCCAGCAGGGTACCTGATCACGGGCAGGGCGTACGTGTTGATGGCCCGGATCTTGTTCTTACCATTCAGCTGACTCCTCAGGACTTGCCTGACCCTCTGCAGGTACTTGGTGGTTGCAGCTTTTCTAGTGGCCTCTTCATGGTTCCCATTCGCCTGCGGGATCCCCAGGTACTTGTAACTGTCCTCTATGTCTGCAATGTTGCCTTCTGGTAGTTCAATCCCCTCAGTTCTGACTACCTTCCCTCTCTTTGTTACCATCCGACTACACTTCTCCTCTGTTCTGTTCTGCATAGGCCTGAACCCCCTCAGTGAGATCATTAACAAGACTTATGAATATATATATATATATATATATATATATATATATATATATGTCAAAATTGACAGACAACCCAAAATGTGATGTCCACATATGTGGATGCCAGGCCCTAGGTTAATTATCCTGGATTAATAATACAACGGCTTCTTTGGGCCCTGCAACCGCAACCAACCACACGTAACATCACCCTCCATACTGACAGAAGATGGCTTATTTTTAAAACTTTAAACACTTGTTTCTTCGTGTTAATGTTCAATGTGAAAACCACTGCTGCACCCAAAAGGACACACAGGGTATTCTCACACTTCCTGAAACACAATGATGCCCAAGACTATTGGAAAAACACTCTGTGGACAAAAGTTGAAGTTTTTCCAGAGTTCATGTCCTTTAGATCTAGCATTAAACTAACGACAGCAACTAAATGATATCAGTCAGAAATGGTGATGGTGGTGTGATGGCCTGGAGCTGCTTTGCTGCTTCAGGAATGACTTGTCGTAATTAATGGAACCATGACTTCTGGTCTCGACCAGAATCTCTTGAATAAGAATGTCGGGTCATCAATTCATCCCCTGAAACGCAAACTCACTTGGGTTATGCAGCAGGACAGTGATCAATAAACACAAGTCCGCCTCTAAATGGCTAAAACATTAAAAAAAAAAAAAAAAAAATTATGATTTTGGAGTCCACACTAAAATCAGATTGAGATGACTCAGGATGTCTTTGTGTAGTATTAGTATGTTTTGAATTATCTGATACAGTTTAGTGTGAGAAATATGCAAAAACTAAGAAAAACAAGAAAATCAGAAAGCAGACAAATGCTTTTGACTTTTTTGTGATTTTTTTTTAAATTGTTGCTTTTCACATAGCTGCATGTGTGCAGGGCTGATTCAAGAATAATTGCTGCAATCTGAGATGTCCCATCCAGATGAGTAGGAGTCAAAACACTTTTCAAATCATACTCATAATGCCAAAGAAATGGAGAAACTAGTCAGTCCAAGTTTGGCCACACAGACACTGAATCAAAACGTACTTAAACAGGTTGTATTCTGCTCATTTTTAGATCAGTTTCTTTTATATGTGGACTTATATATCTGCATGATTCACAATTCAAAATAATCCTCATTTATTTTTTACTGGGCCTTGGTACAACCCCCAATGTGTCCTCTGTGTGCAGCAAACATTTCCCACTGTGGGACCTAACCTGTTCTGACTACATGACCCTTGGAGACAGAAGGTGACAGAGCTCAAGGCTCCAGCACCGAGCACGAGTGTGTGGTTTGCAGATGCTCTCTGTGCAAAGCTGGCTCAGCTGGCAACATGCAACCATGTCCCACATTTAAAAGCCACATGGAATATTATCCATGCTCTTTCACATCATAGGTTTCTCAGAGCTGGCACACATCTTATATAACAACAGACTCATAAATTAAAAACATTCATTTGTCTACATGGACAGTATACTCTGATAACAAACTATACAGATGAAACAGGTGAGTTTTGTGTTACATAAAAAGGCAGGATGGATTGCAAGCACTTAAACTCAGTTTAAGAACAAATGATGTAATGTTGGCGTTCTCTCTGACATTGACTGAGTCACGCAGACACAGAAATTACTCATATTTCTGTTTCCACACAGTGATTTTTATTATTCAGTCTCAGAGGCTCCAGTTTTAACTTAGTCTTTGTGTTGTGGCTCTGACATCCTTGAACGTGGCTCAAGAGTTGGGAGTTCGCCTTGTAATCTGAAGGTTGCCGGTTCGAGCCCTGGCTCCAACAGTCTCGGTCGTTGTGTCTTTGGGCAAGACACTTCACACGTTGCCTACTGGTTGTGGTCAGAGGGCCCAGTGGCACCAGTGTCCGGCAGCCTCGCCTCTGTCAGTGCGCCCCAGGGTGGCTGTGGCTACAATGTAGCTTGCCATCACCAGTTGTTTGGATGACTGGATGTGAAAAGCGCTTTGGGGTCCTTAGGGACTAGTAAAGCACTATATAAATACAGGCCATTTACCATGAAAGCCATTCATGCGAGTGTGGCTGTTAAATTAAAAGAATGACTTTAGGGGGATGGGCATATCTTTTCATTTGAATATATCCAGTTCTAACTCAGTCCAGTGTGAGCAGGATCCATCAGTGTCCTGTGATGAGAGGTACCCTTTTTAACCTCTTGGAAAAATAGAAAACTAGGCCCGCTGAAACCTGGAGACACAAGGGCAAGTGCACAGACACTGTGACAAAAGACATCAGGGAAGGGGGGGCACAAAATTGGACATAATGAGACAGGGGAAGCAAAAACTGAAGCAAAACTGAACATAATAACAAGGAACGAGGATCAGAATAGGACAGGAAACAACAAACAGAGACCCAGACTTAAGACAGGGAAAGAGAGAGACACCGCGACATGATGGGCTCGGAAGACTGAAGGTAGCAATCACGGACACATGACAGATTTAACATGGAAGACACTAAAGTGAGTGTAAGAGGAGGGGAGGGGGACGCTAAAGAATGAAACACAGAGACAAGACTGACAGGATCGAACCCTTGTTGAACCCTTCTGTTCCTGTAGCACCATCAACATCAGAGTGGGCACTAATGTGATTATTCTGTTTTTCACTAAATGATTAAACTACGACAGATCTGAAAAAGGCTGATGATAAATGTTGCCTGATAAGTGTATTTCCCACAGGACCCTATGGCCTTTTGGATAACTGTACAGCAGTCTTTGTAATATGCTCACCAGTAGATTTCAACACAACTAAAGTCAGGCTTGAAAGGAAGCACATCCTTAATGGAGGCGCCAGCTGCCTTAGGATCATTATTCTAGAGAGCGAAAACAATGAAGGACCAGAGGGACCGTTAGGAAGACAGTTAGAGCTGCAGTTAACAGGAGTCGGGCTGAGGCAGACAAACTGGAGTCACAGAGTACAGGTGTTCGACTGAGAGCAAGAATGCTAAATGGCTTTAATATGACAAACTGGTCATCAAGTGACAGTGAAGAGCAGGACATACAAGCTCAGTTTAAAATGTGCATTTTATTAAAACATAACAAACAGAATGTATCAGGTTAATTTGTTTAACCTGCAACATTTTATTATGTCATGAAAAATATTAGGACCTTTTGACTTTGACAGTAACACATCTCAAAAAACAACAAGGTGGAACAAAGTAGTGGTGCTAACAAGAAACATCAGGTCATTAAGAAGACAGGGTATAGAAAAGAGCACGTTAGAGAGTTTCTCAGGAGTAAAGATGAAAATTATAACATTTAAAGATTGTTGTTGAAGGAGAGGGTGCACCGTGAGAAAATGTCCAAGATTTTGTGAGAAGTGTTGCTGCCACCAGATTAAAAATTACCAAATCTTTCCACTGGTACATTTTCCCAGTTTAAATATTTGATGATTTGTTTTGAATACCAATAAAATCTTCTTCTCTGCACAAGCACATACAGGATTTACTATTATTCTCCTGTGATCCAAGGATAAAACAGAGAGCCATGACTTTTATTTCTATAGCACAAAATCACTACAACTGTTAACTCAAGGTTCTTTATTTGTATGTAAAGACCAGCAAGCAGCTTTGGCTGCCAAATCTCTCCAGTATCAGTTTTCTGGTTACAGTATTCTGTACCTTCCATTGCCCCCCCCCCAAAAAAACTATTATGCACCATGTGTGATTCCATTTCAGTTAGGAATTGAAACGATTGAGACAGGAAACCAATCAAATGCAGTTTTGTGTTAGACTCTGTGTCACCGCAGTTGTGAACAGTAACACAGTGGAACAGTGGAAACTAGCGAGCTAACTTCCTGTTAAATTCTAACTCTGTTAAACTTCATAAATTCTGTTTTCACGGATGCCTGGATGTTAAACATAACTCTTACACCTGGTAAAGAAGCAACGCTGATCAGTTTATGATGAAAGTTTGTGGACAGTTTTTAACTCGCAGTGATGCAGCAGTGTTTGTTTGACTTTGGGACCTGAAGCAGCGTTTGGACCCGGAAACAGCTGATGACGTCAGACTTAAAGACCGGATTGTTCATTATAAAGATGTCTGGCATTCTGTCGCCACTTTCAAGTGTTTGCAACCTTTTTTGCCAGTAAAAGAATTTTCTGTTAAGATTACTTTTTCGCTGTGGCTGTTGATGGCCATACAATAATGATTTTTACAATTACTAACTCTTATTTTGACCAACATACACTAACCTTTATCTGATCTTTCAACCTTATTTCATGATAATATTCTGTGTTTGCTTAATAATGCAAAAATCAAAACAAGGGGATTTACTAATGCACAATCATGTCATGTTGCAATCTTTAAGTTAGTTTCTGTGAACAGTAACTTCTGCCCACTGCTTGTAAAACAGGTTTTCTCGTTGCCACATTATGCCAAAGGGTTTAGGTATGTAATTTAGCATTTTTTATGTGCTGCTATACCTGTTGTGTAAAATAAAATTCTGAAAATAGCTGTGCAAAGATGTAAGTAGCAGTATAACTTGCAAATCATCAAGTTAATCGATGGAAATTTCTATTTTCCCACAAAGACAGCACATGAGATATTGAAACTGAGAAATTGTATTGTTTTTTTTGTTAATTTAAGAACAAACAAACAATCGTGAGTTTGAATTTGATCCTAGTGACACAGGTATGGACTGCTAAAAATCAATCAAGATTATCTTTTCTTGGTTTCTTAGTAAGATTGTTTAGTTAAGTACCCCAGAGAACCCGAGTCTTTCAGAACTAATGATGGGAAGCTGCAGGCTGCTCTGTGTAAGGCTCTACGTGTGAATAGTTCAAGAATTTAGGGGCCAAAAAGTCCAAAAACATGAATTCGCCTCTAATACCACTGCATAAAAAACAGAATATGAAATCACTGCATGAGCAGGTTTATCGCCCCATCGAAGTTCAAACGCTTTAAAGCTATTTATACTAAACTGTGATGCCACACGTCACAGGCTTTTCTCAGTTTCAGAGTCTGCCTAGAGTTCACAGCTATCACTAATTAAAAAAGATTATATATATGTTTAAAAAAATATTTTTAAGCAGCTCTGAAAATCTGTGTTCTGTGTAATTCTCAGTTCTGATACTGGCTATACTGTGTTTGTTTGCTCTAAGTTGTAAATCAGTGCATTCTACTTTTCAATGACATTTTATTCAGTTTCTCAGCTTACTTTGGAAACAGGTTTGTATATTTACTCACATCTCTGTCAAATTCAGCTTGAATGCTATGTAGCGAAAGAAGGCCAGTAAACTGCAAGACATTAGCACATAACGTAATGATCAGTAACAGTCTGAACAGCTCATCGTACTGCACAGTGAGTGTTGGAATCATGGTAGCTTTAAAATGGACGAGAGCATCCTGAAAACTGAAGACACTTTGCTCAGTTTTGAAAAACAGGTTTCATTTGATCACAGTGTTTGAAACCACAGCTTTGAGCATGCAGATTTCTGTTGTGTTGTGCGCTCCTGTCTAAGTTCAAACGACCTCAGAGTTGAAAGACACCGAACCCTCGGCACCCATGAACCCTGTGGTGCAGCAGTAAAAACAACCACAATATGCTGATGCAACTTTTAGACACTGATAAAAGCCTAAAGGTTTCTAAGAGACACACTGTTTGCTCCCTTTGTAGCTCCTGACTCTGACTCTGCTTTCGGTAATGGACGGCTCTCAATCTTTGAAAGACCACAAAGAGCATTACTGTCAGCAACCCCAACAACAGAACATAAAGGTCTATCAGGACAGAACAGTAAGCATGTCAACTGAAGACTTTGCCCAGCAGGGGAATTCACTTTAGATTTATGGAAATTCAATGCAAGTTGACACGTATGAGTCCAGATAGATAGGCCTGGAGACTCGACTACGGCTTCTGATATCCAAACGTTTGTGTTAACTAATAATTACATACTTCTTTATGCTGCAAGACAAAGGACTGATGCTGAGCTTGGCCCTTTTTTGGGGCATGGTTATGGTCCCTACCACACCCTTCTGGATGTTGCTGCCCCCCCCAGTTCAGGCGTGTGACTGGATGTTCTGGTGTGGGTGATGACCAGCTCCCTTGGGCCTCTTTGGTGTAGGGGGCAGGTCTCGAGCACCTGGGGCACTAGAACTGTGTTCACGGCAGGTGCCGGGTGGCTGGCCTTTGGTTCTCTGAGACTCTCACCCTTCAGCCATGGGACCATGCTTTTTGGTTTTCTAGGAGTTCACTTGGATTTTTCTGTGTGAAAAGAAATGAAATCATGAGGAAAAGCTACAAGTTTAAAAATTCATCAACTGATTCTGACCAAAGTAAATAAACTATCGGTGTGAAAACTGCACCATAAGCCACAAGCACGTAGAGTACCACGTTTTAGAGAATTTAAAACATGTTGCATCCATATTTAATAGCTGGCACTATGTAGTGGAGGAAGGGAAATTAAATTAGCAATGCCACCAGGGTGTTTAGCACGTATCTCACAGCGAGATGTCAGTCTTCTTGTGTCTCTGTGGTCTTCTCTGGCTTCTCAAATCAAATCAAATCAAATCACTTTTTATTGTCACATCACATGTGCAGGCACACTGGCACAGCACATGCGAGTGAAATTCTTGTGTGCGAGCCCACAAGCAACAGAGATGTGCAAACACAACAACACAAACGAGCAAAATACAAGAATGGCCAACCTGAAACTAATAAATATATGTACAATATATAATAGTGTATGCATTTCTGGATGTGTATACTAAATATTTTCCTACGTGTGTGTGTGTGTGTGTGTGTGTGTGTGTGTGTGTGTGTGTGTGTGTGTGTATGTATACACATTTTTACAAATTAAATAGTAAAAAAATAAAATAAAATAATAATAATAATAATAAAATATATAAAATATACAGAGTTGAATATGTGCAAAACAAGTGGCATTTATATACAGTGTGGAGTGCATAATGTTGCACAGACCAAAGAAATAATCTAATGTGCATGTCTGTGGACTTAATTGGTTTTTCTGAATTGCCTCTAGGTGTGTGAATGTGTGTTTGAGCATTTCTCTGTCTCTATTAGCCCTGCCATAGACTCAACGAGTCACATTTTATCTCAGCCTTAATCCTGAATTGGACAGTTTGTTGGGTCAATAGAATTATTTACTTCTTGGATTTTATTTCCGTGATCCTGATAAGGATAAGCATTTATATTTCTCTCTAGTTTTATCTGGTAAAGCTTCAAAACTTCTTATACAGCCTAAGTTGGGATTTGTGAATATTTTTTCTTGCTATTTTGTCATCTTCTCTTCCTCTTACCCTCAGCCAGTTGTCACAGATGCCTGTCCCTCACTGAGCCTGGTTCTGCCTGAAAGAAGTTTAGTTAACCAGCAGTTCTTTTTACCCAGATATATCACAAACACAGATCCACTCAGGAACAATAAACGGTCGTGCTCCTGGTCTCTTTTAAGCTCAGTAAAAAGCTCCAACAAAAATCAACCGCCAGATGCTGCTATAACACATCTCTGACTTTAATCATGTTTTAAAGAGGGAGTGGATATTCTTCATTAAAAAAATAATCATATCTGAACACTTCTCTAATTTGTTTAAAGGAGCAGTATCATCCCATTCTTATCCTACTAAAAAAAAGAAAGAAAGACATAACTGGAAAAGATTTTGGAAGAAAAAACAACATCACGAGAAAGAAATGCAATAAATCCATTTATCTTCTGTTGCTTATCTGAGGCTGGGTTGCTGAGGCAGCAGACCTCCCTGTCTCCAGCCCCCTCTTCCATGCCAACATTGCCATGCGGGGATACAGCGAGGCGTTCCCAGGTCAGGTGAGAGGTGTAATCTCTGCATCGCCTCCTGGGTTTGCCCGGAGGCCTCCTCAGGGCCAGAAGGGACTCACAGAAAAGTACCCAGGAGGCATCTCTGCTTCACTTTTACGCTCAGTTCTCTCTTCACCATAACGAATTATGAGCATGACCTACAATTTTTATTTTAGGTTACAACTTAATATTTAAACTTTTAAATTGTGGAAATCGTGCACAATAATTGTGCAAAAGCCTTAAGCCACCAATCAATACTAAAATACAACTACTGTCATTTATTATGTGAAGCTTTATGAAGGTGTTTCAGAGTTGTTCTTTGGACGCTGGCCGGCTTTCTTACCCGTGTTCAAAACTTGTTTTTTACTCCAGCGATTCACCAGAGATGTGCAGAGTGTGGAAGAAGAAGAAAATACAAGGGATTCACAGCTGGGAATTTACTGCATTTTAAAATAATGCAGTCTTTACACTATTAATAAAACAGCTGTTAAGACAGCTACGCAATACATGTTACAAATCCTGTCATTAATACTGTTGTTTATTTATTTATTGTCAGTCTGAAGAAAGCCTGGATGGACAGCCAGTTCCTGCATTTTAAGACATAGTTTGTCATACATTTTGCAGGATTTACACCCTCTACATCCATATGATGATGTTGCTTTGATTCCACAATCCCAAAAAATGATACCAAAATGTATAAAATCAACATCAGTTGTTAATAAACTATTGATTGCATAGTCAGCACGTGACTTTCGTTGCTAACAAACAAACTACTGCAGCAGGTTGGACCCTATATTGTGGGACATGTGTCCGTTGTTGCATTTGCATTGTCCCTTTCATAGATCAACATTTCTGAAACAGAGTATGAAACTGAATCACACAAATTTAATATCCCAGGATTAGCGGCAGTAATGCCATCCGTCAGGTAATGTCAAAACTCCACACTGCTCCCCCTGGTGGATTCATAAGACATTACCACCAGTTTTCCTGGGTGCTGTTCTGGGGGTTAATACTTGTGATTGCATAACACTGCAAGTGCAGAACTTCACCTTTTGGAGAGGATCCTTTAGAGTTTTCAGGATCAGTACCATATCATTGTCTCAGGCCAGAGCTGAGAAAACTGTCCCACACGCTGCCAAACACTGAACCAGGGATTATTTAATGTGACTTTTATTACATTTACAAAGAGTTATTGTCTTCTGAAGTGAAGTGATAATGATAAGTCTGTATGCGCGCTATGTCCTCAGAGTCCAACAGAGTCTTACTGTGGATACTCATACAAACGTTTGTACTTGAGTATTTTTTGACAACATTTCACTTTTACCAGCAAGAAATTGCACAAATATCTGTTTAAGACAATTTAAAACTTTTAAGTTATTTGATATTTCAAATCCCTATGTGCCTTCAAACATCAAACTGTTTTGAGTCTAACTGGAGGGAACAGTGACACAGAAATGCTTACTGGTCTTACTGGTGTATCTTCTGTCATTCCGTATCATTAATAGCACTATATCCAGGGGTTAAAGTGGACCAGGATGTGTGCAGATGTCTGTAAGTTTTGGTTGTATTACTTCAACATCTAGCTAGTGTTCGATGAGGCACCAGCATAAATGGAGTAATGTGTTGTCCCATATGGAAAAGATATATATAAATCTTATAAAGTTTGTATCTGTCTTGTATGAAACTTGTATGAAAAGCATACAAGAGTGAAAACACATATAAGATCCCTTGAAAAATTATATAATGAAACTTGTATGTTTTGTATACTTACTAAAAAAATATATGAAAGTAATGAGAAAGTGGCCACTTTCATGAGTAAATCATATATGTTTTTACTATTTCTTTTCCATATGGGGTGGCCAGCAATTTCTAACAGTTCAGTGAATATCAGCAAACACACAAATGTTTTGTGCATTTTGTCTCACAGTTCTAGCTGCTGCATTTCTAAGGGAGAGACAAGGAACAACGAATGCAAGAAAGGAAGGACAGGAGCGGGAGAAGAGAGGTTGCATTTAGATATAACGACTGTTCAGTAACATCTGATAACCTAGAAATCTAAAGCTCATATGTAATGCAATCTTTATAAAATCGGATATTGGGTTTCAGAAGATTTCAGATTTTGATAAATGATGTATTCTCATACTGTGAAATGTCATTCAAACAAACTGAAGTGTACTAACTTTGTATTATTCAAAGGTTGCATGAAAATACTTGGCAGTTCAGTGCAGAGTACATAGTTTAGCTTGTACTGTGGTGTATTTACAGAACTATGTTGGACTGGTGCTATAGTGTTCATAGTCAGTGTTAGGGTACCTAAAATAATCTGTTGAAATGCCTCAATCTTAAGTAATCTTCCCTTCGTCAGCAACACAATCTTCTGTTTTGGGCTATGCTTAGTCTTCACACATCTGCAGTCATCTGCTGGAGTACAGCTACGGGGCTAAGCTGCCCCATCGCTGGTTCATTCAGTGTGTAGGTTCCCCAACTCTAACATAAAATTAATTTACTTTATGTGGATTATTTACTCAACAATGGTGGTGTACTGGTCTTCATTACATTTTAATGTGCTCATAATACTTTGCCAGCCCCATTAAACATGATCTTCTTTTGTCTTCTGCTGGCTGGTTAAAGTGGTCCAGCCAAGTTTACAGAGCAGATTAGTTCAATTCAATTCAATTTTATTTATATAGCGCCAAATCACAACATCAGTCGCCTCAAGGCGCTTCATAGATACAGAGAAAAACACAACAATCATATGACCCCCTATGAGCAAGCACTTTGGCAACAGTCGGAAGGAAAAACTCCCTTTTAACAGGAAGAAACCTCCAGCAGAACCAGGCTCAGGGAGGGGCGGGGCCATCTGCTGCGACCAGTTGGGGTGAGAGAAGGAAGACAGGATAAAAGACATGCTGTGGAAGAGAGACAGAGGTTAATAACAGATATGATTCAATGCAGAGAGGTCTGTTAATACATAGTGAGTGAGAAAGGTGACTGGAAAGGAAAAACTCAATGCATCATGGGAATCCCCGGCAGCCTACGTCTATTGCAGCATAACTAAGGGAGGATTCAGGGTCACCTGGTCCAGCCCTAACTATATGCTTTAGCAAAAAGGAAAGTTTGAAGCCTAATCTTGAAAGTAGAGATAGTGTCTGTCTCCTGAATCCAAGCTGGAAGCTGGTTCCACAGAAGAGGGGCCTGAAAACTGAAGGCTCTGCCTCCCATTCTACTTTTAAATACTCTAGGAACAACAAGTAGGCCTGCAGAGCGAGAGCGAAATGCTCTAATAGGGTGATATGGTACTACAAGGTCATTAAGATAAGATGGGGCCTGATTATTTAAGACCTTGTATGTGAGGAGCAGGATTTTGAATTCAATTCTGGATTTAACAGGAAGCCAATGAAGGGAAGCCAAAACAGGAGAAATATGCTCTCTCTTTCTAGTCCCTGTCAGGACTGTTGCTGCAGCATTTTGGATTAGCTGAAGGCTTTTCAGTGAGTTTTTTGGACATCCTGATAATAATGAATTACAGTAGTCCAGCCTGGAAGTAATAAATGCATGAACTAGTTTTTCAGCGTCACTCTGAGACAGGATATTTCTAATTTTAGAGATGTTGCGCAAATGGAAGAACGCAGTCTTACATATTTGTTTAATATGTGCATTGAAGGACATGTCCTGGTCAAAAATGACTCCAAGGTTCCTCACAGCGTTACTGGAGGCCAAGGTAATGCCATCCAGAGTAAGAATCTGGTTAGATACCATATTTCTAGGCTTTTCAGGGCCGAGTACAATAACCTCAGTTTTATCTGAATTAAGAAGCAGAAAGTTAGCGGCCATCCAGGTCTTTATGTCTTTAAGACATTCCTGCAGTTTAAATAATTGGTGTGTGTTATCTGGCTTCATGGACCGATAGAGCTGGGTGTCATCTGCATAGCAGTGAAAATGTATGCTATGTCTTCTAATGATGCTGCCTAAGGGAAGCATGTATAATGTAAACAGAATTGGTCCTAGCACTGAACCCTGTGGAACACCATAATTAACCTCAGTGTGTGAAGAGGACTCTCCATTTACATGAACAAATTGGAGTCTATTAGATAGATATGATACAAACCACTGTAGTACAGTACCTGTAATACCTACAGCATGTTCTAATCGCTCTAGTAGAACATTTAGGCAGGCTGAGGCAGTCAGAGGAAGAAAACAGGACTCCAATGGCCTGAATGCATCACTAAGAGAGAAAGCAAGACAGCACATCCCTATACCATTAGTAAAATTATTATTAATACCTTTTCTAACTTCCATCCATCCATCTTCTTCCACTTATCCGGGGCCAGGTCGCAGGGGCAGCAGCCTAAGCAGACATGCCCAGACCTCTCTCTCCCTAGGGAACACCAAGGTGTTCCCTATCTCTAAGGGAGAAGGCAGTCACCCTTCAGAGTAAGCCCATTTCTGCTGCGATCTCGTTCTTTTGGTCACTATTCACAACTCGTGACCCTAGGTGAGGGTAGCGACGTAGATTGACCGGTAAATTGAGAGCTTCACTTTTACACGCAGCTCCCTCTTCACCTCGACAGACTGGTACGGCGTCCGCATCACTGCAGCTGCGGCACCAATCCGTCTGTCAACCTCCCACTCCCTTCTCCCACCACTCGTAAACAAGACCCAGAGATACTTAAACTACTCCACGGAGCGGGCACTCCACCCTTTTCCACGAGGACCATGGCCTCAGATTTGGCTTCACATTCATTCCCACCGCTTCAGACTTGGCTGTGAACCATTCTAGTGTGATTGAGGCCATCACCAGATGAAGCCAACAGAACCACAACATCTGCAAAAATCAGAAATGAGATTCTGAGACCACCTCAGTGTGAGCTTTCTGCCACTTGGCTACACCTACAAATTCTGTCTGTGCATAAGCACAGAAAACAGTCAGGACCCTTTCCCTGCCCCTTCGTGTCAGGGAACAAACCCTCTCATTCACCTGGAGAAACCCCAATGTACAGGCAGCAAGCTGAGGGGATACCCACCCCAGCTCACTGCCTCTCACCAAGGGCAACTCCAGACTGAGACAGAGTTCAGCCCCTCTCCAGGAGACTGGTTTCAGAGCCCAAGCTGTACGTTGAGGTGAGCCTGACTATATCTAGCTGGTACCTCTCAGCCTCACAGACTAACTCAGGCACAGAGGTGACGTTCCATGTCCAAATCACTAGCTTTGGTAGTCGGGGATCGGTCTGCCAGGGCCTCTGTTCCTGGCCTCCGCCTAACACACATTGCACCCGACCCCTACGGCACCTGCTGTAGGTGCAGGAGGATGGGCCCATGTCCCTTTTTCAGGCCGTGCCTGGCCAGGCCCCATGGACTAAGGCCTCGCCAACAGGCGCTCACCATCGGGCACCTTCCCCAGGCCTGGCTAACTCTATCCTGGGCAGGGTGAACTGTTCCCTCGATGTTCTACTCATAAGGGTCTTTTGAATCAGTCTTTGTCTGGTCCCTCAACCAGGACCAGCTTGCCGTGGGTGACCCTACCAGGGGGCAAAAGCCCCACAACAACATAGCCCCTGGGGTCCCTGGGGCTGTAAATTTGAGCTAATATGATTTTATTAATTTTATACTTCAGATGCTTGGATGATTGTCAGATTGTCAGTTTTTGCTCCTTTATTCCCTGTTTCATGTGATCATGGTTTTTCGTCATTACATTTGCAAACCTAACCTGTCTCAGTCAGTTCACTGGCTGCTTGGAGACTGTGTGACGGCCATTCTGTGGAATTGTATCATCGTGATTTAGCATGGCGTGGTTTAAGTAACATGCCAGAGAAATGTGGGACAACACTTGCAACAGTAGATCTTTGTTTTTATGTTGTTCTGGTATCATAGTCTTTATAATCCAATTATTAAAACTATTGTTAAAATTAACACTGGAAAATATAGGTAACAAACACTGAAATGAAAAACATAAATGTTCCCAAATTGAAAGTGTCCTTCCAAACATGAATATTTTCAGTTAAATTCGTAGCAGTTATTGACACAGTTTGTGTTACTTACTGTGCTAAAATAAGGTCAAGTAGTCACCAAAATGTAAAAGTCATATTGTGGGGTCTATCGGAGCTACAAAACAATAATAATAAGACTTATGACATTTTTTTGGTGTTACGTTTCGGTGTGTCAGTGTTTTGTTTTTGCATGACTTATGTATTTCCTGCTTTACTTTGAAAGTCTGTGTTATCTTAGTGTGTTCAGTTTACATTTTCCCTGTCTCGTCAGTTCTAATTTGCCCCAGCTGTGTTTCCCTCCTGTGGTCCATTTCCTGATTGCTCCCTCTATGTATTTAAACCCTGTGTTTCAGTGTGTCATGGTCGCGATCTCCCCCGTGTTGTAAATAGTTTGGTGTTTTGTTGTAAATAAATAGTCTGTTGTAAATAGTTGTAAATAGATTTGTCGATACTTTCGTTTCGGGATTTTGGTGGTGAGCTTTAGTGGTTGTTTTTGGTGTGTTTTTTTTCCCTTATTTTTATTTTCCTGCGTTGCACGCCGGTTGCCTAGGCCGGGGTGTAACCTATGGGGGCTCGTCCGGGATCGGTGGAGGGTCCGAAGGAGGGACCGCTTCAGCCTCCGTCTGTCTTCGCTGGAGGGTCCGAGGACTGCTTCAGCCTCCGTCTGTCTTCGCTGGAGGATCCGAGGGACCGCTCCAGCCTTCTGCAGCTGGTGGGCTGCGTGTCCGTGTGTGCAGCTGGTGGGCTGCGTGTCCGTGTGTGCAGCTGGTGGGCTGCGTGTCCGTGTGTGCAGCTGGTGGGCTGCGTGTCCGTGTGTGCAGCTGGTGGGCTGCGTGTCCGTGTGTGCAGCTGGTGGGCTGCTCATCCGCCTTCGCTGGAGCGTCCGAGGGACCGCTCCAGCCTTCATCCGCCTCTGCTGGAGGGTCCGGGGGACCGCACCAGCCTTCGTCGTCTGCTGGAGGGTCCGTGGGACCGCTCCAGCCTCCATCAGCTTCGTCTGCCTTCATCCGCCTTCGCCGGGGGGAGGGTCCGTGGGACCGCCCCAGCCTTTGTCGTCGCTGGAGGGTCCGTGGGACCGCTCCAGCCTTCATCCGCCTTCGCTGGAGGGTCCGAGGGACCGCTCCAGCCTTCGTCGTCTGCTGGAGGGTCAGTGGGACCGCTCCAGCCTCCATCAGCTTCGTCTGCCTTCGTCTTCAGCCTTCGTTTGTCTGAATCAAACTTTTCACTTGGGGTTACATGTTTGATTTTTGGGTAGGGGGAAATGTTACGTTTCGGTGTGTCAGTGTTTTGTTTTTGCATGACTTATGTATTTCCTGCTTTACTTTGAAAGTCTGTGTTATCTTAGTGTGTTCAGTTTACATTTTCCCTGTCTCGTCAGTTCTAATTTGCCCCAGCTGTGTTTCCCTCCTGTGGTCCATTTCCTGATTGCTCCCTCTATGTATTTAAACCCTGTGTTTCAGTGTGTCATGGTCGCGATCTCCCCCGTGTTGTAAATAGTTTGGTGTTTTGTTGTAAATAAATAGTCTGTTGTAAATAGTT
This sequence comes from Mchenga conophoros, assembly GCF_057382185.1. Taxonomy (NCBI): domain Eukaryota; kingdom Metazoa; phylum Chordata; class Actinopteri; order Cichliformes; family Cichlidae; genus Mchenga; species Mchenga conophoros. The sequence goes on along the minus strand of NC_140545.1, from coordinate 27,937,388 downwards.
GTGAATGGGTTTGTTAATACTTTCGTCATGGGATATTTTCGTTTTGGGATTTTGGTGGAGAGCCTTCGTGGTTTTATTTTCCTTATCTTTGTTTTTCTACGTTGCACCCCGGTTGCCTAGGCCGGGGTGTAACATTTGGATCAACACATATTTCCAACAGGACATATTTCTTCTGCTGGGTTCATTGCAGTGGTGTGTGGTGATTTTTACAGAAAGAGACGCCACCCACTCCTGCAGCCCATTACAGACATAAATAAAAACAACTTCCTCCACTATTTACCAATCTAATGAGACAAAATGGATCAGATTAAAGCATACTGTTTCAATATGATCCTTTAATCTGATGTCTGCACGGACATCTTTCTGTACTCTTTCCTGGCTGAATGAAGAATTGTAACATATTATTCCTGCTATAATAGTATTAATATGTTATGATTGAAATAAGCAAAGCTTTTAGCAACAATATCTGTCTGAGGCCACAAGATGACAGCAATGTAAAGAAGAGATTTACATAATAAATACGTGGCAGGCAATGAGCTTTATGGCAGCGCTCTCCCAGATCACTTTTCATTGGTACATTTTTATTTATGTCTATTTTTACATTTGACGAGGCAAGCACTGCTTGCTTTGCTTGTCCTGACTGAATGTCACTGGTTAACTGTCAAATCCACCTGGCCTGTTATCACAAGGCCTGTTATCACCAGGTGGTACTGTTCTTTAACCCTATCCCCACAAAACCTTTACCAGCGCCATGTGAACCTACATGACTACTACAGCTGCAGTCAAGCATGGGAACAAATGCAAATATTGTGGCTGCCACATTATTACTGGCTATAAACATGTTGCCAGAAGGGTAGGTTATGCAGGTATTGGGGCAAGGGGTGGCTGTGGCTCAGGTAGTAGATCAGGTCATCTTTTTGTAAGGTAAGTGGCCCCTGATCTTGGCTGATCCAACCTGTATGTATAATATCCTTGGGTAAGATAGTAACTATTTCAAAACTTACATTTTAACTACTGATTTTATCTGCTGTTCTGATTTTATCTACTGTTGTTTTTTTTTAATCAATTTTAAAGACCCTAGGCTACAATACCAAAGTAGTTAGTGATTAAGTTGTTTTTTTTATGTTGGTGATTGATGTTACCCCTGTGCAGCATTTAGTGTCATCTGGTGGTGAATTTTCGTCATGGTCCCAGCCCTTCCCACAGATCTCTCTCTCTCTCCCTCTCTCTGTTTGTGATGGTCGTGGACTCAGACTGAGTCCCCACCCTGCTCACCTGTGGATAGTCACCCATCCTTCTACAGGTGGTGGCTGATAGTCATTCATCGCTAGATTGTTGGCCTACCCCGTTAGTTACACCCTGGCTGATCTCACAGACTGTGCTCCCTGCAACTTCTGGCAGTTAATTGTGTGTTTCCCTGTGCAGAGGGCTTCACCGGTGTTCTGTCCCTGGTGAATGGTGAGACAGAGCCTTCCTGTGTAAAGAGAGAGTTGTGTGGGGTTTTTTTTGGATTGAACGTGCCAATTTCCTCCCTCACCTTCCCTCCCTTTGAGAAACATTCTGCTGACTTTTGTGTTGTTTCATTGCCTGTAAATAAACCTTCTGAATCTTTACATGCAAGTCCGCTTCTGAGTCCTGCACACCTGCTCATGATGTGACAGTTTTCAAGTTAAGTGATCTTCGATAATAACCATACTTGTAATTTTGAGCATTTTTATAGCACTTGGTTTTTGATCATATTTTTTTGCAGGTTGTTTGTTTACAATCTGGAATGCGATTGTATACCTGAAACTTGCATTACAGCTACAGTGATGGGCTACAGTTATTGAAGTGTTATTGCTGAACAGAGATCCACAGCATCACAAAGGCTTATTTTATCTCCTCCTTTACTGTAATAGGATTTCCTGTATCTATCTTTTCTCCAGACTTTTCTTCAGACACCCCCCCCCCCCCCCCACACACACACACACACATGCATGCACACACACCCACCCACACACACGCACACACACACACTAGTACTGCTTACTCCAAAACTTCTGGTCTCAGATATGCTTAAAAACCTTTCATTTAATTAGAAATCCCAGTCTTCAATTAATTCAATACAAAATACTACATAGAGTGCACTATACAGGTCATCGGATGTTCAAGATAGGCTTTACGTCTACCAACAACTGCTCACACTGTCAAACCAATACACCGGACAATTATATCCACGCTCTTTGAACTTCAGTCCTCAAAGGCCGGAGTCCTGAAACTATTCAAGATTCAAGGTCTTTATTGTCAATATACACAGTATCTCTTACCGGAATGCCGTTTCATTTATAAGAATAAAAAAAATATATCTCCAAGAGATATGAGACTAGAATCACAAATGAATAATAACTCACTAACTTTGGGTAAGGTTAAGAGAGAAAAGGTACTATTACTAATTATATCTATGTACAATAAACAAAGACAGGACAGAGACAATGCAAAGTGGCCATGTGCAATTACAGTAAAGTGAGATTATTGTATTGAATACCAGGTTCAAGTTATGGTCAGGGCATTGTAGACGAGACAGGGCAAAGACATGTGCACGATGCAAAATGTGCAAATGTAGTATAATTTAGATGTGACTGAGTGTGCAAATAAGCATATTGTTCCCAGGTCCAGTTTGTAGTGGATTTGTGGAAGTTTTTGTTGCTTTGAGTCTTTTGATGAGTATTGTAGGTGTTTGTAAAGGTGTATGTGTATATCAGTCCTTTTGTGGTAGTGAGTTGAGGGCTCTGACTACTTGGGGGAAGAAGCTCTTGCAGTGTCTGGTCGTTACTGTTTTGATGCTGTGAAACCGTCTGCCAGATGGAAGGAGGGAGAACAGTGCATGTGAGGGGTGGAAAGTGGCCTTCAGTATGCTGTTCACACATCGGATGATGTGTCTGTCGTAGAGTTGGGAGATGGGTGGAAGAGGGCCTCCAATGATCCCCTCTGCTGTCCTCACTAGTCTGCAGAGACTTCTTTTCAGCGAGGGTGCAGTTCCCGTACCAGATAGTGATGCAGTAACAGAGGATGCTCTCAGTGGTTCCCTGGTAAAATGATGGGAGGATGGGAGGAGGGAGACGTTCTTCAGTTTCCTAAGAAAGTGAAGATGTTGTTGGGCTTGATGGCGGTGGTGTTCAGGTTCCAGGAGAGGTCAGCTGATATGTGCACACCCAGGAACTTCACACTGTTGACCATCTCAACAGCAGATCCGATGATGTGCAGTGGGGTGTGGGTCGTTGAGCTCTACCTGAAGTTACCAACCATCTCTTTAGTCTTCTGAACATTTAGAGACAGGTTGTTATTCTGACACCAGTCCACCAGGTGTTGTACCTCCTCTCTGTATTCAGACTCATTGTTGCTGGTGATGACACCCACAACTGTTGTGTTATCTGCAAACTTGATGATGTGATTTGAGCTGTAGTGTGCAGTATAGTCATGTGTTAGCAGGGTGAACAGCAGTGGACTGAGCACACAGCCCTGCGGCAATCCTGTACTCCCATGGGGACAGACTGGGGCCTGTCAGGTGTGTTCCTACGGCAACACACCTGCATAAAATTAGCAAGACTATAGAACATGACTGCATGCTGAGGTGGCAGTTCAGCCATTTGATTCATGTTACAGCAGCTCATTAATGAATGAACATGATGCAATAAAAGAACTGAAGTACATTTTTCCAAACACTTACATTTACTTAAGTTTACTTGAGTAGGTTAGGGGTTGCCAGCTAATTCAAAGAATGAGGTGGGTTCTGAACATACAGTCTTTCAGTGTGCCGTCTGGGAAGCAAAGGGCTCATCCACATAAGACATAATCCTTTTAGTTTCTAGTTCAGAAGCAAAAAATCTTTTCCAGCAGCCTCAGAAACACCAAACATCTTTTCACAACAGGGAAACAAAGCAAGTTGAAACAAAAATCTGCTGACTCAGTTCAGATAAATCCACTTCATACTTTGCAGTTGCTGGCTCACTAAAATCAGATGTTGAACAGGTTGGCTCAGCAAGAGAAAACTCTGTCTTTTTATTGTACACAGGATAAGAAACAAAATACCTCCATTTCACTGGCCAGTCCAGGAACAGATAACTCCTCCCCCCTTTATCCCCTTTTGTAAACTCAGAATATACTCATACTTTCATACTTGCATAGATTCTATTAACTTTGACCATTTTTACTATATAAACTTGAGTAAACAAACCACACACTCCCCATCAGGTATAATTTATTATAACACTATCAATTTCTCAATGGAATAGTAAAATTATCTCTGAAACCAGCCACAAACTTAGGAGTGTCGTGTTTGACTGCATTGACTATACTTTACTGCCTTGGCTACTAAAGGTCCTCTTAGTTCTTTTCACTTGTGAGTCCTTCAACAGCACAACTTCCACTTGAAGATTGGGCTTAACTTGATTCCGCTTTCTCTCTTTTTGAAGCATTGTCACATACTCCTTTCTCCATCTTGTTGGAAAGGTTGTTAATGTTAAAATCCCCATCCTGTGTCAACAACACTGATGGGGTGATTCTGGGTGAGAGGACACTGGGACAACAGTCTTGAGTTCATAATGGCAGGAACCTCCACCATCAGAGTGACTAGGTTCTCATTTGTAAGATGCAATGGATTCAAATTGAGAAGAAGAGCATTTAAAATATGTATAAGCGATGCAAATCATCCTCTCCCACACTCCATCCATGTGGGAAGAGTGAGGAGGGTTGAATATCCAGGTGCACTTGTTGTCTTTATGATAAATTTTTAACTAAGGATCTGCTGTATCGCATCTGCCTTCATTACAGGATCCAGTGAAATTTGTTCATCCGGCCCTTTTATGGCAATGAAACATCTGAGACAACTGACCAGGCTCACAGCGTTCATGGTCTCTATAACCTCAATGTGCACAGCTCGAGTGCTCATACAAGTGAATATAATGGCCCATCGTTTACTTTCAGTATGCCCTCCCGTGTAGTCATGAAACCTTTTTAGTCCAACTTTCCTTAATCATTGTGCTAAAGGTTGCTATTTCAGGGGTGAACTTCTGCATCCATATTTGGATGTAGCAGCTCAAAAACACAAGTCTGAGAAATATGAACTTGTGGATGTTTTAATAGAAATGATAGTCCAGTAAACCAGTTGATGCTTTTCAGAGTCACAGCAGCTGGAGCTCCATGGTCTGCTGGGTTTCTTTCAGTAGTGATATTGAATGAATGTCAATATTCATTTCTTCTTGGATAAAATCTGCCATTTCAGTTGCCGAGACAGTTGTGCAAAGCTCAAGGTGCATGGGGCACGGCACGAGCTGGGTGTAGGGCCAGTTTTATCGTGATAACAAATGCCACATGGATTTCTCCCACTGTAGAAACGGTCTTTAAGTAAGCCACAGCAGCTATGGCGATGACAGACACATCTGAAAAACACACAACTCTCTGTAGTAAGTGTGTGTGGACAAAGAAACTGGAATATAAGGTAGTAGAATCTGCTCTAAATCTTTCATATCGTCTCCCCAGAGTTTCCACTGTTCTCTCTATGATACCGGCATCGGTGTGCCTCAGTCATACCGTTCTACAGAGAGGTTTCTCACTAAATGTCTTCCTCCCCACTGTGGCTGGCGCTACAACATCTAAAAGGGGGTCAAACAAACTTTTCACTGCAGACTAAATGTCCCTTTGGGTCAAAGGCTTCTCGTCCTTAGAAGAAATCTCTTATGAAGTGAGAGTAACACAGAGTAGCGAAGGCATACACAGGGAACTTGTATGCAATCGCATCATTTATTTGTTTCAGAGTTATCCTGGGAGCAGATATGTGTGTGACACTTTGCGTAATTGTACTGAACATGATTGTAACTGCTTCAGATAACAGATGAGGAGGAGCCACAAAGAGGCCTGAGAAGAGGACAGACAGAGAGAGGCATCCCCTCAGCTTACTGTTATGCACAGCTTGCTGCATAACTTGAATATTTGTTCTATCAGAAACACAGATGGTGAAGCTGCGAGACATCGTGATTCCACTCCTAAATCCAGATCCTTCAAATCCTTGACTAGATATTCACGAGGAACGCTTGCATGGCACTGCTGATATTGGATGCAGTTTTGTGTAGCTTAATGTTTGATTTAGCTAGCATCTCTTGGGAAGTCAGCAGGACACGAATGGCTTCTGCTTCACTGGGAAAAAATGCCAATCTGTTGTCAACATAAAAATTGCCTGCCATGAGCTGGTAGTGAAGTCATCTGCTTCCAGAACAGCTCGCCTGAGGCGATAAATGACAACCAATAGTGATGGACTGCTGCCAAATACATGTCCTGTCATTTGAAACTCTTTCACTGGTTTTTGTAGATCAGAGGTGTCAAACCTACGACCAGTAGCGGTTTTTGATATGGGCGACACAGGCGGTTGCCCGGGGCGGCATCACGGGCATCGGCAAAAAATTTTTTTTACTCGTACTCATGCTGCCCCGACATCATGCCAGCACATATTGGGAATGGCATAGGCACCAATCAGTTTTCTATCGCCCATTTGCTGGGAGGAAGGGTGCCCTCCGTTTGCGAGGTGCGCCTGCTGCTTGCTGCACAGGGAGGAAAGGGCGGGGCGGCGGGGGATTCACTGGTGGCTGGAGCAGCATCTAATAACCAGCTCGGAAAATAAAACTAAATAAAAACAAACCAACAAACATGAAAACACCAGACATTATGATACAGACTTATAATTTGCACCGATGTTTTTTTGAAATTCTATATGCGAAAAGTGAGTGCAAGAGCCCTCGGTGCGCCTGCTTGCTGCTGAAGTCAAAGTAAACTTTATTGTCATCTCCGCTACATACAGTCCAGTATATAGAGACACGAGATGATGAGGCTTCAGTTACAGCAGTGCAAGAAAGCAAACAATAAATATAAGAACAGTAAGAAAATATATACACTTTAGGACTGGGGTGAAGGGATCAATAACAATTTAAAATTTACAGTTTGATGATTTAAAGTTTCACACACAACCCATCGAAATGGGAGGGGCTGGCTGCTTCCAAATAGAGCACATTTCATTCATAATGATGTAAATCCAAGCCCATTATGTATTCATGATCTGAATCCTGGGTTGTGTGAAATCCCAGAAAGCGAATCTGTGAACTAAGGTGTAGGTCTGTTAGGTTATGTTGTTGCGATCCTCGAGTTGGTGGATTTGTGTTCATACTGTAGTGCAAAATTAAAACCAATGGAAGATGGACAAGAAAAGTTCAAAGCCATCAGGTGCTGAGTTTAGAAAAAAGAGAAAAGAAGAGGAGGAGAAGCGAGCAAAAGATACAGGTAAGCAGATGTGTTATTGGATAATGGCAGGTCATCCTGAAACAATCAGAATCAGAATACTTTATTAATCCCTAACGAAATTATGTGGGGTACAGTTGGTCCAAGAAAAAATGGTAAAAATAGTAACAGTAACAGACTAAACAACAAACAAACAATACATTATGTTACAGATTTGACACATTTAAGAAATAGCACTAATATAAATAGATAACTCAATTATAAATATCAAGGATTAACAGAGGGGATTATAATGTGGCCAATCAAATGCAAAGATAGACTGGGATCATACCATTATGTGAAAGAAGGAAGTCTGGTTGACATTCCAAAGACAGCAAGTGGAGTGGTACAGGCCAGGTACACAGAGAGACCGGGAGCTGGATTTAAATGCATGCATGTCTGGAAAAAGTAAAGAAACGACGAAAATGTAAAATGAGCAGAATCTGGCTGCATTTTAATGATAGTGGAGACTGCAAAGATAAAATGAGGAGCTGGCCAAAGTGATGCCCATTTTATTTTCAGACATTTTCCAACGTGGAGGACAAAAGGTTATAAACAGAGGTGCACATAAGTGGTCCGCAGGTGCACATTCGCTGTCAAAATAAAAGACGTGCACCCGATAAGAAGTTGCAACGTGCGTTTGAGTACATAAGAGTTTTTGGAGGAGGACAGACGCTTGTTAAGAATTCTTAAAGTTGTTAAAGAAGCAAGCTCCTTTAAGCAATTACTTTCGTGTTCCTCCACCTACAATGAAATTTCAGAAGGAGTCCGAACCGCAAAAGAAGCGCATATTCTCGGAAAAGTGGTTGCAGGAGGTAAACTGGCTTCAAACAAATGATGAACGCATAGAGATGTGGTGCAGAATATGCCATGAAAATCCCACTCTAGCGGACAAAAACAGTGCAAACGCGCGTTGCAACTTCTTATCTGGTGCGCGTCTTTTATTTCGACAGCGGAAACTCCACTTATGTGCACCCCTGGTTATAAACTTGTTCAGGCCTCATGTGTGTTCTCCCCAGTAGTAGTAAATACACTAAAATTGAAAACAAAACAAAACAAAACACTGAATAAAACATTGCTTCTACAAAAGACTACAGTTACAGTTCAGTACTAAATATTACATAAACTACATACAAAGTATCTTTGAATGGCAGAGATGCAGACATGTTTAAATGAGTCTCACAGGCCTAAATGTGCCTTTGACACCATTAATAATACTTAAACTGTTTCATCTGCTGCTCATCAAAAACAGCCACAAGAAGAAATGTTGGACTTTCAACTGTATTTTCAGAAGTTTTACAGCTTTTCCCAGTGACAATATACCTTATAGTAACACAGAGTAAACTCCAACAATCAGATGACCCCCGATGAGCAACAGGAAGAACCCACTGGCAGAACCAGGCTTAGGGAGGGGCAGTTATCTGCTGTGACCAGTTGGGGGTGGGGAGGAAAACAGGACGAAAGACACGCTGTGGAAGAGAGCCAGAGATTAATAATAGCTTATGATTAAATGCAGAGTGCTACAGAAACCTATAGTGAGTAAATAAAGGTGAGTGAAGTCCCCAGCAGCCTACGCCTACGGCAGCATAAGTAAGGGAGGATTCAGGGTCACTTCATCCACAGTATATGCCAGTATATGTCACAGAGGAAGTCCTTATCCTGGAAGTGTCTTTTTCGAAAATCCAAAGTATAGGATGGTTCCACAGAAGAGGGGTGTGAAGGCTTAAGGCTCTGCCTCCCATTAACTGTGAACATCCTCACAAGTAAACCAGCAGTTGAAGTTGAAGTGCTCTATTGAGGTGATATGGTACTATGAGATCGTCAAGATAAGTCAGGGCCGAATTATTCAAGACCTTATATGTGAGGAGCAGGATTCTATATTTAACTCTGTGTCTCTATTCTCTCTGCAGCATTTTAGATCAACTGAAGACTTTTCAGGGAGTTTCTAGGACATCCTGATAATAATGAATTACAGTAGTTAGATATTCATCCCAGAAGGGAATTTTTTGGAGGTCACAATAGCATTTTAAAGAGTAAGGATAGTGCAGTCTACAATAAAATAAATAAATAAATAAACAACAAAGTTAAAATAAAAGTGCCTTTTAGTATGAGATAGTGCAGTAATTTATAAATGTACAACAGTGCTAAAAACAAAAAAACAGTAAAAGGAAAACTGACATTGTGTAAGAGAGAAGTGCAAAAAGCATAAATAAATAATACATACACTATAAATCTAAAAAAATATTATGTCTTATGCCTGTGTGTGTTCACCTGTCCTAGAATGAGGAGTTATTACTGCTTCCACCTCATCACCGATGATGCTGATGGGCCTGGTCGCAGAGAGATGATGTTTCTAATTTTAGAGATGTTGTGCAAATGGAAGAAAGCAGTCCTACATATTTGTTTAATATGTGCATTGAAGGACATGTCCTGGTCAAAAATGACTCCAAGGTTCCTCACAGTGTTACTGGAGGCCAAGGTAATGCCATCCAGGGTAAGAAGCTGGTTAGATACCATATTCTATCTAAGATTTTCAGGGCCGAGTACAATAACCTCAGTTTGATCTGAATTAAGAAGCAGAAAGTTAGCGGCCATTCAGGTCTTTATGTCTGTAAGACATGATACTGTGCCTTCTAATAAAACAGAATTGGTCCCAGCATGGAACCCTGTGGAACTCCATAATTCACCTTATTCTGTGTAGAGGATTTAGACTAGGTAATACAAAACTCAAGACTAACTAATACAGAGCTTTAACTTAAATATTTCTTAAACCCAAATGAATGAATAAAGAGGCCAGTACAAAAACTCAAGACACTAGGGCAAAGACCCACAGTTATGACACAGATTTAGCAAACACAGAAAAATCAGATTGCCAGTCACTTGTATTCTAATTTATTCATTCCAGTTGTTTACACAGGTATATTTTTGTTTGAGTGTCTGAATATTGTGTCACAGTTATCAGGGAAAACCATGTGGAATTATTAAAGGACCCAAGATGCAGGCACTACTGATGTGAGGGAGCTTTATTTATGGAGCGTGAACATACAACAAAGGCGAGGGTGGCAAAAACAGAACTGAGAAAACCTAAACTGGGAAAACGAAGCAAAAACAAACCTGAAACAGAGATACAGGGAGACACAGAAAAAGATGCAGAACAACGCAGGGACATACACAGATGAATCAGCAATGCACACAAGAAAACACAGGGCTTAAATACAATCAGGGAATGGTAGACAGGAGGGAGACACGGCTGGAATTAATTGGACATAACGAGACAAGCGGAAGCAAAACTAGAAACACTGACAAGAGACACCGACCTTCAAAATAAAACAGGAAAAACACACGTAAACTTAACACAGACTGGGGAGACAGAACATAGGAACATGAAACGTGGAACACGAGAGTACAAAGGACACAAAACGCAAGGGATAACCATAAAAAACAACCCACATAAACAAAACCACAGAATAATAATAAACTTAAACATAAACACTCTAGACCATGACATATTGATGTATTGACCCCTTAAGATTTTGCTCATATTCCACTTTTTCCAACACAATACCATTATTGAATACTTGGCCAACATAATCTCAACATGAAGCCAGGTGGTGTGAGTGATAACAGTAGGTTACGAAGGCTGGAAAACAACAACAACAAATGTCTAAAGCACCATAAAAACCTAATGGATGTAAGCAAAACTCCATTTATTCTTTAAGTATATATGAATAATGATTGTTGCAGCTTTAGTGTCAAAGAACCTGGTTTATAACACTATGACTTAATTTCATGCTACAAGTGGGGATTTCAAAATATTAGTACAGTTGTAAGGCAGCAGGCAGCCACTCGACTATTGTAACAGTTTTCATTTCTTTTTGTTACAGCTAGAGCAGGGCGATATGACCAAAAATATTTATCACGATATACATTTGAAGATTTGCGATAGCGATATATCTGACGATATAATTGATGTGAGACAAAATACTTTACAACTCCACAACTTTATTAGTGCAAAAAAACCAAAAAAACCAACGTATTTTCACTTAAACAAGCAGCTGTTTTTATGTGCATTAAAGTTATATAAAATTAACAGTGCAAATGCAAATTCCTTGCTGACAGTTTAACCAAAAGGCATTTCCAGTGGAAACTGGCCGACATATCCTCAGCATAACCATGTATAATATCCACAAAACTTAAAAAGAGGTTATACACACACAATACAGTAATATTATGTTGAAGCACAGTACGTATCACTCCGCCAGGCTCCAGCCTACAATAGCTGTAATGCTCCGACAATCCATCAAGCGGTGCGGCTTCGTAGCTTAGCAAAGTCGTAGTAAAACATTTGATAGATTTTCGAGCGCCGTGTACGACATAAAATCGTTTCGAGGTCAGTAAACACAACCAGAATTCAAACATAAGGCACACGGGATTATAAGGGGCACTGTTGATTTTCAGAAAAATCAAAGGATTGATTTTAAGTGTGCCGCATTTTCCAAAAAAAAAGGTAATAACGACAGCCCGCTAGCATGCTCTACCAAAAATAGTGCTTTGTTGTGTATCTGACGGACGAAAGCCAAACCAGTTCCACACCACTGAAGTTGCAGCAATTTTAAAAACCAATTCTGGTTCATCCGTTTCATTCAACAATCCGCTTTCACCCTTCTCATTCTCCGTCGCCGCCATGCTTTTTCCGCCATGTGCGTATGAAAACAAAGGCACTGCGCATGTGCGTTTTAGCCATATTCTATCGCGATATTTCATTTTCCTATCGTTGCCCAATATTATACCGGTATTACCGTGAAAGGTATGATATGGCCCAGCCCTAGTTACAGCAGTTTTCTGACATTCTTCAACTGAGTTACAAGAGCTGATAAAGGCAAATAAACGAGGGCACAGGAGATCTGTATGACATGTCACTGAAGCAATATCTAGAGAAACACAGGCTGCTCTATAACAAGGCGTGTTAGCTGATGCTTGCCTTCATAGCACTGGTTGGGTTTGTGCTGATGTTGCAGACACAGGAGTTATTCCACATGGAGGGCTATTAGATTAAAAAATGGTTGTTTAAGCATGTTGACTCTAGAGGAAGAGGGTTAGAGAAGAAGGCACATTAGGCTGTCCAAGGTTAGATCTAGGGCATGATGGGAGTTCATTCAATACACTGTGTTCAAGATTTAGTAAGTGGAGCATAATAGCATGTGAGCACAATCCCCATATAGAGCTGATACATGTGGTTACCAAGATTGGGCTGTTTTCTAAACACAGGAACAGTCAGTTCATTTCAATGTAATGTCCAATAGACCAAGAGCTGCACAGTTTAGAGCAAGATCACAAACTAAGAGATGATATTCTGCTATAGATAATTTACTAGCAGGACAGACATAGTTTGTCTATTCTGATCAGAACAACATATAAAGATATGTTAAATGTAGACATACAGTGCAGTGTGGCAGACAGTCATTATAATGGACCAAGGCTTCCGTAACTGACTATTCATAAGCCTGGTTGCCTAAAACAAAAGCTTAAAGATGTCGTTTGTGTTAGCTTTGTAAAATATTTCCAAATTTCAAGGCAAGAAATGGACTGAACAAAACAAATGAGCCATTTATTGAGGCTGAAGAAAACATGCAAAACAAAAGAGCAAAAGAGAACTAAGACCAAACTAAACAATAACCCAGACTGGGAAAACTAAAACTGACCAAAACTAACTAACACTAAAACTGAACACAGAACATGAAAACCTGGATTCATGGATCCATCATAAGCAGACATCCTGACAATGAACAAAGGGAAATTCACACAATATATACACAGAGGGGTGACGAGGGATATGGAAACACAGAGGGAACACTCTCGGGGAACACTCTCGGAACAGATATAACGATATGGGGGAAGCAAAACTAAACACACCGAACACAGGATGAGAGACTGTCAAAATAAAACAGAAAACAGTGAAATGCAGACTAAGACACACGGCTTGACACAGGTCAGAGGAAAGAAACAGACAGACAGAACAGAGAGAGGGTGAGAGAGCGAGGGACACCGAGAGGGCAAGAGACGTGAGGGGCTGGGGAGAACACACATGGATGCACATGACACACAGGGGACACAAGGAATAAAACACAAGGAGGGGAACATGGGAACGGAAAAAAAGGAGACGAAACACACGGACATGACTAACACCTGGAGAACGAGGAAGCAAGAGACATGGAGGGAAACCAAACTCAGACATGACTGAGGAAACATACACAGAGGACATGACAGACTCTCACAGGGGACACAGGGATGAGACAGACAAGAAAACATGAACCAGATATTACAAATAAACTAAACTGTAGAAAGCTAAACCAGTACAACTCAAAGAATCACAAACATACAATAAACTCAAAATGCTGGGTCCAATGACCCATGACCATGACACACTACTCGGGCACGCAAAATTAAACGTTGCAGTTCTGGGATTCAGGAGTGTGGGTTTAAGGATCAAACTGGAAATGTCATGCAAGAGCAGAGTGTTGTTGTTCGATTCCTCACTAGCAACGCAGTAAAAATATTGCATGGTGCATTCATAAATTCCCTTTGGAATTTAGTAGCTCTCCTGTTATATCTCCGTTTCATTAGGTGTTCATCATGTGTTTGTAAAGTTGCCACAACATGAGTTTACGGTTCAGCCAACACAAATCAATACAGAGTAGTTCCGGAGAAGAGCTGCTGACGGTGTGATCTTTAACAGGAGTGTTTCCCAGTGGAGGGGTAGAGCTCACTTTCAAGGGAATTGAACAAAATCATATTTTTCTGAATTTAATGAAAGAAAATAAAAATAAACATAATCCACAACATTCTGCTATTTATTTAAGCAGATCAGAACTTGAGAATTCAGATAACATCATGAAATGTTAATTTACTGGAAGGCTGCACTTTCTATGAGAATTTGAAGGGTACCTCAGATCTAAATCATGGATGGGAAGTTCATCTTATTGTGTCTTCTTTCTCTTATCTCCCTCCGTATGTCACTTCCTGTCTTTGTGTACTGCTGGGACAAACAGATCCCTGTTTGACTGGTTGCCTCTCTCAGCACCTCCCTGTTGAATAAAACATGTGCACCTCATGCTGCTGCTCTATGCTGCTTGCAAATTTATTCTCCCTTCTTTTTCTTAGCAGATGTATCTCAGTTCATTTGCTGTCTCCTCTCTCCTCCTGCTCCTCCTCCTCAGTGAGTTTCCCTTCCCCTTGTTTCTCTCTCTTTTCTACTCCCTGCTTCTTCCCTCCTCCATCTAATAACGCTTGCTTTCCCAGGTAATCGGCATTGAACCAAGCAATTCCCCCTCTCATGCTCGAACTGTGAGTGGTTGACTGCGCTGAGCACGCTCCCAAAGCGCTCTAGGCAACACCTCCCCCCATCCTTTCAGTCTGTACAGTACAGGCAGAAGAAGCAGAAGAAGTGTGCAAGAGCACGCTGTTGTCTTTGCTGCTACCCACCACATTAGCATATAGAGACAGGAGGGATGAGCTTTCATAAAGAGAAAAAGCGAGGAGAGAGGAAACACTGTACAACAAAGGCAGAATAGAAATTGGGGAGGGTAAGTAAGTTGCCCCCAAAGTGTTTTCTGTCACACCTCAAATGACAGCCCCCATGGGGTGAGGCATGTCCGCAGCAGTAGCAACCCTCCAGATGGCATCAGGATGAAACCAGCCCGTCTGTCCCGGGTTTAGCAACACATGGAGCTTGGCCTCTTTTGGGATTACATCAATGGACGAATCCAGCAATATTCGCAACCTGTGCCCAGAGAAAGGTAAGATACGCAAACAGTCCCAGATTCATACTTTCTTTGCATGCACCAGCTTTGAAGAAGTAATCTTCCAGGATGAAGAGCGCCTCGTGCATGAGGGGTTAAAGAGAAGGAGGCGTGACAGAGAGTTTATCCTCACATTTAACCCACTGACTCATCCTGCTCACTTCTGGTGAAAACACAACATGTGACTTCAGCATGTGTCTGGTTTTGTCAGACATATCACCTTCTTGACTTTGTCACTCTAAACACCTGGCCTTATAAATACTCGTTTCTTTCTCAGCTTGATTGGATGAGGCTGTGAAATCGAATGCTTTCCCTTTTTGTGAGGTTTAGGAACCTTTGAGATCCTCGCTCGAACCTGAGTGAGGATGAGGGCAGACAGAGAGATGAGGGAGGAGATGCGAGCAGATGAAATCCTTTATCTTTGACAACTCCTCATTACTGCTTCCCGCCTCCTCCTTCCCCTTTTCTCCTTTCTCTCCTCTTCTCCTGCTCTTGCTAGCATTCCCTTAAGCCCCAGTAACCATAGAACAACTCATTAGTGTTGGATCACCTTGGCTCTCAGAAGCAGGGCAACCTAAAGACCAACCAAACACTATAATGAGAATTTCACAAAGCCATGAGGTGCAGCTATAATCCCTACCCCACATCTCCATGCTGGGGTGTGCAGGCATGTAGCAGGGACAGCTCGACCCTGATCTGGCCTGGTCCACTACTTTGTACGACTACAATTAACACCTACAGTTTCTTTTTTTGAAAGAACATCTATGGTTCATCTATGGTTGCTTTTCAAAGGGTTTTTAATAATTCACAACTTTGTGTTCGTATTATTTAATTCTTTATGCTTGTTTCTGATTCAGTCGTCCCTATTTATCCTGGCTTGGCACCGACGTTAGGAGTATACTGACCAGTTTTTGAAAGCCTGAATGTGAATTTCAGGATCAACTTTTACTGGTATTTCTGGAAGGTAAAAGCACATAGGAAGCACAGCAGTTGTTGTGGCTTACCACTTTATGTTAAAGATGGAGTCACTGAGTGCTGAGCAGAAAAGCCACAAATCTCCTGTGGTATCAGCATCAGCACAGCATCAACACTTTTTGTGCTGATGGCATAGGGTTTCATAGCTCCTATAGGTATAATGTGCGGTTGCCCAGGGCGGCATCGTGGTGGGGGGCGGCATCACGGGCATCGGCAAAAAATTTTTTTTTACTCGTACTCATGCTGCCCCGACATCATGCCAGCGCATATTGGGAATGGCATAGGCACCAATCGGTTTTCTATTGCCCATTTGCTGGCAGTAAGGGCGCCCTTCGTTGGCGAGGTGCGCCTGCTGCTTGCGGCACAGGGAGGAGAGGGCGGGGCGGCGGGGGATTCTCTGGCTGGCTGGACCAGCGTCTAACAACCAACTCGCAAAATAAAACAAAATAAAAATAAACCAACAAACATGAAAACACCAGACATTATGATACAGACTTATAATTTGCACCGATGTTTTTTCAAAATTCTATATGCGAAAAGTGAGCACGAGAGCCTTCGGTGCGCCTGCTCGCTGCTGAAGTAAACTTTATTGTCATCTCCGCTACCGTCCAGTATATAGAGAGACGAGACGACAAGGCTCCAGTTACAGCAGTGCAAGGAAACAATAAATATAAGAAGAGTAAGAAAATAAATATACACTTTAGGACTCGTGGCAAAGGGATCAATAACAATTTAAAATTTATAATTTACAGTTTGATGATTTAAAGTCTCACACACAACCCGTTGAAAGGGGAGGGGGGGGGGGGGCTGCTTTCAAATAGAGCACATTTCATTCAAAATGTTGTAAATCCAAGTTATGTATTCATGATCTGAATCCTGGGTTGTGCGAAATCCCAGAAATAAACCCTAGACAAAGTGAATCTGTGAACTAAGGTGTAGGTCTATTAGGTTATGTTGTGGTGATCCTCGAGTTGGTGGATTTGTGTTCATACTGTAGTGCAAAATTAAAACCAATGTAAGATGGACAAGAAAAGTTCAAAGCCATCAGGTGCTGAGTTTAGAAAAAAGAGAAAAGAAGAGGAGGAGAAGCGAGCAAAAGATACAGGTGAGCAGATGTGTCATTGGATAATGGCAGGTCATGTATCCTGAAACAATCCGAATCAGAATACTTTATTAATCCCTAAGGAAATTATGTGGGGTACAGTTGCTCCAAGAAGAAATAGTAAAAATAGTAACAGTAACAGACTGAACTCCAAACATACATTATGTTACAGATTTGACACATTTAAGAAATAGCACTAATATATACAGATAACTAAATTATAAATATCAAGGATTAACAGAGGGGATCATAAATAAATATTCAATAAATTGACAAGAAACAGGCATCTCTGAAAACGTTAGAGCACTTGTGCAAATATGTGATGTCTTGATAAATCGAGCAGATATTTGAAGTTTACGCAGCTACATTATTGTCACGGCTGGCGGAGGGAGCCGTGTGGTGTGGAGGAAAAGGAGGACCCAAGATGCAGCAAACTGATGATACGAGTGATGTTTTATTTACAAAGGTGGCGGTGACAAAAACAGGCAACGAGGTATGAGTACTTTACAAACGGAAACCTAAACTGGGAGAAACTAAATAGCAAACCTGAGACCGTACAAAGGGGGTGCGGGGCAGAGGGACGCAGAGACAGGACACCATGGAACGCAGATGAATGCAGAGATACGCAGAAATACACGGATGAGTGCAGACGACCCGACGAGGAGCACAGGCAGACACCAACTATAAATACACACACCAGGTAATGAGGAAATGGCACACAGGAGGGGACACAGCTGGAACTTAATGGGCATAACGAGACACAGACCTACAAAGTAAAACAGGAAATCTAGAACCCGAACCGGACACAAGGGGGGAGGACACAGAATAACTAGAACAGAGGGAAATAGTCACAAAACACAAAACGCTGGGTCAACGACCCAGGACCATGACAATTATGGCATGAAAATATCTTAAAAGTTTATTTTGTGACCCAGAAAGACCAAATATTTCAAACTCCGCCACTCTGTGTTCCTCCGCCACTGCCTCGTTTGAGTTTTGGACAAATGGATTCTGGGATATTGCATTTCGTCATTACGAGCTGATTGGAGACCAAAACAGCCAATCAGATTTTTTTGCATCCAAGTCTGTGATTGGCTGGTTGTGTGGCACGAATATAATGGTGTACAGAAAGAGTTGAGCGCGCACAGGCAGAAATGTTGAGAGCGCGAGCAACACATTGCGAGCGAGCGCAAATGCAAAAACTGAGCGAGAGGGGCTGCTATTAGATAAGATAAGATAAGATAACCTTTATTAGTCCCACACGTGGGAAATTTGTTTTGTCACAGCAGGAAGTGGACAGTGCAAAAGTTATGAGGCAAAAATTAGAATACAATAAGAATAAATACAGTACACAACTGTACAGAATAGAATAAAATAAAATACTATATACAGTAGAATAAAATAAAATAAATATACAATAAGATAAAAATAGAATACAAATAAAAATACTATATACAACTGAGTAAAAATACAACGATGACAGAAAGGATTATTGCACTTAGTATTATTGCATATGTATGGATGTGTGTGCTTGATCAGTTAAAGTCTTTATTATGGAGTCTGACAGCAGTGGGGAGGAAAGACCTGCGAAATCTCTCCGTCCCACACCGTGGGTGCCGCAGTCTCTACATACACACACTCCCTATTGTGTGTGTATGTATGGATAATAGCAAACACTGAAATACATTTTTTGCACGCAGCAATGAATTTTGTCCACTCAAATTTAGCTTTTCTTCGCTCAAAATAAAATTCTCCTCAAAAAGCAACACTTGCACCTGCAATTTTCTTTTACGTGCGCTCAGAAAAGTGGCATAAAAATAACGCCATATTTAGTGCGTTTTCTCTTTTTAAATAACCAACTGTGTTTTTTACACTTCAGTCACTCATGTCAAAGTTTAACTCAGGACCCGTCCACTCCACTCGTCACTGATATTACTGAATATCTCTGACGCCATAACAGGAAGCTGTAGAGGATGTTTCAAGATCACAGTGCCATTTATACACTGTGTTCTAGAAATAAAGATAATAAAAATAAAGACACGTAATAAACTATTTGTCGCCAATTTGCATAAAAAATGTTTGGAACCAAAAACCGACTGAAGTCCGAAACAACGTTTGAACAAAAATATCTCAAAGATATTTTTAAAGATAAAAGCCTGACGTTTTCACCAATGACTTTCAACAATAAGGGTGTAATCAAATTGAATCATCATCTCAGACAAATACATCAAACAGTGTCTGAGTATTGGTTAGTTTAAACATGAAAAAACTCCAGCACTTCTGCAAGGTCTCTGATTTGAGCACACAATAATGAAAAACTTCAAAATGAAAACCCAATTAGCAACAATTTCTGTAGTTGAATTATTCTTGTGCATCTCAGACACCAAAAACAAGTTTTGAAACCTAAGCTGATAAGAAATCTGTTTGTTTGTTTGATTTTTAATTAATCAATGTAATTTCTGAACAATGACAATTAAATGAAATACAACGAAATACTTGTTGTGTCTCTGACAGTTGCTGCTTCCTAACCCTCATTAGGCTCTTTGACCTAAGGTTGGCTGCTAGCACTGGCATCAATAAGGGTGTAATATGGACGTATTTATTTTCCAGTGGTCATCATAATTTAATGTTTATGCATTTATTTATATCATGGAATACATGAACAATTTAATGCATGGGAAAATATGATTATATGATAATATCTGAAAGTATAAAGTACCGGTTTTGAACCCAGCTGCTGCTTTTCTTTATACCATGTGACCTTTAGTCTGATTTGGCTGAATAGAATAAACACATTGTGGTTTAGGAGGAAGTTAAGGTCACTTACTAACTGGAATGTTGGACTTTGGATCCCTGTATACTCCAGTCTGCGTGCCAAAGAGCCTCAGGCAAGATGCTAATCCCAAGTTGCTCTCCAATGCATGCACTAGAGTATGGATGACTGTTAGATAGAAAGCACAGAAAATGTGCTCGTATGAATGGGGGTGAATGAGGTTGAAAGCACACTGAGTGCTACATAAGTACCTCTCTGTCATACCCAAATACAGTGCGCTGTAAAATTTGGGGGACAAATATGCAGATCTTGGAGTTTTGCTTCAACACACCACCACAGTGAACTGTAAATCCAACAATATGTGATTGAAACTGAGACTTTAGCTTTATTTCAAGAGATTTTAGAAACATTTTTCAATAGTTTCATTAGAAAAGCACAGTATGAACCCACAGGCATCACCAAATACTGTGTTTCTCCCAGAGGTCGGAAGTAACAAAGTACAAATACTTCATTAGTATACTTAACTTTTTTTTCAGGTATCTGCACGTTACTTGAGTACTTATTTTTAGGACAACTTTTTACTTTTACTCCCTCCATTTTTACACAATTATTTACATAAATGTAGTACTTTCTACTTTCTGGTTACTTTTGGTTTAAGACATTTATTATTTTGCGTCACTTCCGATCTTCAAACCACAATTTGAATCTGAACAGAGGGAACCATACCACGACTGATGGTGTGACGCAGACGATGCAGAGACGAAAGATGCAAAGCACAAGCAGGAGTATGGCATAAGACATGTCTGTCACAGTGAATAGTACAGTACTCCTGGAGAATGCAGTGTGAGTACGCAGATAATACAGTAACTGCTGACCAGGGCCGTTGCTAGCCATTTGGGTGCCCTAAGCACAAATGCTTTATGGTGCCCCCCCCCCGCCACTGAAAAAAAAAACAAAAAAACATTAATACTTTTGAATTTCTCAGTGGAATTTGTTTAATTAAATAACAACAAACATGACAGTTAAACAAATAAATAAGGTTAAAGGAGGTTAAAAATACTGTTACAAATAAATACTGAAACAAAAATTGAACATTGGAACAAGAACAAAGAGCCTGGCAATAATGTGTAATTTTTTTTATAAAAAAATAATATATATAATATAATAGTATTATTATTAATATATTTACAAATAGTTTCACAATAGAATTTAAATAAGAAACTTAAATAAGAAAAATAAGAATTTGAACACAAAAGCCACATTCCTTAAGTAACTATGTTAAACATTTTTACAATTCGTTGTCAGAGTATGCCCTAGACTCTAGGGCATACTCTGACAACCAGAAAATGCAGGCGTGGTGTGACACGATCAGCATCTACAATGTGAGCTGGCCAAAGAGCAGGATCGGTTGAAGGGGGCACACATGTCTCCACAGTGTCACTTTCTGATAGTCTCTCAGTGACAGGACTCTCAGTGGTACTTGTGTATGGAACTGTACCTGAACTGGTGGTTGATGGTTCTTGTTCTTCTTGGCTAGGGATTGTTGCAGGGTCTACAATGGCTGGTGGTTGATGTCCAGGGATGGCACTACTACTGGATGGTTCATCCTGTCCTTGAGATCCTCCTTGAACATATTTAAGCATTGACCCTGCATACAAGAGAAAATATTCAGGGATTTTACAGAAATACAATTTTGAATCTACAGTAGGCCTACGAAAGATTGCATTATAAGACTAATAAATTAAGTAAGTCACTGGTACATTTAAAAATTACTAACTATATTTTACATGTATAGATTTTCATAATGGCAAATGGCAATATAAACATGCTGTACATAATTTGATATAAATGCGCAAGTAGGAAATCTATATTACTGGAAGATATAGGTTTCATATTACAGTTTCACCAACAGATGTCGCCCTTGATCTATGAACCTAAAGAAAGACGAGAACTATTTATGTGTTCAGACGTCAATGGCATAAATAAGATATGCGTCTTTATAGATATCCTGAAATGCAGCAACATACAAAGTAATCTTGTCTAATCTGATAATAATACTTGACTGCATCACTGACCTATCCCAAAGTTAAGGTTAATCAGTAGCATGCATGACGTTAGCCAGCTAGCAACCTGAGGAGGGAAATGCTAGTCTCACGAATCACGATAACGTTAGCAATCGTGAGTCACGATTGCTAACGTTATCTGAAAACCGTCAATTGAGTGACCATGATGAGTTGCTTTTAGTAGTCCATTCTATATTCATATCCACAACGTAAACAAACTACCCAACATCAATCATTTGCAACATTTGTTAACACAGTATGAACACTGCTAACAGGAGCTATCACAGAGTTGACGGACATGAGCGTGCAAGCAAGGGCTACAATAATGAACTTTTTTTATTATTATTATTTAAACATTGCCTTACCGGCAAGCGACGCCTGAGTTTCATCACGCTTCCTCTTCTTCTTTCTTTTCTCCGCTCCCGACTCCTGTTGCCGTTTCGAGGGCAAGTTCAAACAGGTGTTTACCAATTATAGAACAGACCACTGGGAGTGGGGGGGCACCAGGAGGAGACTGGAGACAGGGCACAAAGCAGATTCACCCCTTTTCTCGGGAAAATTGTTTTATGTTGCTTTTGTATTGTTTAACCATATTAATGCATATGATATTTATAGTATTAATATGGTTTACTTTTTTTTTTTACGACCCTGATTTTTTTGGTGCCCTACCGGCCATTTGGTGCCCTACGCAGTGTGCGTTATGTGCGTTTGCGGAGCTACGGCACTGCTGCTGACATTCAAGAAATCCCCATTTGCTGTAAGAGGAGTCATTTTTTTATTGTTATGAGTTATCTTATGTTCTCCTTTCATAGGTTTGCAGTGTTTGTAATACTCAGAGTGTCTTCAAAGCATGTTAGCAAGGTTAAGCTAAGGCTAACCCTGTAATGAAACTGAAAAAAAAAATTACAATGGTAATTATATTATAGCAATTTAAAAGTAAAATACTATTTTTTATGTTAAAACTACCAATAGTTTTAAAGTTGTTACGTTTAATCAAAATGGTTTGTCCAGTAATTTGAATGTTGGCAAACGTCACAAACAGGAGGCATTTATTCTGCAGTGAAACACCAATAACAGTTTTCATAGCACAGAAGACCCCACGGGGCCTTTATGGCCTCCTGACAGTGTTTTTAGCTTTCTCTTAAATATGGGTAAAAACCCCTGTAGGATGAAACACTTTCCACATCAGGCATTATAACTGATATACAGCTAGGAAATATTTGTCATACAATTCATTATTTCATTCAAACATTAATTGCAGGTTTTTGTTACCAAACACAAAAGTGAGTTCTTTTGTCTAAAAATCCCCCACAACCACTGAGAGAAGGGCAGATGAGGCCAAATGAGACAAGGTGGAATTCTTTTTCCTGGCTGTGGAGATGATTATAAGAATCGTGAAAGACCAACGAGGAGGAAGCAGTGAAAATAACCGTATATGTACCTACAGATTTATTTTCAAAGTTACAGCAATAAAAGATGGTCATATATATTAATATATCTTAAGGGCAAATTTTGATCTTTATTATTTATGAGTAATTAATGTCCTGTGTGCCAAAAGTGCATTATAATACAGTTTTAATAATTGTGAATATATTTGTTACTTATAAACAGGAAATGACATCTAGAGTAGTTTTGTCGTGGTGTGTGGATGGAGCGGACTCGAACACAGATCTCCTTTTGCAATGAGACAGTGAATTTATTTAGTGTGAAATAATAACAGTTCAGTGTGAAATCCTGCGGCCGTGGCTCCCCGTAGTCAATTCACCCGGCTCGCGATGGCAAAAAAGGCGACACTCCGTGTGTTAATTCCCCACTCGTGATTCAGCTCCAGTGTTCTCCTCTCCACCTCCTGGTACGAAAGACAAAAAGTGAGAAGCAAAAAAAAGAGTGAGAAGCAATCTGAAAGGGCATTTGAAAGAGCACA
Organism: Mchenga conophoros; assembly: GCF_057382185.1. Taxonomy (NCBI): domain Eukaryota; kingdom Metazoa; phylum Chordata; class Actinopteri; order Cichliformes; family Cichlidae; genus Mchenga; species Mchenga conophoros. The sequence continues at coordinate 27,913,450 of NC_140545.1, read as the reverse complement.
CGATCTAAACACTAACGAGCTTAGTCTAATGATCCAGAGCTGACTGAAGCCTGGTCACAGCGTTAAATACATCGGGGTCTGACGGCGTATAATTCACGGCAGCTGGTGAGTGTTGATTAATCGCCGGTGTGCAGAAACTCCGAACGGAGCTACTTCCGGGTCGGCAGACCCGCCTCCTGGGAAGCCGCGCTTCCCAGGAGTTCCCAGTTTGTTATTTTGGCTCCATCAAAATAACAAACATAAACGAGCAGGTCGCCCAGCAGGGCTGGTCAGACCATGACAGTATCCCCCCCTTAACGGGAGCCTCCCAGTGACCTACCAAACTTGTCTTGTCTTGTCAAACTTTCACCATGCCATCATCAAGAATCACAAACCGCGGCACCCAAGAGTGCTCTCCCGGACCATACCCTTCCCAATCCACCAAAAATTGAAAGTCCCTACAGGGACGCCTTGTATCCATAATATGTGTTATGGAATAAGCTGGTGCGCCGTCGATAATCCGGGGAGATGGTGGGGCCCTGGAGGGTGGGCATAATGGGCTGGTCTGGACCGGTTTCACCTGAGACACATGAAACACATTGTGAATACGCATATTGCGAGGGAGGGTTAAATGCACAGTCACAGGATTAAGGACTTCTTGCACAGGAAACGGACCGACGAATCTAGGAGCTAGCTTCTTAGACTCAGTCCGCAGCGGGATGTATTTAGAGGAGAGACATACCTGCTGCCCGACATGGTAAACGGGAGCCGGAACGCGACGACGGTCTGTCAGCTTCTTATTCTGCTCCACTGTCCTGAGCAATGCTGCCCTGGTAGTCTGCCATGCCTGCCGGCAACGCCGCATGTGATGTTGCTGATGTCACTGATGGAACTGCCAACTCACCCTCAATGATGGAAAGGAGCGGGGGTTGGTATTCCAAGGACGCCTCGAAGGGAGACACCCCCGTGGCCGTCGAGGTGCTAGCGTTGTGGGCATACTCCACCCAGGCCAACTGCTTGCTCCAGAACTGGTTGGAGGAGGCAACGCACCGCAACATGGCTTCCAGCTTTTGGTTGGCCCTTTCTGCCAGGCCATTAGTCTGAGGGTGAAAACCAGACGACAAACTGACTCGGGCCCCCAGCTCAGAACAAAATTCCCTCCACACCTGGGAGGTGAACTGGGGACCCCGATCAGAGACAACATCTTGAGGAATGCCATGTAGCCGGAACACATGTTGTGTGAGCAGCTGAGCCGTCTCCAAGGCAGAGGGAAGTTTGGGCAAGGCCACAAAATGCGCTGCCTTGGAGAAGTGGTCAATGATGGTGAGTATGGTAGTATTACCTGCTGACGGCGGAAGTCCAGTGACGAAATCAATGTGCGACCATGGGCGTTTAGAGACGGGGAGCGGTCGCAGGTGGCCCGACGGTGGGGAGCTTGGCACCTTGTTTTGAGCACAAATAGGGCAGGTTGCCACATATTCCCGGACGTTCTTGGCGAGGGAGGGCCACCAAAACAGACGCTGGAGGAAGCTAAGGGTGCGATATACACCTGGATGGCAGGAGAACTTTGCCGTATGTGCCTAATGGATCACCTTGCCCCGAACGGCCGCAGGGACATACTGTCGGCCAGCCGGGCCTGACCCAGGGTCAGGATTCTGCTGCAGGGCGTTTCTGATCAGCCTCTCAATCTCCCAGGTGACTGCCCCGACGGTACAGGAAGCAGGAAGGATGGGTTTGTCCTTGTTCTCTACATCCTTCACCGATGAAAATTGATGTGAGAGGGCATCGGGTTACGTGTTGCGTGAGCCTGGCCTGTAAGTGATCACAAGGTTGAAACGGGTGAAAAACAAGGCCCACCTGGCTTGTCTGGCGTTGAGGCATTTAGCCACTTGAAGGTAGGCCAGGTTCTTGTGATCTGTCCAAACGAGAAGTGGGTGCTCGCTCCCCTCCAGCCAGTGACGCCACTCCTCAAGGGCCAGTTTGATAGCAAACAGCTCTCGATCCCCCACATCATAGTTTCGCTCGGCCTGAGACAGACGACGTGAGAAGAAGGCACACGGATGTAATTTACCTTCCAATCGCTGTGAGAGGACCGCCCCCACACCAGAGTCCGAGGCATCCACCTCCACCACGAATGGTTGAGTAAGGTCCGCCTGGATGAGAACAGGCGCAGAAGAAAACAGGCGTTTCAGCTGGTCGAAGGCCTGCTGCTGAAGGCCACCACCACCTTAACCTTTGCAGGATCCGCCCTCAGCTGCTCCTGTTCCACAATAAAGCCCAAAAAAGAGACAGGCTGCACATGGAACTCACATTTTTCTCCCTTCAAACAGTCAATTCTCTAGTAGCCGCTACAGCACCAGACGCACGTGTTTAATGTGTTCTGCACGGGTTTTTGAGAAAATGAGGATGTCGTCTAGATAGACAAAACCAAAGTGGTTAATGAAGTCCCGAAGGACATCATTCACCATGGCCTGGAACACAGCTGGAACGTTGATGAGGCCAAATGGCATAACGAGATACTCAAAATGCCCCAGGTGAGTGTTGAATGCTGTCTTCCACTCATCCACACGACTTTAAACATTGCTCGTGGCATTTAACACTCCATCCTGTCACGCAGCCAGTCAATCTGGGGGTTGTGCTGCTGTAGCCATGGATAACCTAATACCAGAGGAGTTTCAGGGGCTTTGAATAAAAGCAGACCGATCTTCTCAACATGGTTGCCGGAGAGTATCAATTGGATCTCCTGAGTACGGTGTGTCACTTCGGCTAGTAATTTCCCATTCAAGGCTGAAACTCTTGAAGGTTCCTGTAGTGCAATTAATGGGATCTCTAACTCCCTAGCAAGTGCAATCGCCGGTGTGCAGAAACTCCGAACTGAGCTACAACAGGACCGGCGGACCCGCCTCCGGGGAAGTGCGGCTCCATCAAAATAAAAACAAACATAAACAATCAGGTCGCCCAGCAGGGCTGGTCAGACCATGACAGGTTTTCTTTTAGAGTCAGACAGTTTTGGCAGTAGCTGCCCAGTTATGGGTTAGATCATGTCTGACATTTTCTGTTCTTATTCATTTCTTTCATATTTTTTCAAACAGGCTCACACCTGCTGAGCGTTCCATTCTGCAGACTATGTAGAGACCATTGAGCCCATTTATGAAAGCAGCTGTCCTTTAGGGAGAGGCCAGTGTGCAGGACAGGATGGCTAAAACTGTTTAAGACCAGCACCTTTGCATTTCCTCCACAGTAATGTGTGTACTTTTGTGACCTCTGGTTTTGTCTCTTGTGTTGCTCCAGCACACCTGTTTGTGGTTCTTTCTGCATTCAGTTTTGTAAAAACAGACTCTTTTGGCTTGAGATCAGTTAACTGACATGTCCGTGGAAGAATATCCTATTTCCTGAGATGCTCTTGAAGTATGCTTTGGGTCATTATCCATTTGCACTGTGAAGCACAGTGTGAGCAGTTTTGGCTGATAGACTGTAGTCCTGAACATGTCAGAATTCATCCAGTTGCTTCTATCAGCTGTCACAACAAACAGTAGTGGGCCCGCTCTACTGTGGGCTCTATGTTAGACAGATTATGTGGCATGCTTTGAATCATGAGCCATTCTTTTTGATACAACATTTCATCTATCTAAAGATGTTATTCAGTTTTATTTCAGGTATTTTATATGTTTTCTCCCTAGTCTGACCTTCCTGGTCCTGAGTGTACTCAGTGATTTGCACCTTGTAAACTATGCATTTTTAATCTATTTCTAGAATGCAGAATCAAAATACAGTGGTCCCTCGCGATAACGCGGATCACCTTTTGTGGCCTTTGCATGCTTTTTCTTTCTTTTCTTTTTTTTTTTTACAGCACATTGTGTTCTGCGTTCTGATTGGCTGTAAACCATTGTCTTTTTTTTTTCTTTCTTTCCCCTGTCCCATTTGGCTCTTTTGCCATCAGAATTATTGTCTTAAGGCGAAGAAAGATGCCCAATGGATTTGCTTTACCAAATGGACCATCCCAGCCTTGCCGTAACGGTCTATTTGATTCACCTTTTATTGTTTATTTTATTTTATTTTCACTTGCTAAATACGGAACAGACTTGACTGGAGAAAAGAAAAGGGAGAAAGAAAGAGGGAAAGAAAAACAGTGTGGAAGAGGGATGGGGATAAAGGGCAAAAAACAAAAACCAACAAAATAAGCAGACAAAAAATACATATATCAATCACCTGGATCACCTGTTGAGAAAGAAAAAAGAGAAAACAAGCAGAAGAAGAAAAAAAAGAGCAACATAATAAACAACATCACGATGATCTATGGGAATATAACAGTAAATACTAAATATTAAACATTATTGTGCAGCACATAAGATCGACAGCGCACAGTGTGCTTTGAGGTGTAGTTTGTGTGTGTGAGCACCCGTGTGTACACCTGTGAGCATAAGCGCGCTTCTATTTAAAAGGTTCCTTCATGTAATGATCTGCTAGAGGTGGGGAGCCACAGCCCCGTCCTCCAGGGCATGAAGCAGGTATGGAGGAGATCAAAACTCCAGACATCCAGAGGCCCTCAGAACACAAGAGACCAAGGAAGACCAACAAGGAAGGAAGGAAGAGCTGAGGAGAGCCCCAGATGAGGGGTCACTCAGCAGCCGCGGAGCAGAAGCCAGGGTGGGTTGCAGTGACGTGCCCGTGAGCTCCGCCGGCAGCCAGCTGTGCCAGAGTGACCGAGCCCCAGGCCAAGAGGCTGAGGGCAGCCCACCCCGAGCGAGCCCCAGGCTCCAGGCCCCGACAAGCAGCCACGAAGGAGTGAGCCGGTGTGTACCTGGACGCCCATCCCCAGACACAAAGAACCACCAACTCACCGATGTCTGAGAGCGTCTGCCACCGGCAGGGGAAGTGGTGGGGGGAGATAGGCCTCCATACCTTGGAGGGCCTGAGATGTCCCTAGAGATGTGGCGTCTGATACCCAACCTGACATATAGACACAGACATACAGGCACACACAGATACAAACATCCATTCCCACCCTCATGCTCTCATATGCAATTACTCAACACTCACCCATTGTGGAGACAGACATAAAGAGACACTGTACACACAATCACACTCCCCAAGCGTACTCTATACCCCAGGTCTAGGTACCCTTGCCCCTGGAGGGGGAAACTGTACCCAGACCCAGGTAGTGTTACCATTTTCCCTGGGCCAACAGGGAAAAGGGCAACTCAGTCATGAAGTGGCAGGTCTGGAATGATACGCTTCTCCTGATGGACAAGTCTGGGTTTAGCAGTTGCCAGTATGTGTCTAACTGCAAGTGTAACTGCAAGTGTACACTCTACCCAAGTGTAAAGGTTGGTGGAGGGGGGTTTATGGTGTGGAGCTGTGCTTCAGGAGTTGGCCCCTCTGTTCCAGTGACAGGAACCCTTCATTCTTCAGCATTCCAAGACATTTTAGACAGTTTCATGCTCCCAGCTTTGTGGGAACAGTTTGTGGATAGCCCTTTTCTGTTCAGACATAACTGTGGACCAGTGCACAAACCAAGGTCCGTAAAGACATGGATGTCAACTTGACTGGCCCCTTGAACCAGATAGAACAGCTTTGGGCTGAATAAGAGCAGAACTGCAACCCAGGCCTTTTCCCCATATACATCTCCTTTTTAATCAGATTTTAGGAAATGTTTGAATTTCAAAGATAAACTGACATCCGTAAAACAGTCACATGCAATGAAATTGCATTTTATGAAATTAAGAGAGAGACCTTTTCCTGTTTGTTACAGCTGTAAAGTGGGCCTGAATGCATTCATTGAGCAGTGTGTATGTTCACTCAAGCTTCAACAACCTCCTGCTCTGTCCTGTTGATTTGCCATCAACCAGAATGAAGTTGGCTTGCAATCACATCCATTACACAAATGCAGCTTGTGGATTTGGCAACACCACTAGCACATGTAAATTCAAAGTGCACAGAAAAGGTGCAGAGTTTAGTAAGTATCTTAAGTATAAGATACTTATATTTAGTTGCCAGTCCAATTAGAAAGCAAGAGGATCTAAGTATAAACACTCTATCCTCACAGGACAGCCAAGGCCAATCTAGATCTAGGGTAACATATAGATGTGTGACAAATTATATAACAAATATCAACTCTAGACCCTTCAGCATGGGAATGTGGTAGTTAGTTTTGCTTTTTTCATTCATTTTCACTGCTTTTCAATATAAAACTCATCTGGCTATGGGACTGGTCTCTTCCAAAATTAACACCCTTTGAATATTGTGGACTGATGTGCACAGCATTGTCATCATCAGAACACCAAATGAGGGAATATCTATGGCAAGTGTGAGGTTCCACTCCTCCAGCAGGATCAGTGTCAGGGAGCACCGAGACTGTCAACACGTCACACGAGACAAACTGGGTTAGGAAGGGCCTGCTGCTGCTGAGATGCAGAAAACGGTGTCTGTGTTAGCAGTTAATGTTTTTTACATGCTGTGTGACTGTAGCTCAGCAGGTAGATCTGTTATCTACTAAGGTCGGTGGTGCAATCGTTAGCTACTCCAGTCTGCATGGGCAAGATACCGACCCTAAGTTACACTCTGATAAAGCCATCAGAGTGTAATTCAACTTTGTGTTATATGAATATAATAATAAAATAATACGGGAATAAGATTAGAATACATAAATGAGAATATACATACATATGTGCATAATACTGCAAGCTAACCTGTTTATCCAGCACAAAGCTACGGAGTGTTTTCATGACTGATTAACAAAGTTAGTCTACGTCAGTTTGCAGGAGACTTCACAATGTGAAAATGTATAATTTATATAGAACATTTAAACATTATAATTTAATACAATACTTGAGATGTAATCAAAACACCTTCTATAGAGATCGACTATGTGAATGAAAATGATAACATTACATGTAATTTTTAAATTTGAAGTTTATTAAGTACTACTACCTTTAATATGAGCTCTGTTCTTCCTCTCCTCTGGTCTTGGGCACATACTCGACAGGCAGACATATATTCACGGTCCCTCAGTCCTATTCACAGACCGGGGGATCATGGCATGTACGCATTTGGAGTCCTGTGCACATTCTGGTGTGTGAATTAGCACGTGATCTGAGAGTGAGAATAATATTTTAAGGGATTAGTGAATCCATACATTTAGAATCAATGTATAACAAGTTTTTAACTTAGTGTTAACTTGGCATCTGACAGTGATTATTGAGTTTATTTAGTTACTGTTCCATCAGCTCTGTATGTAGAAGCCACTGGCTAAACTGAAAGAATGAGCCCTAAAGGCTTTGATAGTGACAGTTGGGCTTTATTTGGTAGCACTTTACAACCATTTCACACTGTTAAGCATTAGTTAAGTATTAGTAAGGTTTTGTAACTCAGTAACCCTCCAACAGATATGCATAGTTATATATGCATACACACACATATACACATACAAACATACACATACATATACACTTACAGTGTGTAAATATGGGTAAGAACATCAGACCAAAGACCCCCAGTAATATTGTATTTTAATAATATATGTCATGTTTTAACATGTAACATAATATTACACAATATCACAGAAGCTCTTCATTTGCATGTCAGAATGTTTTAATCTAATCTAAGTTGTCAGGCAAATACTAGTAAAAACTTAAGGTTATGTATATAACCCCGGTTCTCTGAGTAGCATGAGTGAGTGTCTCACTATGGGGAACGCCTCCTGCGTGACCTCATCAGAAGCTCAAATACCATTAAGCCAGCCCTTACAGGCTGGCTAGGTGACGCCCATGTCAGGAGGGGCCAGTGCCTCCCTATATAATAGGCTGACATAGCGTCAGATGTCATTCAAAACAAGCCCACCTCTTCCTCGCTTCCATAGCAAGGAGGGCGGTCTGGTGAGACACTCACTCATGCTACTCAGAGAACCGGGGTTATATACATAACCTTAAGTTCTCTTTCATAGCATTCGTTTCGTGTCTCACTATGGGAGAAATACTGACTCCCGGATTGCCAGACATGCCTGTTAAGAAGACAACTGTCCCCAACAGCACTTCACAGGGGAGAGGCCCCCACCCGGGAAGAACCTGCACGGAGGACTGAACGCGCTAGGTTAGGTGCTGTCACATCTAACCTGTAAAACCTAGCAAATGTATGAGGTGAAGTCTAGCATGCAGCTGCACACACCTCCTGAATAGAAACTCCCCTAAAGAGAGCCCATGAGGTCGCCAGACCTCTAGTGGAATGTGCACGTAAGCCAGCAGGGGGCTGAAGGCCCCTGCTAGTATAGGCCAGGGCAATTGCTCCTACAATCCAATGGGAGAGGCGCTGTTTAGACACAGGCTTTTCCATATGTGGTTTAGCCCAGGACACGAACAGCTGGTCACTTTGTCTGACACTCTGGGTTCGGTCCATGTAAATGCGCAGAGCACGGACTGGACATAAGGTATGCAGCTGCTGTTGCTCCTCTGAGGAGAAAGGCGGTGGGCAAAAGGCCGGCAGTTCTATTGGTGAACATGTGCCGACAACCTTCGGGACAAAGGCAGGGTGAGCCGCATACTGACCCTCGTATTATCCGAGGAGAACTGAATGCATGACTGATGCACTGAGAGAGCGTGGATCTTTCCCACACGTTTAGCAGAAGCTAAAGCAATTAATAGAGCCGTCTTCAAGGACAGAAATTTTAACCCAACCTGTTCCAGGGGTTCAAATTGGCAACAGGAGAGCGCAGCCAACACTGTGGGAAGGTCCCACGATGGAGCCAACAGCCTAGACGTAGGCAATTTACGCCGTGCACCCTTCATGAAACGGCATATTAAGGGATGCTGGCCAACAGTCTTTCCCTCAAAACCAATGTGGCAGGCTGAAATTGCTGCCAAATACACCTTGATGGTGGAGAAGGCTTTACCCCTATTAATCAGGGCCTGAAGAAGTGACAGAATCACAGCCACAGAGCACTGAAAAGGGATGGCCTGTGATTCTAAGCACCAGCTTTCAAACACACGCCACTTGTGCTCATATAGCGTCCTAGTAGACGATGCCCCAGAACACTGAATAGTGTCGATAACACTATGAGGGAGCCCCACCGTGTTCAGGTTAAACCACCCACGGGCCAAGCCCATAGAGCTAGCCTCTCTGGGTGGGGGTGGAATATTCCCCCCTGTGTCTGAGATAGGAGGTCTCTGCGTAGTGGTAACGGCCAAGCACAGCTGCTGAAAAATCACCGCCAGCCAGTGCTTCCCTGGCCAGTGCGGGGCTATCAGGATCATATAGTGACTTCTCCCCCTCACTCTGGCCAGAGTTGGAGAAATGAGGGCCACTGGGAAAAGCATAGAGGAGGGTTCTCGGCCACTCGTGAGCTAGGGCATCCACCCCGAGTGGAGCTCTCTGATCGTGCAGCGAGTAAAACAGGGGACACTGAGCATTCTCCCTGGATGCATAAACGTCCACGGTCGCCTGACCGAATCGCAGCCAGATCTGCTTCACCACCTCTGGGTGAAGCTTCCAGTCCCCATACAGTGGGTTGCCCCTGGAGAGAAGATCTGCTCCAAAGTTCAAGACCCCCGGCACGTGAGCTGCTCTCAGTGACAGCAGGTGGACACTGCTCCAGACTATCAGTCTGTGTGCCAGTGTGTGTAACTTGGGGGGACCCCAGACCCTGCTGTCTGTTGATGTAGGCCACAACAGTGGAATTGTCCAACCTCACTAAAACATGATGACCTCACAGCCAAGGGAGAAAGTGTTTTAGCGACAGGTGAACCACCAGCAGTTCCAGACAGTTTATGTGGGTGGAGCGCGTGTGAGGGCCCCATTCCCCATTCACTGTCCTGCCCTCGTGGGTGGCCCCCCCCTCACCCGGAGGGAGTCTGGGCTGAGCCCTATGAAAGTAATGCATTGAGTTGGCGTCAATGTGCTCTTTTTCCATGAGCGGGGCCACTGCTGCCTCGGTGCACGTCACACACCCTCGGGCTCAGTGAGAGACCAAAAGGCAGGGCTACACACTCTTATGCTATCCCCTGGAAAGCAAATCTTAGATACTTTCGGCGTGGGGGATATATGGGGATGTGGAAATAAGCATCCCTCAGGTCGATTGATGTGAACGAGACGCCTGCTTGTACAAACCGTAGCAGCGAGGCATGCATCAACATCCTGAACTTGTATGTCCTTCAATGCCGGTTCAGGGCACGGAGATCCAGAATGGCTCTCATCCCCCTCCTCCCTTTCTTTGGCACAAGGAAATACCTTGAATAAAATCCGCTGTGCATTTCCTTGGGAGGGACAACTCCTATAGCTCTTTTGTCTCTCAAGGTGGAAATTTCCTCCAAGAGAAAACTGACGCCCAGAGCATGAGAGTAAATGATTTCTTTGAAATGTGGTGGAGCGACATTGAATTGCAGCCTGTAGCCCTATTCCAGTGTCTTCAACACCCATGCTAACTGAGCACAGGTGGCCCAGCTCTTCATGCGAAGAGACAGAGGGCTCACTGGCCACTCCACCGAAGATGGCGTTTTGGCGCCCCCTTGTGGTCGCAGCGCGAACCATACGCCATTTCGGTGTCCCGTCACCTCTGTCACAGGCAAGCGAGGTGACGGGCTCATCTGCGTCATCACAGCCGTGGAAACGCGAGTCTCCACGGGCTGCGTTATGGCAGACGTTGCTCTTGTTTTTCAACTTTTTTTATTTATTTTTTTAATGTGTTTTGCAACACTCGACAGCGCCCTCGGCAAACTGCCTGGATGCGCGTGTCGGGGCTTTTTAATACAGAATGCACGAAATAAGTGCTAGTGAAACAATACTGTGAACTTTGGCTCTCTTTCCCTCTGGCGGGTCCGGTGACAGGAACGCCGGCCCGAGTTAAGCACTCTGTGTTGAACTCGCTCTGGAACGGAGCTGGGAGGCGGCAGGGCGGCCCATGAAGGGGGGAAACTGGGTTCGCTCCCGCCTAGAGGAGAGGCTGTCAGGCCGGCCGCTTCTTCCTCCTCACGATCGCGGCAGCGGGGGGGAGGAGGAGGGGCCGCTTGAGGTCTGGCCTGGGGAGATTGCTTCCGAGTCCATGGATTCTTAGGGGCCCCGGCAGCCTCGGGGGATGCCTGCGTCTTAGGCACTTTGGGAATCCTGAAAGCGGGGACCGGGCGAGACGCTGCCTGCGCGAATGACTGGCGCGGCGCTGCTGGGGTGGCATGCTGGGCCCTCCTCAGCAGGCAGAGTTTCAGAGCCTCATCATCTCTCTTTTTCTCCTCACATCTCTTCTGCATGGATGTAACAGCCGCACCGAAGAGACCTTGAGGGACGACAGGGGTGTCGAGGAGTTCCTCTTTCTCCTTGGTCGTCAGGTTGGTGAGCCCGAGCCAGCGTGCTCGCTCCTGAAGAACCATGAGGCCCATGGCTCTCCCAGTAGCCTGTATGGCTACCTTGTGGAGGCGGAGGACGTGGTCAGTTATAACGCAGATTTCTTCCCACACTGTGGTATCTGTGTTAGCTGTCATGTCCTCTTCTAGCTCAGCTTGGTAAGCCATTAGCATAGAGGAGGCGTTGTGGGCTCTTACTGACAGAGCCGCTGCCTTGTAGCACTTATCTGTAAGGCTAGACTGGAAGCGGTCTGCTTTGGAGGGGAGAGACGGGGCCGATGAGGACAGAGACGTCTTCGGGTGAAGATGGCTCGCTACCAACGGCTCCACTTGTGGCATCTGGCGGAGGCCGACAGACTCCATCCCCTCACAATCCAACAGGGAGCTCCCCGCGATGGGGTGTTTCTCGCTGTAAGGTTTTGCTTTCCACGTCACCGCTATCTCATCGAGTAGCTCGGGAAAAACAGGCAACACATGCTTCCCCGTCTTTTTCGCCTTCGGCAATTTCTTACCGTCAAAACGAGACTTTACAACCTCTATTTGTATGGCGGGCCACGGGATGTTGAGCCTAGCGGCTGCGCGCTTGCACATGTCCTGCATGTCGAGATCCAGGGGAGACGGCGGTGTCGGTTTTTCAACCTCGCCGGTAGCCGAGGGCTTTGCAGCCCAGCTGATGCTAGCCAAGGAGGTGGAATCTTCCTCCTCGCCGTCGTCAGACAGCAGGAGGTCCGAGTCCGCCGACTCATCTCCGTCCTCGTTAGCATCTCCTCCCCAGGTGACTCCAGCATCGGGGAAAAACACACGATCTCCGTGTGCTTCCAGCGACGGGAAAGCGGTCGCGATGGGCCGAGGGTCTGCCTCTGCCCAGCTCGGCCCTGGCGTTGCGGCCAAATCATCGGCCATCTCAATTTCTCCTTGCGCCGCAGCAGCCTCACACAGCAAAGGGTCGCCACCCGACAGGTTAGCCTGGCGAGCTAACCTGCGGCGGAGTAGTTTGCGTGGGAAAGCCGCGCAGTGGATACAGTCTTGTGCGGGTGTCAAGGCAGCCTGAGCGTGAGATAAACCCAGGCATGCCGCACACACGGGGTGTGTATCCCAGGCAGAAATCTTCTTGCCGCAAGGACAAAGTTTTGCAACTTCGTTGGCCGTCGTAGCCATGGTTAGCTAGAGGGCCGCGCACGTTAGCGAGACTGACACTGAGTGCGGAGAATATTGCTATTCCTCGCTAACGTGGGGTGAAAAGTGTTGCTACTTTTCTACAGGTATTGCTACCTAATGTGTAAAACCGCTAGCGTCGAAGGGTATCGCTACCTGATGGTGAAGCTAGGGTACCTTTATTAGCAAAGTGTTGCTACTTCGCTTTCGGGAAATATTGCTACTTCCCTGGGTGAAAGTATTGCTACTTGGCACCAGCACTAGCTACAGAACAGTATTGCTACTGCTTGTATGCTAGTGGACAACTGAAAAGCTGGGAACAAAGCGCCCGGCGACCGAGTTGTTCACTCGAATCTGTGGACAGTTTAGCTTTAGCACCCAATAGCACAGTTGTCTACAGGCTTCTGTGAGAAGCGAGAAGAGGTTTTTGAATGACATCTGACGCTATGTCAGCCTATTATATAGGGAGGCACTGGCCCCTCCTGACATGGGCGTCACCTAGCCAGCCTGTAAGGGCTGGCGTAATGGTATTTGAGCTTCTGATGAGGTCACGCAGGAGGCGTTCCCCATAGTGAGACACGAAACGAATGCTATGAAAGAGAACCACAGCGTAGGTTCTGTCTGCTCACATGCTGGTCGGCTGTGGTTTCTTTTAAAACTGCAGGAGCACATCTGCAGATTTCAGTGTCATCACATTATACATCACTGTGTTTGGGGCTTTAACTGTGAAACACATGCATATTCTGCACACTGAACCCTCCCCTGCAATAAAAAGTAATAATGATGCTAAAGTGCACAAGGGCATTACAAACCATGCAAAGTGACGCTGGTCTTAATATGTCGTGTGCTCCTGCAGCTGTTGATGTAATATCCTGTTCCTGTTATTTATAGCTGCCAAGAGGGAGTTCAGTACTCTGTTTCACACTCTCTCTATCACACACACACACACACACACACACACACACACACACACACACACACACACACACACACACACACACACACTTATTCTCAGAGAACAACAAACTTCAGCTACAAGCTTTCTCTTTTAAAGGTACGTCTAATCTGAACAATGTCACATTTCTCAGGCAGACTTTCATCTTGCATTGACATCTCAGTAAACTGTCATTACCTGCTTCCACCCTTATATCTTGAGCTTTCTAGAGAAATCCTCATACCAGTTGTCAGGATTTCTGTCTGCAGTGTTATCATTATTAAAAAGTGAAAAAACATCTTATCCTTATCAACATCTCTACAAGATCATCAGACAGCAAACGGTTTCAAACCAGGTGATCTGACACTGTGAAAACTGAAGGTTTAGACTGTCAGAAGAATGAGACGACCTCATTAGAAACTTTCATGTTAAATTCAATTCAGTTTGATTTATACAGCGCCAAACACAACAACAGTCGCCTCAAGGTGCAAATGAACTATTGTTAAAAATGACTTTTCCACTGGGATATGAATAATTATAACTCATCCTTCTGGGTCTGAAATTGTATGATTATCCCTATATCTCCTAACACTTACCGAGGTTTCCTCCTGGAAAAAAAGTGGAATTACACATCTTTGTCACGTCATCCAAAGTAAACAGTAGTCATTGTGGTTGTTCATGGTGGGTCAGTGGTCGTGGATATTGCCATTATTGTTGGCATTATTGTGGTTATTGGTGATGATGCTGATGTTGCTTTGACTGTTGTCCTCGTTTTTATAGTTCTCTCATGGATTGCATTGATCATGACTGAATGGAACACCCTCACACTCACACTTGCATTGTTTTTCCTACCGGCTCTGTCTCCTGTGCACATTTCCTAATAAATGTGCAGACATGAAAGTTTCTTTTTTTTAAAGAAACTTTCAAGTAGATATAGAATAAATTTATTAGGGTTCGAGCACTAAAACTCCCAGAGCCATTTTGTATCTACTCTGTTTATTTTTTCGTCACATGAATTTCCTTTTGTGTGTGTGTGTGACTGCGTAATGTGTAATGTTTGTGACAGCGTTTCAGTAATGTGTGTGAGAGCGTTTCTGTATTGTGCGTGAGAGCGTTTAAGCAGTGTGTGTGACAGCGTTTCAGTATTGTGTATGAGAGCGTTTCAATTGTGTGTGTGAGACCGTTTCAGTATTGTGTGTGTGAGAGCGTTTCAGTAATGTGTGTAAAAGCGTTTCAGTAATGTGTGTGAGAGCGTTTCCGTAATGTATGTGTGAGAGTGTTTCAGAAATATGTGTGAGAGCGTTTCAGTAATGTGTGTAACTGCATTTCAGTAATTTGTGTTAGAGCGTTTCAGTAATGTGTGTGAGAGCGTTTCAGTAATGTGTGTAACTGCATTTCAGTAATTTGTGTTAGAGCGTTTCAGTAATGTGTGTGAGACCGTTTCAGTAGTGTGTGTGAGAGCGTTTCACGTTTAAAATCACTGTCCATTTTAAAACCCAGGTCGGTAACAACAGGTTTAAAATAGACTTCCAAATCTACAGAGGAGAAGTCAGAGGGACCACTGGGTCCAAACACCAACACCTCTGTTTTATTTTTATTAAAATGTAAAATGTTTAGAGCCAACCAGGCTTTAATGTCATGTAGACATGTCAAGATAGGGTTTATGGAGATGTCATCCTTCTGCTTTAGTGGCAAAAAAATTTGGCAGTCATTGGCATAACAATGAAAAGAGATCCCATGTCTTCTAAGGATGGAACCCAGAGGCAATAAATACAGTAAAAACAGCAGTGGCCCTAAAACTGAGCCCTGTGGGACGCCGCATGACAGAGAAACAGAAGATGATTCGGAACCGAGAAGGCTGACAGAGACAGTTCTCTTGGCCAAATAAGACCTAAGCCAATTAAGTGCAGTGCCACCAATACCCACAGGATCATTTAATCGAGAAATTAGAATATTGTGGTCTACTGTGTCAAAGGCAGCAGCTAGGTCAAGCAAGACCAGAACAACATGGTTACCAGAATCACATGCCAGAAGGATGTCATTAAAAACCCTTAATAATCCTGATTCTGTGCTATAAAGGGTTTAAAAACCTGACTGAAAAACCTCAAGGATGCCATTATCATCTAGAAAATCTTTCAGTTGACTAAAAACAATTTTCTCTAAAACCTTGGAAAGTAAAGGCAGCTTATAATTGGCTAAAATTGTGTGATCAAGGCCAGGTTTATTAAGCAATGGCTGCACTACTGCATGTTTGAAATTTGCAGGAACCACACTAGAAGACACACTGCTGTTAATAATGTCAAGGACATACTGTCCTATACTAGGAAAAATTTCTTTAAAGAATTCTGGAGGGAAAGGATCCTGTGGGGAACCTGCGGGCCTTATACGGCAAACCACATCCTCTAAAGTGGAGAGTGTCACAAAATCAAACTGCGTAAAAACGGCAGTGCAAGGGACAGAGACAGAGGGGTCAGAGTCAGGAGCTGACACCTGCAGTTAATCCTTTTCCCACCTCCATTCTGCTCGATGATATTCCCTCTTAACAGCACCAGTGCTCTCATTAAACCAAGGCTCGGGTTTAGCCTTGGCCTGCCTGGTTTTTAAAGGAGCTACATAGACTATGATTGTTTGACAGCAAGTATAAAACCAGGAATTAGGCTCTTCTGTGTCAGAGGAGACGAAGTCAGAAGGGCCACCGAGCTGATTAAAAGCAACAGAAAATTGTGCGGCAGTGGAGGGATTAATAACCCGACAGCGCCGAGCAGAATTGCCAGATTTAACTGCAGTATGTTTAAAAACAACGTTGAATAACACAGGCATATGATCTGAAAGTGCACACTCACAAATCTCCAGATTAGTGACAGGCAGATCATATGACAGGACAACCCATATGGAAAAGATATATATAAATCTTATAAAGTTTGTATCTGTCTTGTGTGAAACTTGTATGAAAAGCATACAAGAGTGAAAACAGATATAAGAGCCCTTGGAAATGTATATAAATGAAACTTGTATGTTTTGGATACTTACTAAAACAATATATGAAAGTGGCCACTTTCATGAGTAAATCATATAAGCCTTATATGATTCACTAGATGAAGTAAGCCAAATCTTATGCAAGTCTTTTAAGTTTTCATCATAGACAGGCACCAAGCAAATGGTGGACACCAGAGGTGAGGGGAGCCATTAGAGCAGGGCAATATGACTAAAAATATTTATCACGATATACATTTGAAAATTTGCGATAACGATATAACTGATGATATAATTGACACTAGACAAAATACTTTACAACATCACAATTTTATTAGTGCAAACAAAAAAACATCTATGTATTTTCACTTAAACAAACAGCTGTATTTTATGTGCATTAAAGTTATATAAAATTTAACAGTGCAAATGCAAATTCCTTGCTGACAGTTTACCCAAAAGGCATTTCCAGTGGAAATTGGCCGATATAGCCTCAGCATAACCATGTATAATATCCACAAAACTTAAAAAGAGGTTATACACACACACAATGGTAATATTATGTTGAAGCACAGTACGTATCACTCCGCGAGGCTCCTGCCTACGGTAGCTGTAATGCTCCGACAATCCATCTAGCGGTGCGGGTTCGTAGCTTAGCAAAGTCGTACTAAAACATTTGACAGATTTTCGAGCGCTGTGTACATAAAATCGTTTCGAGGTCAGTAAACACAACCAGAGTTCATACATAAGGCACACGGGATTATAAGGGGCACTGTCGACTTTCAGAAAAATCAAAGGATTGATTTTAAGTGTGCCGTATTTTCCAAAAAACACGGTAATAACGACAGCCCGCTAGCATGCTCTACCAAAAATAGTGCTTTGTTGTGTATCTGACGGACGAAAGCCAAACCAGTTCCACACTGAAGTTGCAGCAATTTTACAAGCCAATTCTGGTTCATCAGAATCAGAATACTTTATTCATTCCGAGGGAAATTAGGGTTACAGCGAGCAGCACGCTAATGGCGCATGCGCACTTACAAAGGAACCTTCTGACCAACTTTATACAAACATCACATTGGGCAGACATGTCAGAAAGGTAGGCTGATAGGAAAAAACAACGAAAATACACTACATGAGGTAAGAGGAGGAGAAAAAAAACTCCACTCAGACTGAGCTCCTAGTGGGAGAACAGTTTGATAACAGAAAAAACACCTCAGCACAAAAGCACATGACTATCAATACACCATAGAAACACAAGACAAGCAACAGGGGCGGGTAAAGGGTGAGAGAGAGCCGGTGTAGACAGCGCATCCGGTCCTGCAGCATCTGTGCTGGTCCAGTTGACTGCTATCTTCCCCGGTAGGGCACAAGCATCGAAGGCGTTGGAAAGGGAGGGGGGATGAGTGAGTGCTTATCAGTGTAAGTGTATGTGTGTGCGTGTCCATAGTTTAGCTGAGACAGTGTCCTTCGGCCTATCAGGCTAAGTAAACAGTCCTCCAGCCAATCCAGGTGTCCTTGCATGGGATGGGAAGAATAGCCGTAACACAGTCATTATCAGGGAGTGATTGTTCGGCTCCAGCCTTGGGCCTGCAGCTGGCGCCGTGATGGGGATCCGCAATGTTTATGTTGGTTTTGTTCATTTCCATGCGAGCAGCCCAGGAGAATTTTTCAGGCTGCTCTTTAACACTCCGACACTGGCCTCTCGATCTCCCGTTGGAGAGCCGCGAGCCTCCCCATGATGGTATCAAACTTCTGTTCCATGGTGTTATCGTTCTTTTGATTCCGAGACCTCACAACTGCAGTGATCCGTTCCGCGATGTTTTCCAACTGTCGCTCAAGAGTCTCATTTTGAGCAGGCCTCTCTCTGATGTTTCCCCTCATACGCTCAATGGTGTTGTTTTGAGCCTTCACAGCAGCTGCAAGCGTCTCCAAGGTGTTGACCATATTACGTTCGTTGTGAGAGGTTGCGCCTCGTTCCATTTCAATTCCAGCGGGCAGCCTTGGGGGGGGTTTGAACAGCCAGTTCCGCTCTCTTATTTCTCCGATAAACCAGGGCTAAGCCAACTCCGATCAGCATGAACCCTGTTATCATGGTTCCGAATAGGTAGATATCTTCAGCGTCCTCGATCAACAGTCCCGCCAGGCACATGAGCCTCCAGTTCTGCCACCCGTCCATCGTGTATCCGGCAGGGAAAGTCCCTCCAGGGCACTCAGGCTCTCCCGAGCCCAGATTCTCGTTGAGAAAAGGGTGTCAATAGCATTCAGAGACCAGTTGATCATCCGTTTCATTCAACGATCCACGTTCGCCCTTCACATTCTCCGTTGCCGTCATGCTTTTTCCGCCATGTGCGTATGAAAACAAAGGCACTGCGCATGCGCGTTTTACCCATATTCTATCGCGATATTTCATTTTCCTATCATTGCCCAACATTATACCGATATTACTGTGAACGGTAGGATATTCTGGGAAGATGGCGGAGTGAGCGGTTCAACTTGAGTGGGCTCCGAGGCTTTTCCTGAAAAGAACCTCCTTTATGTCTTGACCGCAATCAAGTAAACCGGAATTAGAAGCAGACTAGTTATACTTCATCTCTAAAACTCAAAAACGTCCTCCCTGTGTTTCTCTCCGTCATTCTTGGCCACCTTCTCCGAAGCGGCGAAATGGCTAACATTAACAAAGATCATGGCTACCACCTAGCGGCACTTCGACAGGCGTGCGACGAAGAAGATATTGAATGGATGGAACAGCAGCACGACTTATCACAAGACAGACCGCAAGCTGATCGACACCACACACCGGTTAAAAGTCCTGTTAAGATCTCTCAATTCTTTGAATCTTTGGGCTGAAGGAAGGACAATACTCGGTGTATAAATGCTCAATCAACAATCATTTATTTCCATACAATGAGCATAAACCATCCGGATGCATGCAGAGGGTCACAGCAAATCTCAAAATGGTGACTGGTTACTCAGCTTCTTATAGCCTCTAGTGGCCCCCACCTAGTCGTAAGAGCCTAAACATTCACATTCTTTCTCTGTTATGGCGCCTAAGTTATGACCTCGGCTCCCTGTCTTTCTGCTCTCTGTAAAGGTGGGGGTATGGAATGTGGTCTGTTTCTTCTATTATCGGCACAAGGTCCTCTACACACAACATTCTCTTCATGATTTAGCAGTCTGAAATGTCAAGAAACAGTGTAACACATTCACAGTAGATCAAGGGTACAGGGTAATGTACACCTGTCTAACAAATCCAAAAATGGTCACATTCTTTTAACCCAAAAATATAATGGAAACTAAGCTACATACACAGCACACAATCTAGACGAAAGGATATTATATGACCTACAGCAGTTACCATAATTCAACTATTTTAACTACAAATATAAGATAACATATGATAACAGAATAATCTCACAGTCCAAATCCTAAGAAAATGAAGGCTAACGAATCACAGACGCAAAACGAAGTTTCAAACACAGTTCTCCTCAACGCTATCCAAAAACTGGTATGTAAATTCGACACCCAAAGTGAACATTTAAAGAATTATGAATTCCAGCTGCAAGAAAACACAGACGCTGTAAGAAAAGTAAAGGAGTTTGTGGATGCTAATACGGAAGCTATTAAATCTGTGGTGGAAGATGTGAAACGTATTAAAACGCAGATGGCGACGCTGAAAAAAGAGAACGAGGCTCTTCGGGAAATGTGTCTGGAGCATGCTAGATACAAACGGAGATGGTCTTTGCTGCTAACTGGCGTTCCTGAAAAGGAGGGGGAAAGCATGAGAGAAGAAATAATCAGAATTCTGACCAAGATCATTTCTGCGAACGCCGAGCAGCTATACAACACAGTGGATACAGTGCACCGGCTGGGTCAGAAGGGACGAGTTGGTGACAAACCCAGGCTGATTGTCATACAGTTTGCCATGAGAACTGTTCGAGACCTAGTGTGGAAGATGTCCAAGGAGGCGCAGTTCTGCAAGGAGAAGAAGATTCGGTTTAGAGAGGACTTTTGTAAGGAAGACAGACAAAGCCCGCAAACGTCTGTGGCCGAGGGTGGAGGAGGCAAGGAGCAGAGGGCTCAAAGCTTTCCTGAAGGACGGATATGCTGTCATCGATGGTCGTCAAATCAAAGAATGAAAGAACTTTATAACGACCTAGATAAGAAGGTATAACTGTTAAACTAAATTTAAGCCGGTAACTTGCTCAATGGTCCTTAACTTTCACTGGGTTTATTAGTTAATAGGAGGTAAAACGTTCCATTGCCCTACTCTAGTTATTACAGCACTTTCAAGCTATATTCAATGGTTCTTTCAATATTTTCTTTAAATGTTCGAGGTTTAAGAAGTAACATAAAGCGTAAAGCGATTTTTCTTTTTTGTAAGGAACAGCCTAACACAAATTGTTTTTTATTTCAAGAGACACACAGTAGTAAAGATGATCATATATTTTGGAGAAAGCAGTGGGGAAGCGGTGATATTTATTTATCTCATGGTACCTCTCATTCAGCAGGAGTGGCTATTTTTCTACATCGTTTTAATGGAAGAGTTATTGATCATAAAGGTGATGAGGAAGGTCATTGGTTAATGGTTAACATAGAGTTGGATGATACTAAGTACATTTTAGTAAATGTTTATGGGTTCAACAATAGAGCTAAAAACCGGAAATTAATTTCTGATTTGAAAAAAATGATAGAAAAATGGAAGATCATTTATTCAATTGAAAAAGTCGTTGTTGCAGGTGACTTTAATATGGTACCAGATGAAAAACTGGATAGATTTCCAATTAAATATAACTCTTCTCATTTTAACCAAATAATAATGGATTTCTCCTGCACCCTCAACCTAATCGATATCTGGCGTAACTTAAACCCAGAAAAACTGCATTACACCTGGAGTAATTCTGAGCGCTCTCAATGCTCAAGACTGGATTATTGCTTAATAACTGGTAGTCTCTTCCCCCTATCATCCAACTGTAAGATTCTTCACTCCCCTGTTACTGACCATTGTGCCATAACACTTTCAATCTCCCCGGATAATAGATTATCAGAACCGAAGAATTCTCACTCGAAGTTTAACAGTAACCTCTTAAGAAGCTCATCTTTTTGTATAAAAATTAAATTCTTAATAGGAGAGGTAAAAGCAATGGAGGATTTTTCTTCTACTAGTAAATGGGAATGGTTGAAGTTTAATGTCAGAAAAATTGCCAGTGAAGAAGGAAAATTAATGGCTAATAAAAGGAGACAGAAACAGGCTGAAATCACCGCAAAAATAAGTTCATTGTGCAATTTATCACATCTGACAGAGGAAAACTCTATAGAACTAAACCAGTTGCAGTACAAACTAGATGAACTTTATACAGACAAAGCAAAAGGTGCCTTCATTCGTTCAAGGGCTAAATAGATTGAGGAGGGGGAAAATAATTCTTCTTATTTCTTTAACCTGGAGAAAACTAGACAAACAAAAAAAACTATAATGAAGTTACAAATTAATAATACCCTGACTGAAGACCAACAGACTCTAAACAACTATATTACCGAGTTCTTTTCAGCCCTCTACACTACAAATTATTCCAGTTCGGAGACTTATTCTTTTTTTAGCTCTATCCATGGAAAAATTCCTCAAATTGACACACACTTTAAAAATCTCAATGAGTCTGAAATCACTTTAACTGAATTGGATACTGCTGTTTCCCAAATGGCGAGTGGTAAATCACCAGGTCCCGACGGAATCACGATTGAATTTTACAGATATTTCTGGAGTGACATTAAAGATCTATTACTAGAGGTGTTTAATGAATGTGTAAATAATCAGATGCTATCTCCAACTGAAACGAGGAATAATTTCTTTACTTCCTAAACCAAACAAGGACTCTATTCTTTTAGATAACTGGAGACCTATCACACTTCTTTGCTGTGATTACAAATTGTTAGCTCATGTCTATGCCAACAGATTAAAAACAGGAATAACTCAAATAATAGATGAGACACAGTCAGCCTTTATAAAAGGACGTCATATCCATCATCATACCCGTTTAGTATTAGATATGTTGGATTACAATCATTTAATTCCTCATGATAGCCTTATTTTATTTCTTGATTTCTTTAAAGCTTTTGATTCTTTGGAGCATAATTTTTTATTTAAAGCTCTGGAGGCTGTGGGTTTTGGTCCCAGATTTGTTAGTGTAGTGAAAATGTTGTACAGAGATATGACAAGTAGTATTGCACTCAATCAAGGGTTTTCTAATAGTTTTAAAAATAATCGTGGTATTCGTCAGGGATGCCCTATTAGCCCGTTATTGTTTATTGTTGCAGCAGAAATGCTTGCCATTTATATCAAACTCTCTTCAGATCTGGAAGGCATAAACATTCTTGATAAAGAATTTAAAATTAGTCAATTTGCTGATGACACTGCCTTATTTCTGAGGAATGTAAATATGGTCTCTACTGCAATTAATAAAATTCTTTCATTCTCAAAAGCATCCGGCTTAACACTAAACCTTAAAAAATGTGAAATCTTAGCTGTACACAGCTGTAATCACAGTACTATTGACAATATTCCAGTAAAGAGGAGGTAAAATACCTTGGTTTAATAATCAGTAAAAATACTAATGATCGAGAGAATAATAACATAACTCCTAGATTAAATGTAGTTAAAAAAATATTTAATCATTGGTTAACACGTGATTTATCCATATTAGGTCGTATCTTACTGTCTAAAGCAAGACTCATATACCCCTGTTATTCAATTTTTACATCTCCTAAAATGGTTAAACTGTCCAATTCTATTATATTCAGCTTTATCTGGAAGAATAAAACACATTATATACGCAAATCACAATTAGTTAAAGACTATGAAAATGGGGGCTTGAAAGCTTTAGACTTTGAATCCATTATTGCTGCATTCAGGCTCAGATGGATAAAAGACTGCATTTCCTATCCTCAATCTATGTGGTACTATATTCCAAACAAACTCTTTAATAAGGTCGGGGGGTTAGATTTTCTGCTCAGATGTGATTATGAAATATCTAAGATTCCTCTTAAGTTGTCTAGTTTCTATAAGCAAGCTTTGAATTTTGGGAAACTAATTTTCACCCACAATTTTTCACCTCACAATTCTGTGTTGTGGAATAATAGGGTTATAGTCATCAATAAGAAGTCCTTATTTAAATCAGACTGGTATGATAGCGGTGTATGTTTTGTTGTTGATCTGCTTGATAAAAATGGAAACTTGCTATCTTATGAAGAATTTATTGATAAGTATAAAATAGACATTTCATTTAATAATTATAATAAGATTTGTAAAGCACTACCCACACCGTTGTTAAATCTTATCGTAAATACTTTAAAGTATTCACTAATAAGAACATGCTTACCTTCACTGACGATAGGTAATACCTCAATAAAGGACAAACAATTTAATAATAAGTTAATCTCTAATACCTTTAAGCAAATAGTATTCTGCAACTACAATGTCAATGTCAGACATGACCTTGATAGCATGTTGAAAGAAAAGTCATTTTCTTTTTACCTAAAATACCCACTTGAGCCCAAAATGAAAGAAACACACTTCAGAATCATATCCGGCATTTATCCAGTTGGAGAATTCCTGTATAAAAGGTTTAATTTTGAGGCCGACTCTTGTGCTTTCTGTTCTTCCGATCCAGAAACACTAGAGCATCTATTTTTTACTTGTCAGTATGTTAATGCTTTTTGGTTTGAAATACACTGTTGGGTTTCACTCAGAATTTCCAATATACCTTCCTTCACATCTAAGGATATTCTTTACTTTATGGACAATCTGGATTCTGAAATCTCAGATGTTGTCAATTTTGTAATAGTACTATGTAAGTTTTTTATTCATTTATGTAAGTGGAAGAATGCCTCTCCTATGTTTACTGTCTCCTTGAATTACTTTTGTCAATATTTTAAGTGACTTAAGCTTATTTCAAATATGAACAAAAAAAACTGCTGTACTATACTGTAAAATCACAAAATACTTGCTATTCTAATTTTCCTTCCTATGTCAAAAGGTCTATGTTCCTTATTACTCGACCCTAGAAACTTTTATTTTCTCCCTGTAAAGTTATGATGACTTGCTGCACCATTTTTATAATGTAAATTGTTACAATTCTGGTCTGTTTCCTTGACTTGTTTTGTATATGAAAATTTCTTTCAATAAAAAAAAAAAAAAAAAAAGTGAACGGTAGGGTATGGCCCAGCCCTTGGAGCCATCAAGCTGAAGAAGGTTTCCTCTACAGCTTGGTTATCCTATGGATGGGCACCAGCAGGCCAAGCAACAAGTACATGAAACAGCAGCTGATGCAAAATCTTGGATGGTATTTTTTTCAGTTTTTCTGTCCCATAGTACAGGTTTAGTGCTGCTGGAGGTTTTTAGCACCACAGTCAGTGAACTCCACACCTAGTGCACAGGCTCACACACAGCAAACATATTTCTGTGAGGTGATAGTATTTAAATGACAAACTACTGATTTTCCACTCCCCCACTCTGCCCACAGGGAGCTTTCCCACTGCTTGTCATCAATCATCAGACTCAGAGGGCCACTAATGTGTCCGCTGCAATAGACAAGAGTCTGCACCCTCTCAGAGTCTCTAAAATCAGATTCTAGCACGATTAAACAACACAGTCGAAGGAGACGTTTCACCTGGTAAAATTAGTCACCTGGGTTTTGTCCTACTTTTCTCTGGACTACCTATAAAACATCAACATTACATCTAGTTGACTTATTTTTTAAGGTCTAATACCAGCACAAAGTGGTGTTTTTAGAGAGAAACACTTTAGAAAACTAAACTGAAAGCTGGAAATGTACTTTTCACTATTCATCAGAGACTTTCTGCATCTGACAGATTAGAAAATATATCCACAACTCAGAATTCCAAAGAGGAATACCATCCTTTACACTAATAATTCCATTAAAGTGATGTCAGTGTGTCAAGGTGTGATATATGAAATCAAACATCCCTTTAGTAAAATGAAAGGATTAGACTAATAAACGTTTGTAAAACTGGGACAAGAGTGTGTATTTTGTATTTTTTTTTAATAGGAAATACTCTAAACACATGCTTTAACATTTAATATTCACATTGTACACAAATGTTGTGTTATAGAGTTTATATTTCCGATATTCTAAAGTGTGCCTCAATGCGACATGCGCATACACGTGCAGGACCCGGCTGCAAAATGACATCCGGCATAATGTTGTTCTGCGATTTGACCATCTGTGGATATGAATACGACAAATTATTAAGCCGCTTTCGTCGCATCTTCTTTCTGTTTTTAAGGCTTTCATAATATTGAAAGTGAAAAAGACCGGCAAGCCCGGAAGTGGACGGTCTCTTTTTAGTCTTATTTAATAATATCCAAAAGCTGTTATGCCACAAATTGCGTCCTTCCACCATTCGGCATGTCTTTGGTATCTCAGGGATGAGTTCCCTAAGTTTCATGTTTATGCCACTCGGGCCAACGTGCGCAAACGAGTATATTATAAACCCAATTTGCTGTCTGAAAACAGTGTTTCAAAATGTCTGCCTGGCAGAATCGTCAAGGCCAAACGCCGAGGTCATGGTGAGTGATCGACCGTTATTTGTACTCCAGTTTTCTTAATCTGCTCAGACTACATACCACACTCCATCACTAATTATGTAAATTTTTATGTCTGTTGTTATTAGTAAATTACTCACTTGGCAGGATTGTATTATATGTTAATAATAATAAGACATCAGGGCAGGTTTTGAGTTCTTGGGTAACATTTTGCCATGTAGTAGTAATAATAATATTAATATGTGTATGGAATGAAGTTAACGGTGTTCAAAGAAGGGTTGGTTGTAGAAGCTCCGCCTGTATTTGTTCGTTAGGTCAGCTAACTAGGTCAGCGATCAGGCTAGGCTGTTGCCAAAGAGTGTTTTCTAACTTCAAGTCGACCCAGAGTTTTCCAATCTGGTTTTGAACTTGTTCACTTGAAAGAGGCGATGTTGAAAACATCAGACCAATTTCAAACATGGACAAATATACTGGCATATTGGAAAGATGGGACAAGATTAAACCCCCAGTACAGACTAAAAGCGCTGACAGATTTCTGTCATTTATTCCAGCAGCTTTTCTTTATCGTGTAGAAAAACTGAGACATGTATTGAGCTGAAGATATCGCACGGATTAAATATGCAGTTTACATCTTTACACTTACAGGGGAATTTTCCTGGTCCATATGTAGGACACCGTGTAAAATGAGTTTGACATCTGTTGTACTAGTTTCTTGTACTCAAATGGCTTCCAGCAAGTCTCAATCTACTAGAGGACATTTGGGATGAGAATAAGAGATTTGCATGGTTGATGTGCAGCTGACAAATTTGAAGCAATGACATGATGACAAATCTTAGATGTTTCCTGCACCTTGGTAAAACTATGCTGCAAAAAATTTAGAGTTCTGAAAGTTCTGAAGGCAATAGGGGGGTCCATCCTGGTACCAAGTTGTACCTAATAAAGTGGCTGGTCAGTGCATATCTTGTGTCATAATGACGAGGCTTGTTATCAACGTGGGCTCAGTGCAGAGAGATATTGAGCTAAGACTGTGCAAACAGTGACAATCCCATGTCTCAACAGTCTGAGACCAAACAGTGGGGTTTATCAGAGATGGAGTGGCCACCTGTTTGTTTAGCTAAATAGAACATAGGATTTCATGCTGGAAATTTTCAATTCAATTCAACTCAATTTTATTTACACAGCACCAAATCACAACAACAGTCGCCTCAAGGCGCTTTATATTGTAAGGTAGACCCTACAATAATACATACAGAGAAAACCCAACAATCATATGACCCCCTATGAGCAAGCACTTTGGCGACAGTGGGAAGGAAAAACTCCCTTTTAACAGGAAGAAACCTCCGGCAGAACTAGGCTCAGGGAGGGGCGGGGCCATCTGCTGTGGCCTCAGCTCATTCTGCCTTTAAATTCCTAAAATACACAAACACATTTGTACAGTCATTTCGCATGTAAATCAACTGGGTCCAGTTCTCTTGAATGGTGAATGGGAACACGTGATATCTGCATGTTACCTGATACCTGGTGCCTTTTAGAGAGCAGAGCTGTTATGGCATCACCATGTGTAGCATTTCCTGTGCTTGTGGGCATCCTTATTTTTTCATGTGGTATAAGGCGTGTGCTGCCACCATCACCTCCATAAGAGTTGCAGCTGTGGTACATGTGCTGCCTACATTACCTGTGGTACCAGAAAAAGAGGAAAAGTCAAACTGCATCATACGTTTAGTTTTTATGCAATCTGAACATAGAAATAAAAATTCCAAATATTATCAGTGTAATCTTGGTTGTAGTTTCATATGGTTTTGTCATTTTTCTACATTAAGCTGTTCTGTCTTCAGTATCTGGTATCTGTTTGTCAAGCTCAGGGATTTCAATCCAAGCCTCTGACATTATTTTGACTCAGTATGCTCACACTGCTGCATCACACAGTCACGAGCCTGGAATTTGACCTGTTTTATGATGAATTTATTAATCTGGTGCAAGATAATGGTAAACTCCTCATATGTACCGATATCTGAGCCCCAGTAAGACGGCAGCTAGGTGCTTTGATTTAGCTGGGACTATGCGATATCTGCAGATGGGTGGGGGTACCTGACACCTCTCTTTCAGAAGAAATGTCCGTTGACACGACTCATATTAAACAGACTTTTTAATTGGTTTTGGAACATTTTTATTATGACCTTGTTAAGCCTTGCTGACTTTTCTCACTCTCTTCCTGTTGGTTGTTGCATTTCAGTTCACACATTTAGCAAATCTCCTGGACTGGGATTACAGCTTGCTAGGGATTTAGGATTTCTGCCTGCCCAACACATGTTGCACAGTTACCTTTGTGAGTTGTGCTTTCATGTCTGTTCTGCTGTCCATTGCTGCATTCTCTCTGTCTTTCATGAGAAGCCAGCCGTTTTGGCTGAGTGTATCCTGGGGACTAAGGAAACAACGACACGGCACCAAAGCTGCATCTTTTTGCTCTGAAATGGAACAATATTGAGATGGTTTTGAGATGAGCAGGTTTGCTGATGCAATAACATTTGAAGATTATTGATAAACTGTTTTAAGTGTTCAGAGAGTGATTTTTTTTTTTTTTTTTTTTTTTAACGTGTGCTTTTTTCTTTGCATCTGTTTTGAAGCTAAACATGAAAGCAGCCCCTGATATTACTGATAATAATCCTTTTGTTCTTGTGGTTAGTGGAGTTGGATGGTTTACCCGTAAAGAACGTTCACTTTAAAGAAGTTGTGACTTCTTTTTTTTGCAAACTTAATTGACCCAAAGATTATCCACATTGATTCAGATTAACTGTCTGTGGGAACATTTCTGCAACTTTGAGGCAGCATCAAAACCAATCTCTGTTATAAGTGAGCAAATCCGAGATGAACAGCATCTTCAGCGTCAGCCCGCTGTCTTCAGCCCTCGTGTGTACCACCGCTGCTGCAGCGACTGGGGACAAGCCTGGACTTTTGGCTAAAGGGGCTTTTATCACAGAAGAGGACAAAAACAAAGATGTTGTTCCCAATAACAGCCAGCAGCAGGTCTTTCTGACATATGTGGTGGAGGAATTCTTCTGGATAGGCAGCAGCATTGTGGCCTTTTCCAAGTGGAGACTGGGCTACATGGGTAAGCTTAATCACATGTATGTTGCACAGAGGTAGTGTTTCCACAGCTGAGTGGGTTGGGTCTGTTTTAATGAACCCAGGCTGATTCTTTTATTGTGGGAAAGTTCAGAGTCAAACTTTGGTGTGGACCAATGACCAGGCTGAAGAAGAGCTTCATCTACAGAATATGTTGTGGAAGCAAACAAGACCAATCACAGAACTGTAGGATTTGGTTAGTGGGTTTGGCAATTCAAAAGCTAAATTAACCACTCTCTCCTACAGTCGTCCTTCATATTCTCATAACCAGTGACCAGTAATGTGCTGTTTATTAACTGCTATAAAATGCATCTTAAACTTTGTACCAACAGGAAGTTTAAACTGTAGAGTGGAAATAACCCCAACTCTAACAACAGATGATGCTGCAGCAACATTCTTTATAAGAAAACTGGTTCCCAATATTTAAACATGTAGGTGCTGTTCAAACGAGATCCCTTTGCTAATTATAGGTTTACTGTAGTCTCTAATTCACTGACACAGTGACTTTGTCAGTCTTCATTATGTCTGTTGCCTCAGTTGGCCCATCTACAGATGGTTCGCTCTGGGCTTAACCCAGTGACCTGACTGAGGAGAATAGCCAAGTCCATCTCCTCGGCCCACATTGTGACTGTTGCAGCAGGTCAGTGGCCACATTCAGGTCATCCTGCCACGTCACTGAGATCCAGGCCTCAACTTTACTTCCATTGCCACCTGTTGTCTGGTTACTGATTTAACTCACAAGGACCACTAATGCCTGTTCAGTTTTATTTATATAGCAGCAAACTGCAACAACAGTGGCCTCAAGCTGCTTTATATTATAAGATAAAGACAAAACCCCCAACAAGCATATGACCCCCTATGAGCAACCACTTGGTGACAATTGGAAGGAAAAACTCCCTTTTAACAGGAAGAAACCTCCGGCAGAACCAGGCTCAGGGAGGGGCGGGGCCATCTGCTGCGACTGGTTGGGGATGAGGCAAGGATGGCAGGACAGCAAACACGCTGTGGAAGAGAGACAGAGATTAACAGCACCTCCATGGCTGTTGTGTGGTTTTACTGATGCACATATTGGAATGCCACCCGAGTTTCTTCTGTATCCCACTGTTCAGGCTGCAGGACAGCAGGGACAAGCAGGTCCCCTCTCCAGATTAAGTCCATGTTGGTCAAACTCCCGACTGGACAGCCATTTGTTTTTGCTTCTCATAAGCTAAAATATAATTAAAGTAAAATGCCTGCAAAAAGATGCAGTTTTTAACAATTGTATGTTTAATTAACAATATATGTGAACATTACATAAAGATAAAAACTTAATAAAGATAATAAAATTAAACCAAAAATAATGGCTGATCTACACGATCTCACCGGGTGTCACCATAACGTAAAACAATATAAAATGTGGACCAAGGAAGGAAGGAAAAAAAGCTGCTGTGTTTGCTTTTTCTATTTATTCTTCATAATGGTAACATTTGTGCATTTAACGTTTTAATAATCTTCAGCTGAGATTGCTGTTTTTTTTTTTTTTGTTTTTTTTTTAAGGTAATCAGGTAAAACGATTATTGTGCTGCATCTCAGTGATGCTCTTTTTCTTTTCACCATTATAGCTGGACAAAGAAAAGTTCTCTTCTTAGGACTTCTGTAGTGTCATCATACATTCAGAGTCTGAGCCTGTTTCTTTTTTTTTTCTTTTTTTTTTTTTATCCATTTGAAATTCCAGCACTTTAAGTGTGAGGTTGTAACCATGGCAACAAGCCCAGACACCCAGTGGTGTCGACTGTACAGCTTTTCTGTGTGACTCATGCTCTAGTTTTGTGTCTAAAAGCTGTTGTTCATGTTTAGGATGCGATTGTCGTGGTTCTGAGCAGGATCAGGCAGCTCTGTAAACATGTCGTTACTGTTAGAGCAGTTACATGTTGAGCTGTAGTTGAGGGCAGATCAGTAACACCACCTGGTTGGAGTGAGAAAACAACAGAGCGGAGCATAAAGGGCATTTTTAATAATGATGGTGTTTTTGATCAGCTGATAATGGGATTGATAACGTGCCAGGATCAGTGGCAGGATCATTTTCTCAAATTCTAATGGACCATTGTCCATCTGCATACAGAATGATAGACGAGTGGGGTTGAGTTTTTCAACTGCACGAAGAAAACCTCGATTTCTACTGGTGTGAAAGCACTGAGCTCTTTGTGGTATTTTGAGTTTTAATGCATAAAAACAACCAACAAGAACAGCTGTGTACCTTCATGTAGGCACAGTTTCCCTGTCATCTGATCTGTGGACTTACTGGAGCTTAGACTCCAATTGTGAACTGTTCAAACTAAGCCAACAGACTGATGCTGTGTTGATTACAGCAGCTTGTGTTACCCGGGCTCAGTCAGCCTCCCACAGGCTGTGTTACCAACAGACAGATGTATTCCTTCATCTCTGTCCTGTGAGGTCTCTGTTATTATTTTCTTACATGATTTGAGGATTTATTGGTGTCATGCTACATTTGTACATTATTTAAATGCATGATTCAAACTGGTTGATTCATGATTTTACTAGCAGGCTGTAGCCACAGGCTACAGTGTTGAAAAGTAACATTTAATTTGGAAACCTGTAACTTTCCAAGCTATGCTACTTGTCTGTGAGCACTCTTTAGCTAACTACACCAGGAAGAAATTTCAAATACTAAACTTCCCAAGGGATTTTCCAACATTGGCCAGCTACAGGATGTCAGCAAACATATTGTTCTTTTAGCTGACCTGCAGGGGAGGGTGAGCAGAGCATGCTTTCCTTTGCTGCGCCCTCATATGTGATTTAATTGTGTT
This sequence comes from Mchenga conophoros, assembly GCF_057382185.1. NCBI lineage: Eukaryota > Metazoa > Chordata > Actinopteri > Cichliformes > Cichlidae > Mchenga > Mchenga conophoros. Next base: position 27,881,602 of record NC_140545.1, on the reverse strand, counting down.
TAAGCCAACCATAAAGCTGAGTGTGTTCCATCTTGAAATGGGTCTCTTTGAAAACAGTTTGATTAGATGTGTTGAAATGAAACATGCTCACAAAATGGACAGTCTGCTTGCTCTTCACCTTATAGACATCCTGACAGTTTCCCTCTAAAATCAGTGAAGAGCTGACTGTAGAACTCTCGATGTATGCAGCGATGACTGCTAGAGTGGATTTATTTCAGACTTGACAAAGGGTTGAAGATGAGGCTTTCGATGGGTTTCAAGGCATTGTTTTCAGCAGTGTGACAGTCTGCCGTGAGAGTCTGGATGCTGTGACAACAGATCATTTCATGGATAACTGCCCTCTGTTTGGCTAGAAGAGTGAAGATCCCCAGCTCTGTTACAGCTACTAGGCACTAAGAAATTTGTACTGGAGTTTGGCTGCCTTTAGTCACTTATACCCAATTTATGCTTGGTCGATGCAGCCCACAACTGCTGTGATTGGCAGGTTCAGCACCTGGATTTTATATTTCTCTACCAGCTGCCATTGCATATGAAACTTCATGACACGGCCACACGACAATTAACATGTAATGCATGTTATGTCCTAAGCTCTCCAAAGGTTCTCTACAGAAGTCTAAGATGGGCATTATAAGAATGGACTAAAATATGACCTACCTTATATGATTTTATCCTGCTGTGATGCCTCAAGCTCATGAAAGCACAGTGCACACATTCAGGCCAACTCAGAGCCATAAAACATTATTTTAAAATTTCAACAACATGCAAAATGTGTACACTTTCTTTGAGTAGTTAACGTTGTCCTGAAACACTATATGCACATGCTTTGATTTGCTGTAACATTTCTTTAATTCATGCATTCATCCCAAATCTGTGACGTCTGCTCAATATGTTGCAATATGTCATAGGGGGAAAGAAAAAACACATCACAGCATACTGCAGCATACTGCTGCAGCATACCAGCGGGCTTACACACAGCACACATAGCACACAACTGTGCTAGTGTTACTGTAAGTACTACTGTAAGGGTTTTATGTAGCTCTGCCATGTGGAGTACAGTAAAAATCTCACAGCTTGATTATGTTACGGGAGCAATTTGCTAGCTTGATATGGCTCGAGTCAGGTGGGGGTTTTTTGTTTTTTTTTTTTTTTGTTTTTTTTGAACAATTGAAAATGTTTTACACTTGACACTTAGACTTATTGACAACACAGAGCATTAGAATGACTTGACTGTTACTGTAAAACAGACATTCAAAATTTGTATCTAAATTGTAACAAAAATCTTTCATCAGAAAAACAGAAATCAATGCTGTTTCTGGTGTACGGTGTGAAAAATGTGTGAGTGGTGCAGCTCAATAGGCATGCTGTGATGAAGCATTGGTCTGTGGACATTGTTGTGGCTTCACTATTGATTCTTCAAAAAAATAAAACTTGTGTTCGCTTAAAGCCAAGAGGCCGCTCACTTCTTCTCTGCCACACAAGATTATCCAGTGCATTAGTTTCCATGATCACAGCGGGTCGTCTGTATGTCCACAGCTCCGTTTCTGCTGTACAAACACTATCTGCATATTTTTGGTGAGAATTTATAGCACGAACACTTTTAAGGACAGATTCCCACTTTCTTAATAAAAACAGTTTGCCTGCCTCACATTACCTTCCTGCATGCTGCTGTGAAAACAGTGGATGCTACAGAAAAATGAAACTGATGTGGTCAGGCGGGGTGTAACCACGGCACAGGGACATGTGGTTCCCACACCATCTAGTGTGGCTCTACTGTGATTACCACACCATTCACTTGCTTTGGAGGGAGCAATTGCTTTGCTTTACAATTCTGATGGATTTTGATGAACTACACATATATATATTCATGTGCACATACATACTTCTTGAATGAAAACATGCACTGTATGTACATTTCTGTTTCATGCTTTCCTGTGAATTTCAGTGCACATTCCAGCAGTTTCCCTTTTGACAATATTCCGTGTTTTCGTCTGTCTGTTTTGTTTTGTGTTTTCTTGCCTGCAGTGGAGAAATGCATGAGCTCCATGCAGATGGGGACCCAGATGTTGAAGCTCCGCGGCAGCTCCAAGGGACTCGTGCGGTTCTTCTATTTGGATGAACACAAGTCCTGCATCCGCTGGAGGCCGTCACGCAAGAATGAAAAGGCCAAGAGTGAGTGTTGTCTTCTTAAAGGCACAGTAAGAAAGCTGTGTGTCGCTACTCTGGGACTTTAAATATACACTGATCAAGCGTAACATTATGATCACTGACAGGTAAGGTGAATAACACTGATCATCTTTTCATCACGGCACCAGCAAGAAACTGAATAAATTATCAAAGTTCATGTTAGAAGCAGGAAAAATGGGGAGGCATAAGGATTTGGATGAGTTTGGCACAAGCTAAATAGTGATGGCTAGATGACAGGGTGTGAACATCTCTGAAGCTGTTGTGGGGTATTCACATTCTGCCATTGTCAGTATCAAAAATGGTCCAATAGAGCAACCATAGTTGACAGAGTCATGGGTGGCCAAGGCTCACTGCTGGTTCTGATAGAAAGCTGTCAGAATACACAGTCCATCGTGGTTTGCACGTGGGGTTGCATAGCTGCAGACAGGAAACGCCTGCAATGGGCATGTGATTATCAGGACTTGACTTAACGTCATGTGTGTATTACCTGGGAACACATGGGACCAGGAAGTATTACAGTAAAGAGGGCGTACATCGTGATGCTTTGGGCAATGTTCTGCTGGGGAACCTTGGGTTGTGCCGTCCACGTTCTCAGAATGGTTTGAGGAGAACAACGAGAAGTTCAAGGTGCTGACTTGGCCTTCAAATCAAATTCCATCATCTCAGTCCAGCTGAGCATCTGTAGGATGTCCTGAACAATCTGTGGAGGGCCCACAAAGGTATGTTTGAGCACACCTTTAGGGGTGTAGTGACAGCAAACTATGGACCAATATAATATTGGCAGGTGGCCTTAATGTTGTGCCTGAAGCTACCGGAACCATATTTTTAGTGAGAGGTGAGGCTTTATTGAAATTTCAGAGCTATTTCTACATGTTGTCCTTGCAAAGATATCTCAGCTCGATCGTCCTGAGTGTGAGCTACATCTTCAGTGAAGGATACAACATAAGGCCGGGCAATACGGACAAAGAATTATATTCTGAAAGATCATATATTTATAGTCTGAGTGGCAGCGTACAGTCTTTTATACAATACCAGCACTTTGACCAAATGTAACTTTAAGCAAATATGTTAAAAGAATATATGAGAAGATTTATTCCTGCATGTCATTCTGAAAGCTGAACACAGACCGGCTTAGTAGTAGCAACAATACTGCTAGCACAATAGAAACAAACTAAGTTGAAAGAAGAAATAAGAACTGATTTCAGGTGGATAACAAAAGAGACCTAAGGATAAGCAGATCAATGTAACTGGAGGAGGCCCAAATTAGCAGCAATACCAGAGTTTATAGAAAATACAGAAAAGTGGATGTCAACAGCACAATCAATGAGTATTAAGTATAAAAAAGTGAATAAGATTCATAATATTATTTCTTAGCTAAGTCTGAAGTAAACAAGGAGGAAGATATTACATGCTAAACAGCTGAAAGCTAAAACAGAGTAGCTTGTCATTGCAGAATCCAGTGCAAGGATAAAGTGTTTGAAGAGTATAAAGCATTCAAATGGCCTCAGATTGAGTCAGCAGCTTGTAAAGCATTGACTACTTATGCTTGAGAAGTGCACAGTCCCCTCAGTAAAGCTTCTATATAAGTTACATGAAAAGTGGAGAATGACAGCCTTTGAGACTGAAGACTAAGGAGGAGGATGGGCAAGCTTTGCAAAGCTGGTCGAACAGCATAATGGATCGGCCCATTAAAAAAGCTTTGCCTGTTAATAAGAAGCCAGTTATGGACTATTGTTCCATATGTTTCTTTTAATTTTTGGCACAATAGTATTATCATGTGCTTCTGAGACCTTTTGGTAATTGTTTTGCTTCCTCCATGACCAGTTGGGGTCAGAAAGGTACGAGTCACAATAGTAATATATGAGGTTACCTTTTATACATGCTCAGCATCTCAGATCTGCTTCAGTTTAACTGCTCAGCTAGAAACAGCAGATCATCTCCAAAGATCTTTGACAGATTCATGGTTAAGTGCACATTGTTCCCCTGTTTACCTTTCACTGTTTCAGGCTTTAAAGGTCTTATAGGTTTAACTCTTGCTCCAATAAATTTCCCCAATGGCCTGAAACACTTCCAATCCAAAAGAAAACAACAACGACAAAAAAGATTTGAGTGTTTTAGAAAAGAATCAAAGGGGATTTTCAGCAGTAGCTCTCAGTAGAAATGAGGTCTCATAGCAGCTTAGGGACTCGGTTCCCTGTTGCTCTGCCTGCTCCATCCCTGGATTTAATGAGCTTCTTAAGTCAACTTAATTATTCATCAGCTTTAATCTGCCCGCAGTGTCCTACACACAAAATAACACACATGCTCCCTTGAAAGTTAAAAACAATTAGAGCTTTATTTATTTATTAGGTTTTTTTTTGGAGGGGGTTGTGGTGGTGGGAGAACATCCTTTCTAAAAAAAAAAAAAAACGTTTTCAAATTAAATTAGGCAGTTTTTCATTGATTCAGCTCGGGTGCAGAGCTCTGCTCTGTGCAGGGCTCGCAAAATCGCTAGCCCGACGTCCCGGGGCTAGCGATTTTTCCAGTGGGCTACCAAAATCTAACTCAGCCCTGCCCGTCAGGCTATCATAGGAAGGAAAATATGTCTATGCTTTTGCATTCTTTCGCCAATGTAGCTGAGTAATTATGTCATTGGCATCGATGAGCCACTGTCAATATGTGACATATTGAAATCGCGTTTGAATTTGCGCTTGTTTTTTTGCTTTCACTTTCATTTTGCAATCGCGTGAATGGTTTGTAGAGAGCAGCAGCACTGATTGGTGAGTGACGACTAATTGCGCACCACTTCCTCTGACTTCGTCTTATCACTCATTAGCTTACTGTTCAAACGCGACAAGTGAAATCTCTCGCAGCAAGCTTAAACATGTGAGAGGTTGAGTGCGCAAAGAATCGCTGACCGTTATGTGTGTGCGTGTGTAAAAGCAGCAGGATTTACGCTGGTATTTTAGTTCTGCTCAGCCAAATAAGACAGGTCAGGGTGAAGAAGTGACAGCCAAAGAAAAGCTTACCACAAAACGGAAAAGTTATGACAAATCAGACTATGAGGCAAAAAGAAAGTGCAGCTTTTTTGGTTTCATGGACAAAAGAATTTCTGTGGCTGAAATATGACAAGCTAAATAACATGATGTTCTGCCAGGTGTGTTGTGAGTTTCATTTGATTTCTGAGTCGACAAGCGCCTTTGTTACTGGGACTAGTAGTTTTAAGAAAGACCGCATCAGAACCCATGAGAAATGCAAGAAATGCATTATTGCCCAGTCTGCAGTATCTTTCCAGGAACAAACAGCAATTGCAAAAAACATACTAAAAATAAACCAAGCACAACAAGAACTCCTGAAAAAGCTGTTTAGAACAGTGTGCTATATTGCAAAAAGTGAACTACCATTGGCAAAATTTAGCAGTCTTTGCAAACTTCAAAAAGCAAATTTTTTTTACACAGTTCTTACAAGTTCATAGAAATTTCTGTTCAATTTGAACCAAGTATTTGAGTTGATGATTGTAATTTGTATACAGTTGTTGTGATTTTTATTTGAACAATTTTTTTGATGAATTTTTGTTTCCATTACAATATTATACTTTAATGTATAATATTATAATGGAAACAAAACATTAAAAAATTGCTTTCTTTTTTATTCGGGCTCCTTAAATTTATTGTGGGCTACCAAAAACTGAAGAATGCCTGCCCGACGGGCTACCAGAGATTTTGAAATTTTGCGAGCCTTGCTGTGGTCTACAGCAGTGACTTGCCCACAGACACACCCACTGGTACAGTCTCACATGCTGTAGCCAATCAGCAGACTGTTAGGCTAACAGGAGTAGCAGCAACATGTAAAGTACCACTAACTTTAAGCATCTTCTGTAACTGATTATGGGGATGTGTCATGCTGTATCATACCGTCCTTGTATTCATTTTTACTGAAAAATCAGTCGATTACATGGTGTCAGCGTGTCATTAGCCCAAACATGGCTCAGAGCAAGAGCCACCTGTCAGCCTGTGATGACCAGAGCTACAAGAGATCGGGCCTCCACCAAAGCACAATACTGCTTAAAATATGCCAGGAAGCTGTTCCTGCTGAGAGTAAAAACACCAGACTTGTTTCAACACTAGTGGCATAAACAATTACAAGTGCAGCCACTCAACACTCAGCTGAGGATTGCTGCACTCCATATTACAGGAAGTGCAAATGCTTCATAGAAGTTACTGATGTGGCTGCATGGCAGAAGAGATGGGTTGAAGTAAGTGGTAAAAAAAAGCCCCACCCCACGTAGAAAAGTTTTATTTATGTGAGGATACTGTGCAGGCTCCTAACAACGTACGAGGTTAACTTGCTGTTATTTATAAACTAAACATTTAAGCAGTCGTGTTGTACTTCACATTTCCAAGGTAAACACTACTAAGGCTACATTTCTGCTTACATTTCCTATACTTACTTTATACTGTGTCACTAAAGTTGCACAATAGTGGACAAAGAAGATGTCATTAGCCCCAATGGATGTTCCCAGCAAAGACGTTTCTCTTGCAAAAAGTGAACAAGCCACACAAATTCAGTGTCTGAGTGGCAAAAACATGAGAATATGCTTACAATTAAGTTAGCAGTTAACCTCAGAACAAACCAGAATTAAGAAAACAAAGAAATGCAGCAGACAAAATTACAGGAGAAGAGAAAATAAGTGGTTCCTTCCATCAGGAAACTGAAGTCATGTGATGCTCTGATGCTCCTATTTCTGCATCAGAGCATCTACTACAGATTGTTGTTGTTTTACGAAGCAGCAGTGTGACGACCTGAGGACAGAGATTCTGTCTGTGATGTGGTCAGAACTAAGCATCATTTGTTTAAAACTTGAATGTTATCAGTAATTAAGTGCCTGTTCTATCAGAGAGCGCAGGCACTTAACTGAACTTTGTTTTGGAGTTTAAACCAATCCTGAGCTGTTAAAATGCTGAACTGTAGGTGAAATACAGCCTGCTGTACAAGCGTATAAATGGAAAAGTTGTGACTTGTCCGGTCCTTGGAGGAGGAGGACAACTGACGTTATCATCGCCATCATCAGCAACAGACAGTGATTCCAGACGTTCTCCTAATGCTCAACACTCTGAACACAGTTTACGCTTGTGCATAATTTATAAAATTATAGCAATAAGAAGAACTTGAATTTATTATAGTAACTCCCCCTGCGAGGTATGCAAAGAACACTAACAACCAGATGGCAGCATACACAACCCAGCAAGAGTAAGGCTCAAAATAAAGTTAGAAAAACGATACACAAGAACAAATGACTCAACAGCCAGAGTACATCAAATTATTATTATTATTATGAATATTATTATTATACCTCATGGTCTGTTTACTCCCATACTGTGTTAAAGTTACCTTATACCGCTAACTCACCGACTTGTTGTGTCCTCCAACAGTTTCCATCGACTCCATCCGGGAGGTGTGTGAGGGTAAGCAGTCTGAGATCTTCCAGCGCTATGCAGAGGGCAGCTTTGACCCAAACTGTTGCTTCAGCCTCTACTATGGAGAACACATGGAGTCCCTGGACCTGGTGTCCACGACTGGTGAGGAGGCACGCACTTGGATCACAGGCCTCAAGTACCTGGTGGCTGGGATCAGTGATGAGGACAGCCTTGCTAAGAGGCAGCGCACCCGTGACCAATATCCTTTTCATTGTACTGTTTACTTTCAGCCTCTTCACTTGTATCGTGTAACTGCATATGTTACATACTATAGAATTTCAAAACATTAATAGAGGGCAATTTAAAGCATTGATAGGCTGAACTGACCCATTGCACTGACGTTACACTGCTCTGGTTATAAACGATAAATGTGCTGAACTGTTGTGGTGACTTTCCTTAACCAGAGTGTCACCACATGGCTAAAGCAGACCTTCACAGAGGCTGATAAGAATGGCGATGGCAGCTTAAGCATCAGCGAAGTTCTCCAGCTCCTGCACAAACTCAATGTCAACCTGCCCCGACAGAAGGTCAAACAGATGTTCAAGGTACAGAGCAAATTAACCTGAGTGACCTCCAGACTCAGGAGGACCGTACGGGACACAAAGGCATGTGTGGGCACATGGTTTAGTGAGGTGTTTAAAGACCAATAGCACTTTGATTTATCGTAGCACTGTGAATGGAAAACGTGTCTTCTGTCAGCAGCTGCTGAAATCAATCTTTCTCACAGTCAGAGCTACAGTCGTCATGTGCTAACCCTGTGGCTGGGCCTTACCTCCCTCAGTCACTGAACTGGACTCATGGAAAGAAATCTTTACACAAATCTTTACGCAAAATTGCAAAAGCAATTTTAAAAATGTGTACAGCCAAACAATAAATACTGATCGTGTACGTACGATTTATTAGTTCAGCTCATAAATCTGATCATTTTACCTTCTGAAAACTGTACAAATGTGTAAAACTACATGCAGCTCTCTCTCGGTCACTTACAAAACCTTAAATATGTGTGGACGAATCGCCTGATACGCACAGTGTCCACCATCTGTTTTGAGACAAATTTAATGCTGCCATCTTCTCACCGATCCACAAATGTAAGATACATTCAATTTCCAATGTAAAACTGGGACATCTGAGCTTCCACTGCATCTTAGTTTGGGGTTCTACATCTTGGTTTACGCCTGTGGATCATATATAACTCTTTTGAGGCACTTCTCCAAATCTCTTTGTGCTGCTGGTTCCTGTTGGAGCATTTTAATGCAAGTAACTGACAAATAATATGGCTTCCTATGTGGCCCAAGATATCTGTGCTCCATTACTGCTGAGTATTAAGTAATAATGAGCAGGTATGTATGGCAGGGAGTGACATCATATTGACATCTATGGACACTAATTGCGGTGACTATGACTGTTATAAACCATCTGATACTGCAATGTGTTCTTTCTTTGCATTTGCACAGTCATCAGACAGATAGTGTTTTTTGGTCAAAGATGTTGTTAACACTGCTAAGAAAGTTTGGAAACTCTACATTTCATTGTTTTAAATGGTCACCTGTTTACAATTACCCTGAACCTATCAAGCCCAGCACTGGTGTAGTGGAGCTACTACTACACCAGATCTGTCCTGTGAGTGACGGTCTGTAAAACCCATCTGAGCTTTGGCCTGTGTTTTGTCACAATTTAAAATACAGAGACTCATAGTTCTGCCTGTGGGGAAAATTCAAGTAAAAAATTCTAAATGGACTGTTTATTCCCCACCTATGCTTTCTGGCATTCACATGTCTAATGCATCGGGGAACAACCTGCATATATTTGGATATTTGGCATGCAGACTGGAGAGGCCAGGGGTCGAACCACCAACCTTGCGATTAGCAGTTGACCTGCTCTACCTCCTGAGCTACAGCCACCCCGAGGGCAGGGTCAAGGTGCAGCTAACAGCTTGAAATTGCTAACAAGCACCACCATCATCTTCTGCTGCACTCATGCCTGCTTTCGCGTCTTCTGATGCAAAAATATTCCACTTGTATCCATATCCAACCTCGATCTCCCTGCACTGGCCAGCTTTATAGGATTAGGTAAATTATTCAATGCATTGGATATGAAGCTGAGAGCTAGGGGGGAGATTATGCTTTTAAATTAAAATGTCCACATTTGATATTATTTGGTACAAATTAATTCCCATGTATAAAGTGAACGGTTGTAGTATTCCTTTAAAGAAACCTCACTCCAGAGGCTGTTGGTTAATTTACTTACAGCAATGCAACAGCATCTACAAGTGGATGTGATCCATGACTTACTAAGCTTGCTAGTGCAAAGGCTAATGCAGCTTGTAAAATGTGTAAAATATGATCCACTGTCAATCCAGGTCAAGAAAGGTGTTACTAGGTCACATGAGACAGCAGTGTGTGAGTGAGCAGGGAACAGACTGTGACTAATATAGATGTTGGCTAAAGGATTAGTGTGCTGAAGGTTGATTTGGCCCTTTTAGCCGGATTCCTGTCACTAAGTCAAACGATCTATTGACAGTCAGCCATATGGTGCTGCTGGGACACAGATGGCCTCTGGCGTATTGCAGGTGTGTTCTGACACTGATGAGGATTTGTGTGTTAATGATCTCTAAACTCATTCTTTGGTTTAATCTACTTACAATGAAGATAAATAATAGTGTCCTTACCTCTTTCTCAGTGTGTAGCGATACTACATATGATCACATTCCACACGTTAGTGAATATACTTTACCACACCAAGAATGAACAGTAAAAGGCACACAGAGAGAACAGATAAAGCAGTGCAGTCATGTAAATGAGGGTAGACCAGTGCACCACAGACTTCATCATCAAATCTAACCATAAATAACTAAACATTTCCATGGATGTATTAGTAGTATTGTATCAGACAACATTACTTTTCTCTACTTGGGAAACTAGCAAGTGAATTTTCAGTAAAACTTGTTAGAGGGAAAAAGTTGCAGTGAACCACTGTGGAACAGGGCAGGTGGGTGTGCATCCAATTAACTTTTTCCATACGAACACCATGGATGCCCGGGTTACAAATGAATAAGCTCTTGTCCTTAAAGACAGCGTTTATTTACCCAGTGGGGCAATTTTTTCACTACTTTTGATTTTACCTTTAAAAACTATTTAGCTTGCCTTATTTGATATCATTCTTTTCACCACATCCTCACATGTCTAAATTTATAGTATACATACTGTAGAGAACTGATCTAAACCACATAAAAAACAAAAAACCTGAGTAGGAAATGGTTAGATTTTTCTTTTACTGTAAAAACCACAAAGATGTTTATTGAATCATCTTCATAACTTGAAATGCAACTGTAATTTGTAAATTAAAAAACTTCTGCATAAAGTAAGCCAATACCTCAAGTCTTTTTTTTTTTTTTTTTTGGACAACCATTTAAAAATATTCCTACCGCTAAAATTACAGAACAATTAAGATGCGACGCAATTTATTTGTGCCACTCTAAAAATAGTTTCTGTCCACCACAAGACAGAGGAACACATCGCAGGGCTGAAACCTGCCGGCCTCACATCTCAAAACTCGTTATCACTTGCTCTCTCACCATTGTCACTCCTAAAACGTTCTTCTCTTCAAGCATTCAGCTTGGTCTGCTGATCTGCTGTGTCCAAAGTCCCACTAGGTAACCAAGCCCAGTAGGACTCCTCCTTCAGTTTGATGGCTCCCTTCTCCCTTCACCTTTTTGGGCTCCTTGTAGCAGCCTCAACAATAGAGGTGCAGAATGTGGTCCATTTGGACTTAATGTCCCCAGCCATTTCAGAATGCTGTTGATGTTTTGCTGGAGGTGGGAGTCGAAGATCTCACGGACCTGGTAAGACAATACCAGCACATTCTCTGTGCTGGTAATAAATGCATGAACTAGTTTTTCAGCATCACTCTGAGACAGGATATTTCTAATTTTAGAGATGTTGCACAAATGGAAGAAAGCAGTCTTACATATTTGTTTAATATGTGAAGGACATGTCCTGGTCAAAATGACTCCAAGGTTCCTCACAGTGTTACTGGAGGCCAAGGTAATGCCATTCAGAGTAAGTTGTTTTTGTTTTTTCTGGATAGCATTACCTACGATTTTTCGGGCTGGGTTTTATCTGAATTTCAAAGCAGAAAATTAGAGGTCATCCAGGCCTTTGTCTTTAAAAACATTCCCACAGTTTAACTAATTGGTTTGTTTTATCCGGTTTCATGGATCAATAACATGAAAACTAACTGTACAGCCAGATATGAGGTTGTGCTGAAAAAAATGATGCCAAAGAAGGTAAACTGTTTTTAAAACCGAAAAATAAATGTGAAGTTAAATTAGTGAAAAACTGCCAAATTCATCCTGGACCCCAAAGGATTAATGGCACCGGAAAAATCCAAAAACATCATTCTCATAAAGCCCTGATGTGTCTTTTGTCCTGTCTTCTTCTTTTCACCCCAACCAGTTGTGGCAGATAGCTGCTCCTCCCCGAGCCTGGTTCTGCTGGACGTTTCTCGCTGTTTAAAGGGGGAATCTTCTCGTTCCTGCTGTCACCAAGTGATTGCCAGAGGGTTTTCTCTGTATTGCTGTAGGGTCTTAACCTTACAATATAACGGGCAGTGAGCAGTTGTGATTTGACGTTATATAAATAAAATTGAACACACATGGTTTATGTAGCTGAGCCACAGTCAGCAAGCCTGAAAAATACAAGATTCATTGACAACCATACAAAAAGCTGCTGCAACAGGCGTCCCTCACATGGTACCATCTGATCTAGCCTTGTTGTGTATTTGTTCCAGGAAATGGAGACCTGTATACATTTGTAGTGACAAAGCAGAGCTACATCGTTATTGACACAGGTTGGATGTAACAGCTGGAGGTGTTATTGTACTAAATAAAATGTAAAGAAGCACGGCTCTTCAGCAGGGGATTTGCTCACTGATTAATCACAGTGGAGTCTTGCACATGTGCATGTGGGGTGCAAGCTTTGTAGGAACAAGAAGCGGCTGGACTGATTGGTGAATTAGTGGATATTAGCTGTCGAGTATATTGGTTCATAAATAAGAAATGGGAGTCAGTAAGGCTAGAATGATGATGATGCCTTTAAGCTGCATTTCCCTTACGTGCTGTTTTCACTGTTTACAAAGAACAACACAAATATTATTTAATTTACTGCATCACACGTGACAGACTTACTTTAAATGCTGGACCTAAATTCATTTATTAGACAGATTTTATATAATCCCATAAATTAACTTGTTACAGCAGTACAACAGACTGAAGGAAAGGTGAATTAGAATAAAACCCTACGTGGCCCTGTGTGGGAAAAGTGATTGCCCTTAGTTATAACATAAATGAACTGTGTTGTGTCACATCTTTGGAAAGCCACACCCAGGCCTGGTTACTGTCACACTTGCTCTCAGTTACCCAAATAGGGCTTGCCTGATCAAGTGGAATATTCAGGAACAAGTGAGAAACTAATTGAGGTTATAAAGCTGTGGGACTCCAGCAAACCACAGTCGTAATATTTCTTTTTAATATTTAAATGTGTGTCATGATCTGAAACATTCAAGTGTGACAAACATATAAAAAAATAGGAAATCAGGAAACATGCAAAGACTTTTTCACACCACTGTATCCTAAAAAAATTCAATTTCAACATAATTCAGTTTTGTTTTATATCATCTACAGCAGCGGTCCCCAACCTTTTTTTCGCCACGGACCGGTTTAAGCCCGACAATATTTTCATGGACCGGCCTTTAAGGTGTCGCGGATAAATACAACAAAATAAAACTAGTACCGGTACCGAAAAAAAGAAAATTTATTCATAAAACACGTGAAAAGACCAAGGAAAACCGAGTAAACGACAACAAAATAACGCTGAAAACCGATAAAAACCCTGAAAACCATACATTTCACACCTGAGCCTCAACTCTCGCGGCCCGGTACCAAACGACTCACGAACCGGTACCGGTCCGAGGCCCGGGGGTTGGGGACCGCTGATCTATAGCGCCTTTGGGTCAGGGAAGGTGTTATTTTTAAAATAATAATGATAATAATAATAATGATGATGATGATGATGATGATGATGATGATAATAATAATAGTAATATTATTATCATTATTACAGGTTTTAATAATTGTATCATCGGTGGTGAGTTGGATCATTTGGAGATTAAAGATGCAGAGCTGGCTTGGCAGAGGCCCCAGTCCATAAGATGTTTAGCTCCCACTGCCAGCACAACTTGGATGGGACTCTAACGGAGGCTCGGTACATTGAGTCTGAACATATTATTTGGATAAAAGTCTTGAATTTACATCACTTAAGATATTTGGTACAAACTGATTTGAAAAATGTGGCAGCAACAACCCAGGCCTTGAGGCCCGGTGTCCTGCAGGTTTTAGATCTCACCCTTGGTCTACACACCTGAATCAAAGTATTAGTTCATTACCAGGCCTCTGGAGAACTTCAAGACACGTTGAAGAGGTCATTTAGCCATTTAAATCAGCTGTGTTGGCTCAAGGACACATCTAAAACCTGCAGGACACTGGTCCTCGAGGCCTGGAGTTGCCCACCCCTGCCATAGAAGCATGTGTATAAGTCTCTAATGTTGTGAGCCCAGTGTGCATGAAGCTGCTCTGCAGACAAAAGACAAAATCAGCTGTAAATATCACAATAATCAATTCTGATCTTTTATTATTATCTAGTAGGCAAACAAGGAAACTCTGTAGTCCTGCTTGAAGCACTATAAAGAGTATTAAGTATTGCAGTATTACAGTATTAAGACAGTTTTCTAACACTGGAAATTTGTCTCGTACCTGATGTGTAGGAGGCAGACACAGATGACACCCAGGGAACTCTGGGCTTTGAGGAGTTTTGTTCCTTCTACAAGATGATGTCGACCCGCAGGGATCTGTACCTCCTCATGCTTAGCTACAGCAACCACAAGGACCATCTCAACACTGATGACCTGGCCCGCTTCCTGGAGACTGAGCAAAAGGTACAAACTGGTTCTAATGGGACTCAAAGTTACTTTGCTTATTGAAGCGGCTCTTTTTTAAAATTTGTTTTGTTTTGTTTTAAATTATTTCTCGTGGTGTTCTTTACTGTGAAAACCCACAATGCTACTGATCTGCAGACTTAGAAAATAGAGTTGCACCAGTCAGTTTACTGCTGATCAGAGCCAAACTAAGATGTTGCTGATTGTGCTTTAAATCCCATATCCTGCACTACAGCAGGTGGGCACATCTCTGTGAGTCTAGCTACAAATTATCACCTCAAACGTCTACACACAATACACATTAATGACAAAGTGAGAAAAGTTTGCTTGAAATTATTGAAGATGTATTAAAATAAAAAGCAACAGTAAAGTGTGTACATAAGTATTCACAGCCTTTGCCATAACAGTCAAGACTGAGCTCAGGTTCATCCTGTTTCCACTGATCATCAGTCGGATGTTTCTAGAACGTGATTGGAGTCCAGCTGTAGTAATTTCAGTTAATCGAACACGATTTGGAAAAGGCCCACACCTCAAACCTGATGGAGCTGTTTTTCTTAGCTTTGACGTTATGGGTTGTTGTGCATAGAATTTCCGTCGATGCAGACTCCAAACGTAAAGGTCCCGGCCAGATGGTGGAGTCGAATTCAAGACTTCCTTGCTGTGAGGCAACATTGCTTACCACTGTTACACCATGTACAACAGGAGTCTTGTACTTCAGTCCTCGAGAGCCGCTGTCCTGAAACTTTTCCATGTGTCCCTGTTGCAACACACCTACAATTAGTATGTCATTAGCAAGACTCTAGAACTTGACTGCATGCTGAGGAGGCAATTCAGCCATTTGATTCATGTTACAGCAGCTCATGAGGGAATGAATGTTAGGGGTTGAACCAAGTTCTATAGTTCCAGTTCTATACTCTTGCTAATGAGCTACTAATTGTATTCAGGTGTGTGCAACAGGGACACATGGAAAGGTTTCAGGACAGCAGCCCTCGAGGACTGAAGTTTGAGACCCCTGATCTAACAACATGGAGTCAGTTATCTTTCAGTGCAGCTGCCTGATAGTCTGAGAGAGTTATTTTTTATTTTTTTATTTTATTACACATCAACTTGAGCCAGCTGTGACCTGATTTGGGGCTATATAGATAACATTTGATTGGAGTGGAATAAACTGAAATGAAAGTAAGTACATTCTGCATTTGTTCTAACTCTTTTTCTGTTGACATTTTTATTTTTATATGAAATGACATAAAAAAGCTGAACACAGCAATACCACAGCTAGTGTTTCTGAGCTGTGATTACAGGACAACATACAGAGGAAAACAGAATTATTAGTCCCTCTATGAACATATATACACACAAAAATGCTTGATGTCCTGTTTAATGTAAGATTTTTCTTTACTTGTTGTTTCCAATTTCCAATTTTTCAGTTCAACTTTGTCTTATTTTTGGACTTTTGTTTAAAGACACCTTTAACAAGCTAACAGTGTCAAGACATTGTAAAAATGTCAGGTCGAAATCTGATTGACCAATGAGGACAGGTGCCAAACAGCTGATTCCTGAAGCCAAGATGAAAATAAAAACGTGCAGCCAGATCACCAGTTGGATCAAAGAGGTATTTGTGACATGAATTTTTTACATTTTATAGATGGCCAAGGTGAGTAAAGACCACTGCCTGGACATCATCCGCAAATTTGAGCCGTGCTCTGAGAACCAAAAGCACGATGTTTTGGGAATTGATGGTAAGTTCCTCTTGAATTTTTGAATACTCTTAGTTTTCTTCTAGTAAATGGCTTCCCTGTTGCATTATACTGCTTTTTGAAGTGCAGTCTTATAGTGAAGAACCAGGCTGTGGTTGATGTGTTAAAGACTTTCATCTTCAGATTCTAGCAGCTTCTTTTCATTCAGTGCTTACATCGCTTCTGGTTTTAGGCAGTGATGGGAATAATGGCGTTACAAGTAACGGCATTACTTTTTCCAGTAACGAGTAATCTAACTAATTACTATTTCTATCGTTACAATGCCTGTTACGTCCCCACGAAGGGGTCTAGGGGTGTGAGTGTGGGGACCAGTAACAAATGGGTCTAGAAATAGAATGAAAAGGAAAACAGACAGAGGTGTTCTATAATAATATCGTTTTATTACAAACAATATGGCTTTATTACAAATAACCTTAACTTAAAGAGCCGGCAACACCGGCTTTAACAAATAAGGGAGGCACTTCCCACACTTCTTCCTTAACTCCTCACCAAGGGGAGACACTTCTGGGGCCCACAAGCCCGCCTACTCACTACTCGCAAGGAGGCTGTCTGTCCAAAACCTAGCGGAAAAACGTGTAGAGCCACAGAGGGAAAAAACCACCTCACTCACAGTTCATCCCCAGCTTATATAACCTCAGAGGCAGTGATGGAAATAACGCCGTTACTTGTAACGCCCCTTGTAACGCCGTTCCTTTTTTCAGTAACGAGTAATCTAACTATTACTATTTCTATCGTTACAATGCCGTTACCATTACTAACAAGAAAATGCGGTGCGGTCGCGTTACTATTTTTTAACAAGCAGACATCGAAGCTGTCTTCAGCTTACCGCATCTTATATCAGTTGCACGGAAGTAGCTGTCTATGTAAGTAATCTGGGCACTACAGCTTTAAGTAGCTGCGCGCGCTCCCGCGGGCGGTAATCACTTTCTGGCCGACGATCACTTTTTGACACAACACCTGGAGCTAAGGGGGCAAAACAATCGCATGGGTGCTGCTGTTTGACTGAGGAACAATAAAGTAGTCGTGGTAAGCCAATCACACGACCATTTCAAGATGACAAAGCAACAAGGTGATATATACCAGTTTTTAAGTTGTGTTGATAGGCTACGTAAAACCAGAGTCATGATAAACAATATACGTGTGTTTTTCCTCAATAGTTTCATCACGTTTACTGTCTAAGGACAGCGCTAGCAAGCACTCTCTGCTTATGACCAAAAAATTAAAAAAACAAACCAAAAAACAGCCCTTTCGTGTTGGTGGAAAAATGCCCCATGTTGACCAATCAAAAATGATATGGTAACATGACATTTGGTTGTTGGTAGAGAGAGAGAGAGAGAGACACCCTACAGTACTGCATTCAATATTTCAACGAAGGTCACTCATATAGTCCAGCGAGCACTGTCAGGGTAATACATGTAACGAAGCGCTGTGAGGAGTTAGTTTCTAGACGTTTGTTGACATCCCGTGTTTAGGTGCTGCTTCTTCTTCTGCCGCTAATTTAAAGGCCACCTGCTGGGCTGGAGTGGTAAATGGTAAATGGACTGATTCTTATATAGCGCTTTTCTACTCATCTGAGCACTCAAAGCGCTTTACACAACTTGTGCATTCACATTCACATTCACCCATTCGCACAAGCACATCTTTCTAAGACCCACACATTCATACTCCGATGGATGCATCGGAGAGCAATTTGGGGTTAGTACTAGGGGAAGCCAGGAATCGAAACACCAACCTTCCGATCAGTAGATGACCTGCTCTACCACCTGAGCTACAGTCCCCCATGTGGACGATGACGGTTTTAAGGCCTGGATATTTTCTTAAGAAAATCCCCGTGACATTTAAAAATCTGAACATCATTGTCTCACCCATACTCTTTTGTAAAATCTCTTCAAACATTAACTGAACACTACCTCTCTGAAAACTTTGTTTGCAAAACTTGTGCATAAGATTTAAAAAATTGACAATTTATATTTGCATTTAAAGTTATGAAATATGATTCATTAAACATGTTTGGTTGTTACAGTAAAAAATAACTTTCTACTCGGATTTTATGTTTTTTATTATTATTAATAATAATAATAATGGATTGCATTTATATAGCGCTTTTTCAGGACCCCTCAAAGGAACCCCCTTTTTTTTTTTCTTAGATCAATTGTGTCAATACAGTATGTCAAAATGAAAACATAACTGTAAATTCAGACACGTGAGGTTGTGCTGAAAAGAATGATACCAAACAAGCCAAAATAAATAGTTTTTAAGGTGAAATGTAGAGAGAAAATCAAAAGTAGTTAAAAATGGCCAATTATACCCTGGACCCCAGAGGGTTAAACTATTTTTTTTTTAAAGTAACGCAATAGTTACTTTTCAAGTAATTAATTACTTTTAGAATCTTGTAACTTAGTTACTAACTCGGTTACTAACTCAGTTACTTTTTTGAAGAAGTAACTAGTAACTATTAGAGATGGACCGATCCGATATTACGTATCGGTATCGGTCCGATACTGACCTAAATTACTGGATCGGATATCGGAGAAAAATAAAAAAATGTAATCCGATCCATTAAATATCACGAAAGCACCTCACAAAACTTGCAACACGCCGTAACTCACCTCAGAACGTTAGCACGTCGGAGCAGTATGCATCACGTGATAGAGCGGCTGTGGCATGTAGGACCTGTCGGTGGTCTGGATAGCATTTGGAGCTTCGCTAGCAACCCGGCATTTCATCTCCAACAAAGTTATCCCGAGAGAAGTAAAGCAAGTGTGTAAGTCCATCTCTGAATGTTTGTAAAGCATTCCTGCGTTAAGCTTAACAAGCGACTGCCTCTCCTGCTGCTACTTCAATCATGAAACTGCTTAACGATCAGCTGATCGGCTTTTCTGTCGCGAGTCCGTGTCTCTAGTTTGCTTTTGGCCCACTTTGCACCAGAAAGAGGAAACCAGCGGCTGAACAACAGCAGCACGTTTAAGCTTGATCAGCTGTTGTTAGAATGTATTTAATATTACTTTCTACACCAGGATCTTTTTCTACACAGCTGACGGCTGTAACTGTGCAGGGGCGGATCTAGCAAAGTTTAGCCAGGGGGGGCCGATAGGGCATTAACAGGGAAAAGGGGGCACAAAGACATACTTTTCTTTCTTATTCTCATTTAAAATGTCTAGCTTTTAATAAATAATTATCTGACACCCAAAGTTTTAATTTGATGTAAAATGAATAGAAGTCAATTACTGTATATAGTAACTATTAAGTCTAATATATATACCCTAGTAAGCTATAGTACTTTTTCCTTTGGGAAGGTACCATCTGTGCAGTCTGCAATTTTGTTGAAGAAAGATGTTGAATCTATTTAATATTTCTTGAAAAATAATTGATTTCTGTGCATTTTTTTTCACACTTCATCAAATTAAGGTTGATTACGTCGATTAAGCATCATGAGGTGGAGCGTGAGGGGTGGTTCCCTATTTTTTATTTATTTATTTTTGTTGTTGCTGGGAGTTGGAACCCTATTAGTTAGGTTGCTTAATATTTATGCTAAGTACTCTTTAAAATACCAGAATAGGGAGGATGGTGTAGGTTTAAGTTTATTAGATTGATCAGTATTGCTGAACTATGAAATATTTTTTTTTGCATAGGGGTATAACAGAATAGCTTTAGTGTAGTTGTTGTTTTAAACTTGAGTATGAACTTATACAAAATGCAGCAAGATATTTAAAAAACAGTTTTGTTGATTAAAAAACACTATATCAGATTCATATCGGTATCGGCAGATATCCAAATTTATGATATCGGTATCGGACATAAAAAAGTGGTATCGTGCCATCTCTAGTAACTATAATTACTTTTTCAAAGTAACTTGCCCAACACTGCTCAGAGGTGATTGCTAACTGGGCCCTGGTGGCAAACGAGGCTAATCAAAAACAGCTGTGTCCTGAGGAGAGAGAAGAGTGAGAGAGACAGAGGGGGTAGGAGTGGCAAGAGAGGAGGAGGTGGAGAGAGCGGGCAAACACCCTACCCACACACTCCCAAAGCCTCACAGGATGTAACATTCCCCCCTTATATTCAAGCTCTACCAAAACAACAAAAACACTTCATTGTGAGCTGCATGAGAGTGCATCAGCTACGATATTGTCAGTGGTGTGTGGTTGCACATCCGGTTCAGAAAAACGAGGGGATTGTGATCTGTGAACACGGTCACCGGCGAAGAGCTAAAGCTTCCTTCCTAGGGGCTACAACTAGGTTGTGCCAAGCCGTTTTCTACTAGGTACTCAACTTCCTTTTTCATCACCTCATGTTTGGCGACGGGGCAGCGGTATGCATGCTGCTTGATTGGGGCTGCGTCGCCAACGTCAATGTCATGCTCACAAACATTGGTGCGGGAGGGCACATCACTAAAGAGAGACTGATAGGAGTGCAACAAGTCAAGTACATCCCTACACTGAGACGGAGGAAGATGAGACAGGTGGGTCTCGTCCTTGGCTAAAAAAAAAAAAAAGAATTTGACAACCGCCCACATTGCTGTCCCTCGGAAAGGGTACCCAGATCATCAACGCCCTTGACTTCTACACTTAGCAGGGAAGCAGGGACTGAACCAGGGACAGCGATCCCAGCGGTGTCTGCCTGTTCTGTCATGCTGGTTTCTGTGGTGCGGTATGATTTCAGCATGTTAACATGGCATAGGCGAGTCTTCCTCCTGCGTTCTGGGGTGTTGAGAAAAATAGTTGGTGTCAGACACTTTCTTCACTATTACATAGGGGCCTGATAAATGAGCCATGAGGGCAGAATTAGGCGCGCGCAGCAACACAAGCAACAGGCTGAAATTGTCTTTCCACTGCCTTCTGATCAAACCGTCTCTTCATATTGGCCTGGGATACACAGAGAGCCTCTTTTGCTAACAAAGCAGCCCATTGCCACCTGT
The DNA here is from genome assembly GCF_057382185.1 of Mchenga conophoros. Classification (NCBI taxonomy): domain Eukaryota; kingdom Metazoa; phylum Chordata; class Actinopteri; order Cichliformes; family Cichlidae; genus Mchenga; species Mchenga conophoros. The sequence continues at coordinate 27,860,300 of NC_140545.1, read as the reverse complement.
CCTTGCATGTTTTCACAAACTCCACCACATTAGTTTTAGGCATGCAACCGCTGAGAAAACTCTCCTTCAGCACTTTTAGTGGACCCCACACATCATGGCCAAACAACAGGGTAGCTGGGCTGAACCCCAAAGACTCCTGCTTCACATCACGTATAGCGAACAATACAAAAGTGACACCTTCATCACAGCTTTTTGGTTACACATTATGGTTAAATGGTAAATAAATGATAAATGGCCTGTATTTGTATAGTGCTTTACTAGTCCCTAAGGACCCCAAAATGCTTTACACATTCAGTCATCCACCCATTCACACACTGGTGATGGCAAGCTACATTGTAGCCACAGCCGCCCTGGGGCACACTGACAGAGGCGAGGCTGCCGGACACTGGTGCCACTGGGCCCTCTGACCACCACCAGTAAGCAACGGGTGAAGTGTCTTGCCCAAGGACACAACGTCCGAGACTGTCAGAGCCGGGCTCGAACCGACAACCTTCCGATTACAAGACAAACTGCCAACTCTTGAGCCATGATTGCCCAACAAGAACTGATTCCCTGCCCGCGTCTTTGGTAAGGGGCCAACACAGTCTACCTGGACATGCTCAAATGGTTCACCGACAGCAGGGATAAGACGTTGAGGGGCGGGGGGCACCACCTTCTTCGGTTTACCCACAAGCTGGCAAATGTGACAGGTGTTACAAAACTGCACTACATTTGCTTTCATTGCCGGCCAAAAGAAATGCTGCAGTATACGGTCATATGTTTTAGTGACACCCAAATGACCTGACCATGGTCTAATTGTAGCACATGCTGCCGCAGACTTGTCGGAACCGCTATCTGCCACACTGTACTCCAGTCTTCTCCAGGCCTTTGGGTCCATTTGCGCATCAATAAACCTTCCCAAATGAAAAATGTCTGCTTCTTGATCCCCTCACCCCCATCATCCTGAGCTGCACTTGACTAATGAAGGGTCCTCTTTACTAGCCTCCACAAGTGCTTCCCAAGTGAGCAGAAAAGGAGCTTCAGACTCAGGAGCTGGCTCAACCACACTTTGAGCCGACTCTAAGGCTCCATTATCTCTTTCATCAGTACAGGGCATCACATCCTTCTCTAGAATAGAGGCAATCACTGATCCTGACAAATCAACCCCCCACCTTGTTGCTGGGCACGAGAACAAGTAAGAACATTCACAGGGAACACATCTGGGTGCTGCTGGCTCAGGGCATCTAAAACAGGCTCTACAACAGGATTGTTGGTCACCTCAGGGGTAGGATAAACTTTCCCACCCGCTATGTCATTTACCATTATAAGATCCAGCCCATTAATTGGAAAACAAGGCTGCACAGCCACTGAAAAAAACCCGCCAGCTCACTTTGTACCCAAATACAATGAAGGGGAGCAGGCACAAAACTCATCCCAACACCTCTTACGATGATGCTAGCATCACAGTCAGACTTCTCATCAAATTCAAGCACACTAGCTAGTATGAGGGACTGTGAGCCACCAGTATCACGCAGAATGAGCACTTCACGCTCGTCCCCGGGCTTACCAGACAGCGAAACTGTCCCCTTAAAAATGAAAGGCTTAAAACATTTATCTGGGGTGTCAGGGGAGGGGGGCCTACTGACAGGAGGCATGGTTTTAATCAGCCCCACGTGAAGTTGAGACTGATTGTTTCCGTTTATAAGCTTCACAATCTGCGATCAAGTGGCCAGACTTAAAACAGAAAAAACACTTTCGGTCTGCCTTGGGACGAGACACAAGTACCTCACTCTTCGGGTACTGCACAGCTGGCACCTCGCTAGCCTTCACTGGGGCATCGCATCGGTCATACCTACTGACACTAGTTTTATGGACAAGCACGAACTCATCAGCCAGCGTTGCATCCTCCTTTGGCGAGGAAACCTTATGTTCATTAATATATATTGCAATGCGCTCAGCAATGCAGTTCTTAAATTCCTCTATGAGCATTAGTTCACATATCGAAGCCAGGTCAGTAGCTTTGCAGGCCACACACCACCGATCGAAAAGGACACTTTTTTCCCTGGCAAAATCCAGATAGGACTGACCCTGTCCCCTTTTCAACCTCCAGAAACACTGCCTATAAGCTTCTGGGACCAGCTCATAAGCCAGCAGGATAGCCCTTTTCAGCTTGTCATAGTCCAGGCTGTCCTCAGCTGACAACGAGGAACAAACTTCATGAGCCTTACCTGCCAGCCTACATTGTAGCAAAATGGCCCACGAATCCCTTGGCCAGTGCAAGGCTGTGGCTATTCGCTGAAATGACTCGAAGTAACTGTCAACCTCAGTGTCGCGGAACACCGGAACCAGACGACTGTTTTTCCCCACGTCAAACGGTGCGTCTGCCTGCCGAATGGAGGCAGTCGCAGGAAGGGAAGCCTGCTGGAGTACCAAATGTCGCAACTTGACAGTTGTCTCCGCCTCCACCTTTTTCAATTCAACCTCCCTGGCTCTGGCAAGCCCTGCCTCTAAACGCTTAAGTTCCAACTCCTTCTTCAGCTGGACCTCCCTCTCCTGATCCTTCCTTTCCAACTGGACAAATCCCCACCCAGGATTACTCCAAAAACAAAAAAGGCAAAATAAAAAATGAGTGCCTGAAGAAGGAGCTTATGCTCAGCTACACACACTCCCCTATGCTAACTGGAGAGAGCGTAGCAGATACAATACAACTAATCAAACGACTGGCAAACAACACACCAAAACTTATTAAACTTACTAATCGCTGTACCTTCCATTCATATCCTGGATGAGCCCCCACATTGTTACGTCCCCACGAAGAGGTCTAGCCGTTACCATTACTAACAAGAAAATGCGATGCGGTCGCGTTACTATTTTTCAACAAATAGACGGTTGAAGCTGTGTTTAGTTTACCGCACCTTATATCAGTTGGACGGAAGTAGCTGTAAGTAATCTGGGCGCTACAGCTTTAAGCAGCTGCGCGCGCTCCCGCGGACAGCAATCACTTTCTGAGCAGAGTGAAGCTGACCCCTCACCCACTTGAAACGTAAAGGCAAATAGGCGGAGCGGTTAGTGCTACGTTTGTGCAAATTTTTGCAGGTAAAATTATCGTTTGTGCTGCTATGGTTTTTCAGATATTAAACTTTATTTTATAGGTCATTCAAAGGTCACCATCCCCCCAGACTGCTCCAAAGCAGACCAAAGTGGTCTACTTTTTTAGTGCTACGTTTGTGCAGATTTGTGCAAGTAAAATTATTGTTTGTGCTGCCACGGTTTCTGAAATATTAAGTTATATTTTTGGCTGATGACGTCACCATCCCCCCAGACTCTTCCAAATCGGACCAAAATGGTCTCCTTTTGTAGTGCTACGTTTGTGCAGATTTGTGCAAGTAAAATTAGCGTTTGTGCTGCTACGGTTCCTTGAGATATTAAACTTTATTTTATAGGTCACTCTCAAAGGTCATCATCCCTCAAGACTGCCTCGAAAAGGACCAAAATGGTCTACTTTTTTAGTGCTACGTTTGTGCTGATTTGTGCAGGTAAAATTATCATTTGTGCTGCCACGGTTTCTGAGATGTGCTGTTATGGTATGAAAATGTTTTTTTCAAATGACTTTTCGCTTTGTATGTTCATTTGTTCAATAAATTTCTGTTAAAATAAACTTTTCTTAATGTATTTAATCAGCTAAATTTGTAGAATGTAGTTTTTTGTTTTTTGTTTTTTTTACTTCAATTTCTTTACTTCAATCACTTTTCATTCCTAAAACTATGATGCAAATGCTTGAGGATTTATTGTTTTTAGAGTGGATTAAAAAAACCCTATATTTGGCAGAAAAAAGTATTATTTGGCATGACTATTTCTGAAGGATTCTTACAACAGCGTGTTAAATCTGATTTCTGAACAAGGTAAGCTTACATTTAAAGGTTTTAGTTACGGAGTTAATACATGATATGGCTGGATCAAAGTGATTTTTTTTCAATGTTAAACATTTTCAAAAATACAGCAATTACAAATGTGCAAATCCAAGAAAACTTTTAAAAAAGAAATTATGTTTCTAAAGCACTTTAAAAACATCTGGTACACTGGACCTAAGTGCTGTACAGTACATGTTAATGGGTTAAACACTCAGACTCAAGTCAATAAAACTCACAAATTAAATAGCTCCATCTTAAAAACAAGAATTCGACAAAATATGAAAGTGTAGATTCGTGGAGAACTTGGGGGAGGGGTTTCTCCTTGCTTAATATATAGGTCAGAAGTCATCTTTTGCTCCATCCTAAACATAGTGTGGGTTTTTTTTGTGGTTTTTTTAAAATTTATTTAGATGGTTCGAAAGCCATCTGTAGACAAGGTTTCCATTTTTCCAATTCTTTGCAATTCAAAAGAGGCCATAGTCCAAAATGGCAAAATAGCCACTCCAGCTGCCCCAGTCTGGAAAGAGCTGAGTCAGCAGCTAGAAAACAAGATGTCAGCAAAGGCCCTGTACACTTTTGTGAAGCTAAATAGACACATCTGGTCAGCTTTGGAAATCACTGATCAGGAAAGTAATCTGGAAAGTAATAGTGAAGGAGAGTTAGATTCACGTTGCATTTCTCCTGGACAAGAAAACTGTCAAGCTTTTGAACTTGAAGTACCTTTTGAGGACTGGGTTAAATTTATTCCTGAAAAGGTTAAATACAATGACAAGTTTTCTCCTTCTCAAAAAAGGGAATACACAATTTTGAAGCCTGGCACTTGGACTCATATCATCAATGACCTTGTATGGAAGAAAATCTAAAATACATGTACACTTGTGTTCCGAAGAGCAAAGGTCCATCCAGCTGTCACCAATAATTATCTGGACATTAGAGGCAACTGTAAGGAGTGTCATGGCCAGTTAGAAATGTCATGTGACAGACAGCCAGCAATTAATAGTCCAATGGTTTCATGAGAAATACAGATCTCTCCCTGCACACTGGCCACTCCAAGCGGTTCATGTCTGGAAACCTGCGTGAACAGATCGCTAAAGAGCTGTGTGAGGGCAGAATGGAACCAGCTGTATGGAGTTCAGCGAAGGCAGCAGATTTGATGGCTGTTGGAGATCCTGAGCCAAGCCACCTTCCAAATTTGGCCACTCTGCGAAAGGTCAAACAAGAGAGAAAAGACTTGGAATTAGGAGATAAGGACCCCATTGCATCTCTGCAATTATTAAAATATAGTGTTCCTCACAGTGATAGCATCCGAGATATTGGACTGGACAGGTTTTTCTGTAACTACTAGAGTCAAACTCAGATCCATGTGTACAAGACATTGTCAAAAAAATCTCCCCCAACTGTGTGTTTTGATGCAACCGGTTTAGTTGTGAAAAAACTGCTGAGACCAAATGGCAAATCTGGCCTTATCTTCCTTTATCAAGGTATCCTGACAGAAAACAATTGCCCCGGTGTCCCAGTGGTGCAAATGCTATCAGAGAAACATGATGTTTTTTTGGGGTTTTTTTGGGGTTTTTTGCCTGTCCCGTTTGGCTCTTTTGCCATCAGAATTGTTGTCTAAAGGCAAAGAAAGATGCCCAACGGATTTACTTTACCAAATTGACCATCCCAGCCTTGCCGTAATGGTCCATTTGATTCACCTTTTATTGTTTGTTTTATTTTCACTTACTGAATACGGGACAGACTTGACTGGGGGAAAGAAGGGGAGAAAGAAAGAGGGAAAGAGAAACAGCTGAGAAGAGGGACGGGGGAGAAGGGCAAAAAACAAAAACCAACAGAATGAGCAGAAAAAAAAAAGAAATAAAAAATGCATATATCAATCACCTGGATCACCTGCTGAGAAAGAAAAAAGGAAACATGAAGAGAAACATGATGTTAATGCCATCGCAAACTGGTTGACAGAATGGATTCATGTAGGTGTACCTGTACCAAAGGAAGCTGTGAGTGACTTTCGTCTGGCAATTCTGGGAGCTCTGGTCAAGGTTTTCACTCCTCATCCTGATCTGAAGTCCTACCTTAATGAATGCTTTCATGTCCTTCTTGGAACCCAGTCTGCCAAACTCCTCCCTTGTTTTATCAGGGTTGATGTTGCGCCCTGAAAGCCCAAATTGCTCAAGACTCCATCATCATTCCAGATGAACAGACCGAGGAAAGTGAGAGAGTGGATTCGGTGGATGAGATCCAGACTGACCTACGACAATGGGTAACAGAAATATGTGAGGAGAGCAGGTCACTTGCTGCAGCAAACGGAGATAGAGATAATATTCACTTTCTCCTTGAGATTATTCCTCATATAATAAGAGTGGCAAGTTACTTGCCACTCTGGACAGGAATAATGGTCCCTCTCTTCCAAAGCACCAGCATCACAGCAAGGTCAGCCACTGTTGAAGCTGAGTTCAAAAAGATAAAACATGGCCTTTTCAGACATGAAAACTTGCCTGTTCGAGTCGATCGCTTTATTGCTCGTCATCTTTCCTTCATCAAGGGAAATATGCGGATTTGTTCTGCAAAAGAAAAGACCAAAGATGAGGCAACAGTGGGATCACTGGAAGTCACAGATGCCAATTCTGGATCCATGACAACTCACAGTGCAGAAGACAAAATAAAAAATGGATGCTCACCTGTTTGTGGGATCTGATGCTGCCACAAACATTCCTCCAGCTGATGAAGATGCAGCTGAGAACTGGAGGGGCCTAGCTGTTCCACCCAAAAAAAGGAAGAGGACTTCCTACCTCTCTCCATGTACCGAATGGCTCCATGCAGATGAATCTTTTTGGGCCAAAAGAGTGAAGGTGGGATTATTAAAAAATGGAAACCTTCATCAGCCTATTAGATTAGAGGAATCAACAATCTCTGTGCTCAGTACCTGTGCATTTGATGCATTTTTTTCAGTGCTTATGTTGTGCCTTCTGTGACAGCTCCACATTTTAAAATGCTGTTCTGAAAGACAGTGAAAACCCAGTCTTGCAGCTGGTGAAAGCCATTGCCACAGATGGTGTGACCCATCAAACATACAGGAGGGCAGAGCTGCTTAGTGCAATGTTCGAAGCTGACCAGTTGAGGTCTGGTGCGATCCAAATCGATGCTCAGTGCAATATCTCCGCTGTAATTACTAAGACAGTGAGGAACATATTAAGTGTTTATTTTACAAAACGCTGCTCTTCACAGCACTGCTACCTCAGCAAAGGAATGACAAGGGAAGTGCCATTTGTTTCTCCTGCCATCTCTGTCCTCAAAGAGTCTGCTATAGTTCATCTTGGCACTGCTGTGGAAGCAGGAGCGTGGCCTACCTGAGTCTACCTGCCTCAGGCCACTCTCCAATCCATCTCTGTGTCCATCAGAATTCAAAACAGAAGACAGCACCACAGCAAATGAGCTCTGTGCAGGGACAGTTACTCACAGTTATACTGTTATACACAGTATAATGAGTGTTGCCTGCATTTTTCTGTTTTATTTGGTTCATTACAGTTGCATGTGTTCAATATGGCTAGTGTGTGTGTTATCTGTAAGTTCAGTTTTGCATATAAAGTTAAAGTTCAAAAGTAAAAATCTTTTAACGCTCTTTTCTTTGTCAGTCTGATGTATATTTGCTTTTACACACCCATTCATCTTCACCTGTAGCCTCTTGAAAGTAACCGTTCCATTTTTCTGTCAATAATTTTTCTGTATTTGTTTTGTGTTGACCTCATGGCTTAGGTCAGGGGTCAGCATTCTTTTCAGTTCAGTTTTTTCCCTGCTGCTACAAAACATGTCTAGAGCCTAAAAAAAAGAAAGCGCTTATAAATATCTAGAAAATTAGTTGTTGTATCGTGAAAGCTAGGGCTGTGCGATATGACCAAAATCTCATCGTTCCGATAACGTTTTAACCGATGCATGAAACGATAAATTTTTAGACATAAGTTGTTTTCTTTGTGAGTATTTATTACACGGCGTGCTGCAGGGAAAAGCCTGTTCTAACGTTTGAGTCTAAGGTTTATTTTTTAGCATCTGGCGGCTCTTTTTTACTTCTCATCCGTAAATAATCTGCTCTTTCACGTGATTCAGTTTATTTTGAAAAGTCTCAACAGGATCTTGAGCTTTATTGTGAAAGGTTTATGTGGAATATAAACAAGCGGACATGCGATGGTTTTACCGTCGTTGTTGCTAACAACAACGCATAAAAACAGGCGCTTGTCCGTCCGTAGTGTGGTTATATTAAATATAAGAGAAAGAGAGAACTTTAAGAAATTAATACAGTGACCATCAAAATGATGAAAAAATATTGCCGTAAAGAGTTTATTTTGCGACACCACGAAACAAACGATAGCGTAAAATGAAACGATAGACGTTTTTATATCGTCATCCGATATATATGGTTATATCGAACAGCCCTAGTGAAAGCTATGGAAATGTAAATGAAAATGTTTATCTTTAGATTTTAGAAGAAAATGAGTCATCTAACCTTTACAACGGGAAAAGTATTTGTTAAAATGAAGCCAGCTAAGTGAGTCCTTTCCATAAAAATTGAAAATTAGGAAAGATGGGAAACCAACCTGAGATTTACAGTAAATAGTTTTGAAGCTAAGAAACATTAAATCACTTTTAAAAGCCTTGTACATTCTGTGAATAGTCAATGCAGATATTTCATAAAAAACAAACTGCTAACAGAACCCTTTCTTGTTGTCTTTATAATAAAACAGAACTTACTTGGTCTTAGTGGAGGGGCCAGAGAGCCACATGTGGCTTTAGAGCCGCAGGTTGAAGATCCCTGGCCGAGGTGCTGTGGAATATTCAATTTTCTACATGTAGGTGACAACCTATGAAACCAAGCACTTAATTTTTTCTGAGACAGCTACAATAATAATAATGAACATATATAATTCAAAATAGAATCATAGAGACAAACTGGGTACGTGAAAAAATAATAATTTAGGTATACATGAATCACTTCACATGTAACTCACAGTTTTCCACAGAAAAAAATAAAAACTTTAGCCTACCATGTGTACGTTTCTGCACTGGTAACAAAAGAAATATCAACCTTTCCACTGACTAAATTGGTTTACTAAAAAAAAAAAAATAAAACTTAATATGCAGCAAGCCTAAAAGAAGTGGACAGTCTTCTATAAAAGTGGTCCACTCCACAGCTGCTGAAACTCACTGCCACAGACACTGTTGTTAAACAGCATAGGCTGTAAGAATTAAAATCGTTATATCTCAGAAACCGTAGCAGCACAAACACTAATTTTACCTGCACAAATCTACACAAACGTAGCACTAACCACTCCGCCTATTTGCCTTTATGTTTCAAGTGGGTGGGGGGGGTCAGCTTCACTCTGCTCACTTTCTGGCTGATGATCACTTTTTGACACAACACCTGGAGCTAAGGGGGCAAAACAATCGCATGAGTGCTGCTGTTTGACTGAGGAACAATAAAGTAGTCGTGGTAAGCCAAGATGACACTTCATGATAAACAATATATACGCTGTGTTTTTTCCTGAATAGTTTCGTCACGTTTACTGTCTAAGGACAGCGCTAGCAAGCACTCTCTGCTTATGACCAAAAAATTAAAAAAAAAACTAAACAGAAACAGCCCATTGGTGTTGGTGGAAAAATGCACCATGTCGACCAATCAAAAATGATATGGTAATATTACATTTGGTTGTTTAGGAAGAGGGGGAAGTTTAGGAGTGACCGCGAGAGAGAGAGAGAGAGTTTTGAAATGTGAGAGATTTGTGACGTTTAGCGTGTTTGGAGTGTGTAGTTAATGTGTTGTCTTGTGTAGTTGGTGTGTAGTGTTGTGGATAGTTTTGTGTTGTGTGTCAGAACAATGAGGTGACTGCTGAATGAAAACAGGATGAGTGATACACCTGCTGCTGTCAGACCTGCAGGTATCAGGCTGTGATGTTCTCCTTTATAGTGGACAGGAATATTTGGAGTGGCACAAATAATTTGTGTGGCATCTTATTGAATGCAGAACAGCTGATTGTTATGTAAATAGTTTGAAATGGTTATTTAAAAAAATCAAGGTAAAAGGTAAATGGCTGCAAATAACTTTGTTTGCAAAACCTGTGCATAGGATTTTAAAATTGACAATTTATATTTACATTTAAAGTTATGAAATATGATTCATTAAACATGTTTGTGGTTGTTACAGTAAAAAATATAACTTTTTCTTCTCGGATGTTATGTTTTTTGTCTGATTTTAGATCAATTGTGTTAATACAGTATGTCAAAATGAAAACATAACTGCAAATTCAGACACGTGAGGTTGTGCTGAAAAGAATGTTACCAAACAAGGCAAAGTAAATAGTTTTTAATGTGAAATGTAGAGGAAACATCAAAAGTAGTTAAAAATGGCCAATTAAACTAAAGTAACAAAATAGTTTCTTTTCAAGTAATTAATTACTTTTAGAATCTTGTAACTCAGTTACTTTTTTTGAAGAAGTAACTAGTAACTATAATGAATTACTTTTTAAACGTAACTTGCCCAACACTGGTTTTAGGAAATGCTTCTGAAATTTGATTTTGGTCATTTTGCCATTTTGCCCAATCATGTGTCAGCTAAAGGTCTACATCAGCAAAAGACCAGCTGATCTCCAAGAAGCATAAAGTTAAAGATGAAACACTAAGAAGCAGCAAGCATGGGCAAACAATAGAAGTGATTTTTTGCAATAGAAATATTTAGTTTAAAACTTTAGTGTAAAACCATATTTTTTTTATCATCATAGTAATATGAAGGAAATGCCCCAATGTTTTGCTAACATATTGTAAAACTACACGCAGTATAATCCAGCTATGTCAGCATCTTTTGTCTAATACTGAAAAGTATTTTTGTTCTCTTAATGTTGTGATTTTTTTCACTTTTGTTCTCATTTTCTTTTAAATAAAGGAACGAAAGTTTTATAATATTTATCTGTATTATATGTCTTGATAAAATATTGCATTTACTAATTTCTATATTTTATGTTTTAATTAAGCATTGTGAATGACATATAGAATCTGAGTCTTTAAAGTTAACATATTTCCATGTTTCCAAACTCAGAGCTATACCTGTTCAGAACATACTACTACATTAAAGTACTAAGATTTAACAACTTCCAATATAGTTGAACCTACACTTCAGACTAGACCTGAGACCAAATGATTGGATAAATGGTTAGACGAACCCTGTAGGAAAATTCTTTGTCCAACTTCGTTCCAGGTTTTACAAATTATATGCGCAGCCCAGCAGGGGACATCTTCAACCCAGATCACTACAGCGTGAACCAGGACATGACCCAGCCCCTGTGCAACTACTTCATCGCCTCATCACACAACACTTACCTGATGGGTGATCAGTTAATGTCACAGTCCAGGGTGGATATGTATGCCTGGGTGCTGCAGTCTGGCTGTCGCTGTGTGGAAGGTTAGCATGGACTCATACATACACTCACAGTACACAGGTACAACTTAAATAGTGTCATACTCTTAAAGGCAGGCAGTGGTCCCAATTTTTGCATTGCCTTGTTTGTTTAATTCAACAGTTTACAGAATCTGACTCAGACAACACTGTAACACCAATAATGTAACAAGCTGTGTTCTTAATTTAGCCTGAGTATTGCACTGTCTTGACCTTTACGGCTGGGGCATTGTGTTGACACACCCCTCAAAGCTCCAGACCAGTAAACTACCAAAACTAATGCTTTTATTGGAGTGGTTACACTTGCTGTGTATTACGTGTCAGAGACTTTGGGTTTTTGTAGTATTTTTTTATTTTTTATTTTTTAGTTAGTCATTAGTCATCTGGGTCAGCTCTGTTAATAAAAGGTTACTGATACAGTCTTCTTAGTTATATAAGATTATATTAGTGTGTAGTGTAAACTCACATTCAGGGTGCTGTGTGTGAACTTGCCTGCAGGCTTCACTTATCTTAGTTTTGTCATATAAACGAATAAATGGTAATTAGGGAACACGTTGTCTTTTAAACTCTATCCCATCATTGTCTTGCTTTTGTAAGTTTTGCACATTTCAGTGCCAGCTTTGTCTCTTCTTTGCTGTCCACAGTTGATTGTTGGGACGGTCAGGACGGTGAGCCCATTGTCCATCATGGCTACACCCTAACCTCCAAGATCCTCTTCAGAGATGTCATTGAGACAATCAACAAGTACGCCTTTGTCAAGAATGAGTATGTTTGCTCTCATTCATGCTTCCATAGTTATCCTTTTTAACTGACTTGCACTGACGACCGGGTTGTGCCAGTGAAAAAATTGCCAAATCTTCTCTGCTAATGCCAAACACCTTCTGCTGCTATTGACTCTTGTTTTGAGAGTCTGGTACCTCAGGTTCTGATTATCTGGAGACTGTTTGGTACCTTATTAGCAGCACCTGTTAGCATGGACCCTGCTAAAGCAGTCAGATGGTGCATGTCATGTTCAATTGATCTGGATAGGGCCTGTGCTATACAGCAACTTCAAACTGGTGTTCTGCAAAACCAACTTGCAACATGATGTGGAGCGACCCCTATTACCATCTCCACATTGAAGGCTAAGTTCCATACAATGATGGATTTCAAAGACAGACCATGAAGTTGGCAACGCAAGAGGACGACAGCACAAAAAGAGTTTCCTCATCAGTACTCGTGCTCTCTACCCTGACAATCTGGAACAGACTGCACAAAGCCTTTTCAGTCCGATAGAGAGGCCTGCCATGACTGCCCTTCTCCATCGGGGCCTGATTGCACTGGTGCTGGCAATGTGTACATTTGAACCTGGAGATGTGGAGGAACCTTATGCTCAGCAATGAGTCCAGATTCTGGCTATGGCAGTTGGACTGTAGAGTTAAGTAGAAGACGTGGAGACTGCTATGCTGATTGCTGCACTGATAGTGTAACAGCTTTTGCAACATAAAAACAAAGCCACACCTCTTGGCATGTAACACCCCCACCCATTAAGAACCAAACTTGGGGTTTGGTGACATATGTAAATAGCACGGCAGAGTGTGCTTCAAAGTTTTCCGAACCTTTTTTGTGACAAGAACATAGTTCTGAATAATCAGTGACCAACGCATAGGACGCTGGTTGTGATTATATATCCTAGAGAGGAAAACCAAAGGGTGGTGATCTGTGAACTCTGACTTGACTCTATATAAACTTCAAAATGTTGCAACGCCCACAACAAAGCAAGTGTCTCCTTTTAAATGGTAGAATACCTGAGCTGATGTTCATCAAACTTGCGAGAGAAGTAACTCGCAGGATGGTCAATGCCCTGGGTATCCTCCTGGAGAAGCACTTCTCCTGCCCCAACTGCGCTGGCATCTATTTCCAGTTTGAATGGTAAAGAGAAGTTAGGAGTAGACAAGACAGGAGTGCAACAAAGTAGGCCTTTAAGGCTTTCAAAAGCTTGTTGGCAACCCTCAGATCAAACAAAAGGCTCTGAGGGACTGATTAAGTCAGTGAGAGGGGCAACAACAGAGGAAAGATTTTTACAAAATCGCCAGTAATATCCTGTTATCCCAACGAAACAGCGCAGTTCCCTCCTAGTGGTTGGTTGGGGAACTCCTTAATTGCAGAGACTTTGGCATCTGCAGGGCACACATTTTGTAGACCAACCTGCTGGCCAAGGTAGAGGACACTGCCTCTAGCTAAGTTGCACTTGGCAAGGTTCAAAGCGAGGGATGCATTTTCTAGGCTAGTGAAGACTTCTTTCAACGTAGCCGTGGGGGTTGCCCAGTCACTACTATACACAACTATATCATCTAGGTATGCTCTACAATTGGGGATGTTTCCCAAAACTTTGTTGACCAGTCTCTGAAAGGTTGCAGGAGCATTACAAAAGGCATAACTGTGTACTGCAGGAAGTGGTCAGGAGTTACAAAAGCTGGAGGAGTTTACCTTTCGAAAGTCAGTGCAGAATCTTGGAGTTCCATCTGACTTTGTGTCTAAGAGACATGGTGAACTCCAAGAGCTGGAGCTTGGCACTGCAAAGCCATTCTGAAGAATATACTCAACTTCCTGTTTTATGATTTCCCTCTTTGCTGGGCTAACCCAATAAGCGCGCTGTTTGATTGGTGTAGGTTTAGTCAGCAACGCGTTTTATAACAGTGGTTTGAGATGGGACGTCATTGAACAGAGATGGGAATCCCAACATGAGTGTTATGATATCATTGCTCTGTTCATCAGGAAGGTGGGACAGGTATTGTGATAGTGTTGACAATATCAGGGAATTGCCTAGTCGAGCACTTTGAGGCTCAGCACCCCGTAACACCAACCCTTCTTCATCTTGCGTAGCGTCCACCTTGGAAACAGAAGCCATTGGGAATGTAGCCACTTGTTCTTGGGCCACCTTTTTGTGAAGGTTCACAAGAGCTGTACAGCTTCATCATGTTGACGTGACACATTCTAGTAGGATGTCTAGGTTTGGGGTCTGAATAATGTCGTTGGTCTTGCTGAGGTTTTTCTCTACAACATAAGGACCAGACAATTTAACAGAACGAGCTGAGCCAGGATAAGGCAGGAGAAGGAGCACTTTGTCACCTGGCTGGAATAAACGGTCGACTGCCCTCTGCTCAAAGTGTCTCTTCATCTTTGCTTGTGAAGCGGCTAGTGCATTCCTTGTTAGGTTAAAGAGGGCTTATTCCCTGTCATTTAGTGTTCTGACATACTCCAGAAGGCTCTTGGTGTTGTCAACCGGATTAGCCAGCCTCTCTTTAAAAACCTTTAAAGGACCCCTCATCTTACGCCCAAACCCCAGTTCACCAGGACTTTGGTGCCTAGAAAAGCGCTATGTTAATGCAATCCATTATTATTATCATTATTCAAAGTCTAATGAAACCTCTCTGGTGCCCCCTGACTCTCAGGATGGTAAGGACTAGAGGTTATGTGTTCGATGCCTAATGTTTCAAGGGCTTGGTCGAATACTCTCGACTTAAAGTTGGTGCCTTGGTCTGTTTGCACAACCATTGGTGAGATTCTTTTCAACATTTGGTCTGCCAGAGGTTTGGCAACAATCTGAGCTGTAATCCTCTGTAGTGGGATTGCCTCAGAAACCTAGTTGAAACACACATAACCGTCAACAGAAACTGGTTTCCAGTTTTAGATTTAGGTAAAGGCCCCACACAGTCAACAATCACTTTTTGAAATGGCTCCTCTACTACTGGGATAGGACAAAGGGGAGCTGGAGGAATTATTTCAGTTGGCTTGGCAGTTATTTGGCATACATGGCAGTATTGAACAACATCCGATTTCAGTCCTGGCCGGAAAAAATGTTTCAAATGGAGATATGGAGATGAGACTCTGCAAACAGTGGCCCATATTTCCACAGTCCGGGACCAAATGTTACTCTCCAAGATGACAATGTTTGGCTCCGCAGAGCGGGGTTTATTAGACACTACCTTCAGAGTTTGGAAGTGGAGAGGATGGAATGGCCTGCCTCCAGTTCTGCTAATACATAACAGAACCATACTGGCTAACTCACAACAAATGCTGGTTGAATAAAGTGATGCCATCCCATGGCAGTGGGTGACCCAGCTGGTGACCAGTATGAGGAGAAACTGCCAGGCTCTTATGGTTGTCTATGGTTCTTCCACATGCTACCAATATGTTTTGTTTCTTCAGACTTCAGTCATCCAATCCAGGAAACGACACCAAACAAGTCAATAGCAGAAGAAGCTGTCTGGCACTGATGGAGAAGATTTAGCAAGTTTTTCATGGGCGCAACCCACATACTCAACTTTGCTGCTCAACCCACCCACTGCTAAATCCACTTTCCTTGCAAATGTAGCACCAATGAAGGGGAAATAAACAGGCTTTCCAGTGGTGTAAGGTTTATTGCCAACAAGAACTGTTATAACTAAGAAACACAAATTGTGAAATCAAGAAACAATGTGAAATCACATTGTTGTCCAGAATGTTTTTTGCTTTACTCTCAGTATTGAACTATAATGTATTAGACTTCCAGTTTATCTCCTATCAATTAGCATACAGACTTCTGCTGTTAAAATTGATGAATAATTTGTTGTACATTTTTGTGGTGTGATTACTGTTCATCACTGTAGTAGCACCAGTTGTTGCTGATGTTGAAGAAATTCTTCTCTGGGCCTGTATCCTCCCATAAAGAATGTTATGGTCCATGTATAAAAATGTTCTCAGTTCCTCCACCAGGCCCAGAGTGGCTTTCTGCTGCAGTGTGACCGTAGTGATCTCCTCTGTCAACTCTGTGGCTTTTTAATACCATCACCTTACTGCGCTCTTGTAGTGTTACCCTGGAAACCTGCCAGCTAGTTTGCCAACTAGTATCCTGCTTACAAAATATTGCAAGGACTAATAATTTAAACTAAGTAGTGTTAAAATGGGGTTGGTATTAGTCCACCAGCTGTAATCCAAAATTAAACCTCAGTAACACAACAAATACTCCAAACCGGATACAGAGAGTAGTGTAAACAAAAACAAACAGGCATCGTCAAACAGTGAACAACACTGTTACACAGCCATGTATGTGCCAATGCTTTGCCATTACTGTAATTTACAGTATTCTTCCACCTGTACTGACAGTAAAATCAAGAAAACTCAAAGTGTGAAAAGTGTGAAATAATTAAGCTGTGCTGTAACAACCAGCTGACACAGCCCTCTTTCTCCAACCTGTGTGATTGTCTGCTAGCTACCCAGTGATCCTGTCTATAGAGAACCACTGCAGTGTTCCCCAGCAAAAGAAGATGGCTCAGTACCTGATTGAGATCCTGGGGGACAAGCTGGATGTCTCCAACATCAAAGCTGATGAATCTGGGCAGCTGCCATCCCCAGAAGCACTCAGGGGCAAGATCCTTGTGAAGGTAAAATCCCAATATGGATGTTTGAAAGTGACAGATTTTCTTTGGTGTGAGGAAGCAGTCCTCCGGCAATTATCTCATCTTACTGCTTTTATTATCCAGAGTCTGAAACTCACAGAGTAACTTCAAAGGTATATGATATAATGGGGTGATCAAAGTAGTGAGACAGAAGCAGAGAGTGACATATGAAGCCAATAGAAAGAAAACAAAAATCACTTTGGACTGTGTGTGTGTGTGTGTGTGTGTGTGTGTGTGAGAACACTAGATGGTAGCTGGATTATTATCTGGGTGTTTTTGTTATTGTACAAAAATATCTTAAGTGCAGACTCTGCAGATAACTGGTTGCAGGTGCACTTCTGGGTCATGAGCTACATTCAGATCTCTGAAAGCTCTGAGGGATGAAATGTTGATAGAGATGTGTTTCCCTCATTTATTATCAGATTAAATGTAATTTATGACAGCTGAGATGGATTGCGGCGCCCTTACAACCCTTAATAGAGTAGATACACAGAAACTGCAGTAGCCTTCAGAGCCAGCTTTTTCTTCAGCAGTGGAGTCTTGTGTGATGCATACAGGCCATACTTATTGTTTTCTTTGAGACAAATGTACCTGCTGATTCCAGGTCTTTCTGTAGCTGTCCACAAGTGCTCCTCTGATTATTCACTCCTCTGTCTGAATCTTGCAGGGGGCATGTGGTCGTGGCGGGTTTATAGTGAAATTATGTTTTTTCCTCTTCTTCTGGATTATTGCCCCAACAGTTTTCACTGGAACCTGGAACAGTTTAGAAATTATTATCAGTATGTTTTGCAAAAATAAGGTTGTAAAGATCTTGAGAGAACTCACTGGTTTTACCCATCATGAGATGTTTCTTGTTAGACACCTGGTTAATGAGCCCCTTTAGAAATAGTTCAATACTTATTTCATATATACACCAAAACAAAACAGTATACAGTATATACTGCATGCTTTGATCTGGAGCATGTATCAGAGGGAGCGGCAGGAACAGGTTGTGACCATGGTGTGATGGTTTGCAGAGCTGATGTCTGTTCGTTTCTCGACTCTTGATTTGTACTGAATGAATTTGGCAGCAGTGATTTTTTTTTTCTGCTGTCCTCACTGTCCTCTATAGTCTGTCCTTGTCCTGTTTGGTGGCTGATCCAAACCATACAGTGATGGATGAGCAAAGAACTGACTGTGTTATTGCAGAGCACAAATGTTTCAACAGCTTCTAAGACTGGTTGAACTTCCTGAGCTGGCAGAGGAAGTGGATGCTCTGCCAGGCCTTTTCTGATGATTGTGTCTCTATTGGGGGACCACTTCAGATCCTGGGAGACCGTGGATCCCAGACACCTGGAGGTTTCCATAGCAGACACTGTGCTGCTGTGCATGGAGAGGGGTTCCTCCTGAAGGCCACGGTCATTCCTACAGTTCTGAGCGTATTCACCTCGAGGTTACTCTGACTGCACCACAGAGCCACACTCACTGCCGTCCTAGATGAGTCTAAATGCTGTCATGTGATCTGCAAACTGTACTGTGTACAGGGAGAAGAGCAGAGGAGAGAGGACACACCCCTGGGGCGGATTGGTAAACCTGCAGTGAAACTCACTGAGGTCGTCCCACTGTGGTGGGATGGTCATGTCCCGGAGAGCGCTCTACACTGACGCAGCTGAAAACCAATTTTTCTGCTTTTCAGACAAAAACCAAATTTTGGGGCAGTCCTTTTCAGAACACGTACTCCACCTGTCTGAAGTTCCATCCATCCATCCGCTTCCGCTTATCCTTTTCAGGGTTGCGGGGGGCGCTGGAGCCTATCCCAGCTGTCATAGGGCGAAAGGCGGGGTACACCCTGGACAGGTCGCCAGTCTGTCGCAGGGCCAACACACAGGGACAGACAACCATTCACACTCACATTCACTCGCACATTCACACCTAGTGGCAATTTGGATTATCCAATTAACCTATCCCCACAAGCTGCATGTCTTTGGACGGTGGGAGGAAGCCGGAGTACCCGGAGAGAACCCACGCAAACACGGGGAGAACATGCAAACTCCACACAGAAAGACCCCGGCCTGATGGTGGAATTGAACTCAGGACCTTCTTGCTGTGCGGCAACAGTGCTAACCACCGTGCCACCGTGCTGCTCTGTCTGGTAACATGAGGCAGTACTGAAGTTATTTAGGTTAATTAATTAATTAACTAGGTTAATTTAATGTTACTTTAACTTACTTTGAATTAGGCACGTTTTAGCCACAATATCCAATTAACCTCCAACCCAGTGCTCTACATTAAAACCACCATCGATGTGTATACTACATTGACATGCACATTGTGATCATACTATATGGTGAATATCTCTTCTGTGTTAGAATATAAGAATCTCGTGTGATTTATTTTGTCCACTCTGACAGGGAAAGAAACTTCCTCCCAACATAGACGAGAATGCAGAGGAGGGAGATGTGTCTGACGAGGACAGTGCTGATGAAATGGAGGATGACTGTAAGCTGATCAATGGGGATGTATGTACCTATCTGGTATCTATTTGTTCAGTCTAGCAAAACAATTTGCGTCCTTTTGTCCAGCTGATGAAATGTGAGGTATGCTTGTATTTCTTGTTGCTAATGCTTCATGTCCCTCTCCCATTTTGCACTGGTTCCTTAATGATATCCAGATTCTGATCTGACTATATGTATAATTCATATTATTATGCAGAGTCTTACTCCCACATCTGAAATGTGTTACATCACTAACATGAATTATGTAATGTTATGTGTCGCTGCATCTTTGCTCCTTGTTTGAAATATGGGTTTCTGCATGATGGGTTTTTTCCCCCCGTCTGCTCAGACCTGGTTATCGTTATCAAAGTATTCTTACAAATGACATAATGCCTGTCAACCTCAATGAACACTCATAATATAATCCTGTCGTTACCTCCTAAGACCTGAACTCTTTCATGGCATGCATTTTTAATTTATCTTTGATATTTGAGCTGATTGGGACCTGATGAATGGAAAAACAAAGAATTACCAGATTTTTCTTTTTTTTTTTTTTACCTGATTTTTGTTTCTAAGAACAATGAGAGCCACATATGAGGATATTTGTTTAAAATTTCGATAGAACAGTAGCAGTATAATGTCCTCGAAAGTGGCTATCAGGCCCTTGTAGAGCAAAATTTAGTATTTTGGTCTAAATAACCCAAAATGTGATGTCCACATATGTGGACGCCAGGTCCTAGGAGGTTAAAGACAGTATATAAGAATGACATTTTACACCACATCTGGAATGGGTTATATCACTGACACAGTTGTGCTCTGTGTTATGTAACATGATGAAACCTGACCTTTGGACGGCCTCTGGAGGAATGCTGCTGTGCTTTCGCTTCCTGTTCTTTCTAATCAGACAAATAAGGCCATGATTCTCTGAAAACAGTATTTCTTATAAATCAGCAGTATAATGCATCATAAAACAGTGTAATGATTTCACAATCTTTAATCCAAGGCATAATGTGGTCTATATGATTAGAAGTATAAGGTGGCATAAGATAGTATAATAATCTCACAACTCTAGGATGTTGATTTAATCAGTTAAGTAGCAGCCTGGGTTGTTAACAAGTTTCAGCATGTGCTGATGGAATTAACAGCAGGTTAGTTTCATTAGAGGAGCAACAATGAGACCACCCTCTAAACAGGAATGGATGCACAGGTGGAGGCCACTCACATTCATTCTCTTCGTCTGTTCTGAACGTTTTTCACTACCTTTGCATTTGGCTAGGGTCAGTATCAATACTGGTAACATGAGGCAGTACCTGGACCGTACAGAGGTAGCACAGGTAGTCCGACTCCTCCAAGATAGAACTTCAGCATGTGCCATTCCCAGAAGTTTTCCTTTATCTGCCAGCACAGTCTCAAGACCATGGAGGAGATTCCAGGAGACAGGCAGCTACTCGAGGCACTTGGACAGGGTCCTTAACCCTCAGCAGGAACAGAATCTGCTCCTTTATGCAAGGAGTCACAGGATCAGCACTCCAAGAGCTACAAACTGACTCCAGCAAGCTGCTGGTGGGAATGTCTCTGACAACACACCGTCCTCTAGTGCGCCCTGTGCTCACTGCTCGGCACTGTGGAAAATGATTGGCATTGTCTTGTGGTGGCAGGTCCACTGCTGGTGTCCTGTGCTTTGTACATGTGACAGATATGAAAGGGTCTGGAGAAGCTGTGGAGAACATTATGCTGCCTGTGACATCATTCAGCATGATCAGTTTGATAGTGGGTCAGTGGTGGTCTGGGGAGGCATATCCAATGGAGGGGCCCACAGACCTGTATAGGCTGGGCAACGACACCCTGCTTGTCACTAAGATGAAATCCTGGGACCTGTTAGACCCTACATTGGTGCAGTGGCCCCGGGTGCATGAACATCCTCGTGTGTTGAGAGTATGCAGACAGTTCCTGGTGGACGAAGGAATTGAATGGGCGTTTAACAGCCAGCATGTTCGGCTGACCTAAATTCAGTAGAACACCAGAACTGTTTTCAAAGTGAGCAGTGTTAATGATACTGATGTGTTACTGTGTTACCAATATTACTGATACCATGATGCTTAAAGGTTGTGACAGGGAAGAAAATGATACATAAAAACAAGAGCGCAAACAGCAACAAAAAGAGTGACCTTAAAAATATCATCCCAGACCTGTGTACTTTGAGGTCCTCTGGGAAAGTGTCACAAAATAAATTAATGTCCACATTACATATCCTGTAATTCATTACAGATGATATAAATCTATCTCAATAAGACAGTTTTAGAGTTGCTGACTTTTTCACCTGTTGTGTCACAGCTGAAATGAATCTGTTTAACTCTTCCTCCAGATGTCAGCTGACAGAAACCAAATAGAGAACATGGCCAAGAAGAAGCTTGACAACTTGATGAAGGAATCCAAGATCCGAGACAGAGAGGATCCAGACAGCTTTACCATCACAGCCCTCCCTCCTGCTGGGAAGACCATGGATAAAACTGGCAGTAAGGTAAACACAGAGAGCAAATATTTTGTCTCAGTATCCATTTCAACCACCCACAGAGGGCGCCATAGGGGTCGGGTGAAGTTTGTGCTTGGTGGCGGCCAAAGGCAGAGGCCCCGGCAGACTGATTACTAGCTTCCAAGTCTAGCGACTGGGACATGGAACGTCACCTCTCTGGTGGGGAAAGAGACTGAGCCTGAACCGAGCTGTTTGTGAGGTTGAGACGTAACGCCTAGATATTGGCTTGGGTTCTGGAACCAGCATTGTGGAGAGGGGCTGGACTCTGTCCCAGTCTGGGTTTGCCCTCGATGAGAGGCAGCGACTGGGGTGGGATACCAAGATTGGAGTTTTTGCCAGTGTCCAATAAGGTTCGCTCACTGCGCTTTTGGGTCAGGGAACGGGTACTGACTGTTCTCTGTACTTATGTGCAGAATAACCGGCTTTCTTGGAGTCCCTGGGTGGGGGTGCTCGAGGGTGCTCCACATGAAGACTCTGTTGTCCTACTCAAATATTTTAGCTCTCACATGAGTGGGGCACAATTGGGGGAACGCCCTTCTTGGCAATCCAAACTGTTCATAACGAACACCATGCTCGAACATAAGAGTGTACATAAGTCCTCGTGGCACCAGGACACCTTAGGTCACAGGACCACAGGACCTCCTTAATCCCATTGACATGTCTTCTTTAGAGAAACAGACTCATCCATCACTGGGGGCGAAGTCACTGAGGCAGTTGAACAACTTCATCAGGTGGCCTCCAGTTTTCACTGGTGTGGTTCACAGCTGAGTGTGAAGCGATGGGAAGAGAATCATCACCTCCAAGTCGCAGGCCATGGTCCTAAACCAGAAAAGGGTGGTTTAAGTATCTTGGGGTCTTGTGAGTGAGGGTGAGTGGGACATTGACAGACAGATTGGGGCTGCAGTGGCAGTGATGTAGTCGTTGCACTCGTCTGTTCTGGTGAAAAGAGAGCTGAGTGTAAAAGCAAAGCTCTCGATTTACTGGTCAATCCAAAGGGTGACTGGCCCCTCCCTTAGAGAGAGGGTGAGGAGGTATGCTGTCCGGGAGGGGCTCAGACTAGAGCCGCTCCACAACGAAAGGAGCCAGTTGAGGTGGTTTGGGCATCTGACAAGGATGCGTGCTGGGCACCATCCCACCAGGAGAAGCCCGGGGCAGACCCAGGACACACTGGAAAGATTATATTCAATGCAATTTTATTTATACAGCGCCAAATTACAACAGGAGTCACCTCAAGACTCTTTATACTGTAAGGTAAACCCCTTACAATAATACAGAGAAAACACCAACGATCATGTGACTCATATGCACTAAAAACAAGTTATTTAGTGCATATGGGACAATAATCTGTGTATGAATTGCACTCAAATTTTAAAAATCTATTGAATTTATGGACCCACAGACCAGTGAGTACAACAAAAAAGTGGATACACCAAACAACTAATAATTTCACTGTCTCTCATGTTTTCTGCTGATCTGGAAGTCCAAATGAGACGAGTAGGAAGAGTACAACGTCGAACCGTGTAACACCTTCCAATAGGGTTGAAACTTTGTGGGAAACAAATTCCGAGGCAAGAGAACAATAATTTCATGTTTGTTAAAATAAGAAGGCTAAATCAAAATGATCTCCAAGTATAAAGTCATGATTGACATTAAGTTTGATTACACATAGCTTTTATTTTTCTGTGTTTCCTGTAGTTTGCGTGTGAGGTTGGGCACCACTGTGAGAGAAATCAGTGCTCTCCGACTTCACTGGCATATATGTAATAATTCATGTTTTCTTCCTTTAGAATCTTTGAGATGCACCTAAATTATCTCTCCATATCTATCATGAGCCACAGTTTTGATGGATTTTTTTCATCTCTTTAAAGTTGAGATTGTGTTCCACATTTAAGTATTTGCCTTCCAGTATGAGGTGGAAATGTAGCTAGTGATACCTTTATTTTCTTTATTTCTTTAAAACATACATTACTCCTCTCTTGTCAGGGTAAACGTAAGGATGCGATGGACACAGCAGATGAGGCTTTTCCAAGCAGCAACAAGCGCTCAGGCCGCTCCTTCATAGAGAGCTTCTCTAAACGCAAGGTAAACTCTCCTGTTGTCTCATTCAGTTTTCTGCTTCTGTGAGGACGACAAACACTGACACTGTAGAACTGACCTGTTGACACAGAGTTTGCATTATTATGAGTTATTGCTTGGTTCAGGTGAAGACAGCATATTTAAGCATATTTAAATATAAGCACACTAATTAAGAGAGTTGCTTTTTGTTAATTAAAGTAGGATTCAATTAATCTATTAATGTCATCTTTATGTATTTGATATTGACTAGACTGCCACTCTTACAAAAGATGGTTAACCTGCATTCATTTATTTGCATCCTTTGTTGTGATGACTAAAAGACTTCTTTAAAATTAAGTTTATGTCTGTTATTATACATTTAATCAAAAGCGTCCATGATGGTTTAAAATGTCATCTTCTTGTCTTTTCAAAATGAAAGAAAAACTTTGAACAGTCTCGTGTGCTTCCTCACTCCTCACAGAAAAAGGCATCCAAGCTGAAGAAGGTCTCAAGCTTTGAAGACACAGACACAGACCAAGAAAGCACAAGTAGTGCTTCACGTGCCCCGCTGCATCACAACAAGTATGACACACCAACGCACCAGTGTTTCATTCAGACACACAGTCTCCATGCAGAAAGGTTAACAAAGAAGTGCTGTCAGTAAAAAGTTCAGACGGAACTTTTGAGTCTGTTATATATTCAGATCATATTTATTTTGTAACTGTGGGTATTGTGGAAAAATCTGATTATCAGACAAATCTGAAACTTACCAAATGTGGCAGCTTTCAAAGGGTCTGAACATTTTCAGAATGCTTCACTGTGCTGATCACATACAGGCATACCCACTGCAACACAGCAGTGCCGCCAGTCTCTAGTCTCATCAGGTTATTTTGACGAATGCTAAATCACCAGAAATATAAGCTTCATGTGAAACCATTGTGAGACTTTGCCTCACCCTGTCATGTGACCTATTGAGATCACCTGACGCAAGGTGTGAGTGGGCGTTAAGGCGTCTGGGAAGGATTTCAAAACTGGATTATAGATGGCAGACAGTTGGTGTCATAAGCTGTTCAAGGATGGTCATCCACAGTGGACATAGATGCTTCTTTCACTCCTCTTTCAGTCTTCTCTGTCCAAAATGTGAACATTGGATTCCTTTGACCTTTAGATGTAGATGGACAGCTGAGTTTTGTCCTGTTGAGGTGGCTCTTCTGTGTTGTGCTATGTGTTTATAGAGTAGCTGTTTGGTTTCTCCAGTGTAGAGGTCTGAGCACTCCTCGCTGCACAGCACACACTGTGTTGTTTACTTTGTGTTTGGGAGTTTTGTCTTTGGGATGAACCAGTTTGTGTCTGAGTGTGTGGCTGTTTGTCATTGTTCTGTGTGTCGTACTGTTTCTCCCTAGTTGCTTCTTTCCCACCACTGTACTAATTTGATGAAAACCCAATTAAGCCCAATGTTTTAAGAGCTTTCTTTACATGTGTGTGTTCCTTTTATTTCCCTTCTAGCTCTTTCTGACTGAGGGAACAGTTTTTCCCCTATGTTCAGGGTTCTGATGATTTTGTGTTCCAGAGGTTGGTGGGAGTCAAAGAGTTAGGTACTGGTCTCTGCGTGTTTGCTTCCAGTTAAAAAAAATAATTGAATCGTCTGATTATGTAGACGAGAGGTTATTTTGTTGAGAAGATCAAACACTTTATAAGGAAAAGTCCTGAAAATCTGTAATGCTGTACCACCATTTTCCTGCTCCTGCATATGAGCTGAAATCAGCTGATTGTAGTGTAAGTGTGCAGAAGCAAAAGCCACTCAGTCTGTGTGAGGTGTGTCTAACTGGTTCCCTTTGTCTTTCTTTTTAGTGGTCCAATATCCACAATTTTCTAGATAGAATTTTCACATTTTGTGTGATGTTAGATCAAAAACAGCTTGAGCTGATGTAATTTTGTTGAAAATCAGGTCAAGGTCATACCCAATGTAAAAAGAACTTTACGTTACTGACAATTTTTTATGGATTGTTCAAAACATATACCAGGCCTCGAGGGACACGAACACCTTGGTTGGCTAAGCGTTTGACTCTGACTGTCATGGCTGGTGCCCGTGTTCAAAGTTTAACTCAAAAAAAGAAACTATATCGAGTAAAATATCATAAGAAAGGGTGTAGAGAGGGGTGTACACCACACTTTCTACTTTTTCAATACAATGCCTAATACTAGCCTTTTGGGATATTACATCTTTGTGTGGATCTAAACAGACCGTAAGCAAGAACAGTCATTATTTACACACATGGACAGAGGTCCAAAAAATAAATGAATGAAACTACAGAAACACACTTTAGGTTTGAACCCTGTTCAGCTCTATCCTATGATGAAACATTTCTATCCTGATGGGAGTGGTCAGGGTGGCAGTGCATCGCCTGGAGGACCTGAGCGCCCACTAAAAGGTTTCAGCTCAAATGAACAACTGTGTTTTGCTGACACGTTCACCAACACTTGAATCAGCCACATCCCCTGAGACTTGGAGACTCAAAATCAACTCTGTGTGATGTTTTTCCTTATCTTGCCAGCTGTTTCCACACATGTGTCACCTTTTGTCTTTTGTCTATTCTACAGAAAGAAGAAAACCATGAAGCTGTCCAGAGCTCTGTCAGATCTAGTCAAATACACGCGGTCTGTGGGTCTCTATGACATCGAAGCACAAGGTTAGCAAATGTATTTTCACTGCACAAAGCTTAGTTTATGGTGACAGTGCCCTATAAGTAGGGATGGGGAATTGATCATTATCAGCTATCGATTTGATTATTTATCAGTTCTCTTATCGATTCTTGTTGGCTCTGCTTTGAGAGTCAACCATTGCTAAGCAGCATGTTAAAGGGATTACATTTGTATAAATTCATTGCTTGCTGTGAGGTCAAATATCTGTGCATGTTGGAGGTAGTTCCACTCTGTTGTTGGTCCTTACTCAAAAAATGAATGCATTACACAGAACACCTTTCTTAAAAGTAATGCAGCATGTTACTTAATTGCTCCCAGAGAAAAGTAACTTATTACACTACTCAATACATTACTTTCCTGTGAAACTCTTCATTACTATTTAACAGTATAAAGCTATACGCTACAGTCCCACACACCGACACAAATCTCTATCCTAATGCTATTTTGTTGATAGCATGATGCAGAAATGAAAACCAGGGCAAAGTGATTCTACAGTAGAAACATGAACAGGTAGCAACTGAGGCTGCAGCCTAACTGCTCATCACTGCTGGTTTTACCAGTTGAAGTTGAAGGTCTGGCTGCTGGGCTGTGATCGGCAGCTTTAACATCACTCTTGGTTCTTGGCTAGCTTAGCCAAAGTTATATTAGCAGCATAATGCAGTTTCTTCTGTGCTCTATGCACTCGCATCCTTTGCGCAGTAAAAATAAAATAAATGTCCGTATGCACTCAGTGCACCATGTTGTGATTTTCCTCTTCCTGCACATGAACTGAAGTGTAAGTGGAACTGAGATCAAAAGGCAAGCAGTCTAACAATTCCAAGGAACTGAACCACTGGTTCTCTACAAAAACCAGTTCTCAGTTTCCCATCCCTAACTATAAGTGCAATGTACCTACTACTGCATTTTCTTTACTTGGAAAGTTTATGAGCCTCAGGAAGAAAACTGTGCTATCCTTGGCAGCTAACTGTGGCTGGCAGGTGTCATCTCTGAGTGAGACTAAAGCCCACCAGGTGATGCAGCAAAAAGCATCGTCCTTCATTCAGTTCAACCAGCGGCAGCTGTCCCGCATCTATCCTTCCTCGTACCGTGTGGACTCCTCCAACTTCAACCCTCAGCCCTTCTGGAATGCTGGGTGCCAGCTTGGTATGAATGTTGAAACTATATTCAGTATGGCCAAACATTTAGTGTAATAGCAGATTATGAGGGATGCTTTCAGTTTGTCATGACTAAACTAATGTAGGTGGTGCTCATGCCAATTGGTTTTCCCTCAGTGGTTGTTACCTAGCATATTAAAGGTTTCCAATCTATGAACAATGAAGTGAAATGCTTTGATTTCAGTTGCACTCAACTACCAGTCTGAAGGCCGGGTCCTCCAACTCAACAGAGCCAAATTCTATAGCAATGGCAACTGTGGCTACATCCTCAAACCGGCCTTCATGAGCGAAGGTATTTCACTAGTTTGTCATTTTTCAGTGTGTTATCAGTTTCATTGCCTTTCATTAGTTTTGATGCTTATTTTTGGTTAATGTGAGAGTGGAGGAAGATGGAGAAAGAGATATCATCCATAACTGTACAGGACATGTAGCAAGAAGAAGAATTAAAGAGGCTGTGCGTCTTTCCATGTTTGTTTGTTTGTTTGTTTTTAACTGAGCAGGTCCCTAACTGCTTCTAATTTTTCAGTATTTAGTTTATTTAATGCTCTCCCTCTCCTCTACTGTTCTTTAGTTCACTTGAGTTTTCCAGTGTTTTGTGTAGAGAACCAGGTAGGCTCAGACTGGATGTGTGTGTCCTGCTTTTTATAATATCACAAAATAAAGTTTAAAAAATTCATAGTTGAAGTGGTTGACATTTGTCATTTTATTACAATAAGTGAAAAATCACAAGTAGAGTGTAATCATTTTACCCACTGCAGATGCCTTTAACCCCAACGTGGAAGACCCCATTCCTGGTCAGATGAAGAAACAGCTGGTGTTAAAGGTCATTAGTGGACAACAGCTGCCCAAACCCAAAGACTCAATGCTGGGAGACCGAGGAGAGGTAGGACCACAGACTAGATTTATAGGATTGAAGTTCCACGTTGAACTGAATGAATATGGGATAAATCTGTAATCATCCTTACAAGCAGCACCTCCTCAAAATGTCTTTTTGCAGAGAAGGCGCCTTACTTTTAGTCTGAATGATTTATGGGCAGGCCAATGTAAGCTATTTGCTGTTCTATGGGTATTTGTAGGGCTGGGTATCACCACTGATTTCTACAACTGATTCAAATTCACAAGGTTTCGATTCGATTTATAATCCTGATCATTTATCTTTTATATGTACTTCTAAATTAATGTTACGTCCCTCTGCAGCCCCTAATCTCTTCAGTGGGTTGAGCTGTTGCTAATTGACCACACCTGACCAGGTGTGGACAAAAGGATACCTGAGGCAGGCTTTCAGGAAGCCTCACTAGCCTTGCCTTGGTGGTACCAGCCATGTTAGCCAACCTGCTATGCATTTTAGGATTAAAACCTCTTCTCACCTACAATCTGGTGTTTGTCTCCTTATTTATGTTGCGGCTTTTGAGACGGGTCGTAACAATTAAAAATGTTAAATTTTAAACAATTTGACTGTTTTTTCTGCAATTACAAACTCAGTGTAAACTATCAATGTATAAAAACAAAGCTGACACTGTGAGACTTCATCAGAGGTGTGAGGATCACAGCAGATGCCTTTGTGTCAAAGTAACTGTGGATAAAAACAGAAAAGCATGAAGGAGATTTTCCTGGCCTGACATTTTATAGCAGATAACCTAAATTATTCTGCAGTAGATCAAAACTGAAGAAAACCATGAATCAGCATCTGAACATTACCTGAAGCTGCTGAAGTGAAGCAGAGCAAAGTTAGAGATGTTTGATTACAGACACAGCTGAGCAATCATTTGTAAAAGTTAAAGTTTCTTAGGTATTGAACAGCAGAAATGAGATTTCATGGTCCCAACTTTGTGGTAGCAATTTGGGGATGGCTCCCTCCTGTTCCAACATGACTGCACAAAGATATGTATGAGAGAGTTTGGGGTCGAAGAACTTCGTGGACCTGCACAGTCTTGACCTCAACCTGATAAAAACCTTTAATTAAAGCAGAGACTGCAAGTTAGGCCTGACCTCTGACTGCTGAAAGAATGGTCAAAATTGTAGATGTCTTAAAACTGTGCAATGTCTTTCTGACAGATCATTGATCCCTTTGTGGAAGTGGAGATCATTGGCCTCCCAGTGGATTGCTGCAAGGAACAGACTAGAGTGGTGGATGATAATGGTGGGTCTCCATTTAGTCATGAAATGTCAATTGTATTTAAATGGTGCATTTCAATTTCTCAAACTCAATGTGCTTGACACACAGAAGAAAACGACATAAAAACCGATGTAGGTTTACAATGAAAACAGATAAAATAAACTTTACAAAGAGATAAAATACATATAAATATATACAGCTAGAGTGATGCCGTCCATTGATTTCTGAAGTCTTGACTTCTGCCAAGGGGCGGATCTGACTGAGAAACAGACTGCAAGCTTATTAGCTGATGACTGATGATTGACAAGTCGTTAGCCAATGAGTGTGTGGTTTCATACTACAGGTAATCATCCATCTTAAACATGGTAAAAAAACAGTGTTTTCTCATTTAGTATGAGTCAGAACGAGTGGCTCAGCCTATAAACTCAGCCAAGAAGAAGTGTTTAAAGAGGTTAGGTCATGACTGGAAGTCTTTTTGCAACCACAGCTGTTTCCATCTGTTGGATTTTAGATAAAAACAAGTTTCCACATGACATCCCAACATGAAGCTGTTTATGGACTCCAACTGTTTTTACCTTTTAAACTCTGCAGAATTTTTTTTTTTTTGTTTGCCTGTCCCGTTTGGCTCTTTTGCCATCAGAATTGTTGTCTAAAGGCAAAGAAAGATGAATCCAACGGATTTACTTTACCAAATTGACCATCCCAGCCTTGCCATAATGGTCCATTTGATTCACCTTTTATTGTTTATTTTATTTTCACTCTGCAGAATTTTCTGCTTCCTGAGCCTTTGATGCCATAAATGCAGTACATAGTTAAGTGTTTGGTTTAAATCTGATAAAGGTCAGACCTGTGTCCCAGCATTGCTAAACAGAAATGTTAACATTTGGGGCCCAGCTCTTTAACAGTTACCTGTGTTTTAAAGATGGGATTGAATTCATTTTGAAAGAGTGACCTTAGCCTCAGTATTGAAAGGTTTATGTGCTTTGAAAGACATCACCGTGGGTGTAAAGGTAACTGCAGTTCAGACATATTAAACTGAATGAACTCATTCATACAGCAGTTTGAAAATACAATATCACCACCTGAAATAATTACAGGAACACGTTCAGAAAGCTGAATGGGGATCTCATTAGACAGTTAATGGTGCTCAAGATTGCTTTTGTGACGCACACAGGCAAAAATTATATATATAAAAAACAACAGAGGAGCTTTGCTATCAGTGATGTAGTTTCTTGCTAATAGATGCTGGTTTTTTTTTTGTTTGTTCTTTTGGAACAGCTAACTAGTTTTTGCTGACCTCTAGTGGTGTGCAAAGCCATGTCAGGGTGAACTTGTAGGAGTAATGTCAGGAAATTCAACTAAACATGTCAGCTGAAAGCACCGTGCAAATGAAGCTTACTGCAAGTTCAACCTTGCAATTCCTGTGAAGCAGACGCTTCTTGCAGCTTCTAAAAGTAGTCGAGAGTTTTCTGTGGACACTCGCAGTCACGTCAATGTCCAGGTGTTTGCATGTAGACATCTGTGGTTTGTTGTTGTGCTTTGTACATATATAATATAATATAATATAATATAATATAATATAATATAATATGGTGAATCTGTGTATATAGTTTGACAGCTTTCTGATATATACTTGAGGAGCCCAGCAAGACGAGACATGCACAGGCAGCACCAAAAACTCTCTCTCTCAAACACACCCTGAATAATTGATGAGTGCAAAGATAATTTGCTGCCCTGTCTCTATTACTCTTTTATATGCCCGTTTGCCAAAATGCTGTCCTCTTATCTGCCTTACTCTTATTGTGCTATCTATCATATTATTTCTCCTATCTGCTCTTCCTTTGCACTCACCTCCCACACATATCTCCCCTATCCCATCCCTTCTGCATCCCTATTTGGGATGGTTCTGTAGGTTTCAACCCGATGTGGGAGGAGACTTTGGTGTTCATGGTTCACATGCCCGAGCTGGCCCTGATTCGTTTCCTTGTGTGGGATCATGACCCAATTGGCCAGGACTTCATTGGCCAGCGTACCATTGCCTTTAACAGCATGATGCCAGGTAAGACATGGTGCTGCTTTTGGATGGCACTAACACTCGTTCAAGGTTTTCTGCTGTGTTTTAGTGATTATATACTTAAACAAGGAACTCAAACCGGAAACTCACTGTACAAACTCACTATACATCTACTATATATAACTAATTTGGTGCTCTTGATTCCGAGTCTCTGCTAACATCATGTCAATTGATAGTTTTGCTGCTGGTTGAGCTGGTATTTATTGGGTATTTGGCTACAGCTATTCCTTTGTGGCTGTTATATTTGAGTCCCTGATAAGGCAGCTGTCTCTGACATTTTTGTATGCAGGCTATCGCCATGTGTACTTGGAAGGAATGGAGGAAGCTTCCATCTTTGTTCATGTAGCTGTTAATGACGTCACTGGTAAGGTGGGTATTACTGCAGAAACCAGCTTAAAGTCTTGCTCACTTTGCTCTCAAACAGAAATGTTCATGAAAGCGTTGTGCACTGACAGCTTTTACAGATGTTCTTGTAATAAGATAAGATAACCTTTATTAGTCCCACACGTGGGAAATTTGTTTTGTCACAGCAGGAAGTGGACAGTGCAAAAGTTATGAAGCAAAAATTAGAATACAATAAGAATAAATACAGTACACAACTGTACAGAATAGAATAAAATGAATGAATATATATGAATAATGAATGAATAAAATGAATATACAGTAATGAATATACAATAAACTTTACCTTAGGTTATTTCACCAAAAACCAAATAATAATACCAAAATCTGTGTTTTGGTATTATTATTATTATTATTATTATTACTACTACTACTACTACTACTACTACTACTACTACTACTACTACTACTAATAATAATAATAATAATAATTTAAATTGTTATTAAACTGTTTTTCTACAAAAACTTCTTTTCATTTTCTTTTTGAAATATTGTTTGAAAATACAAAAATCCTAGAAACAAAACTTGTCAGTACTTATGATTAGGAGACTTTCTAATAGCAGAATATCCACTCCAATCTTAGCCACTCGTCCTTGCCTCCTTTTGTTTATTGCTTTGTGGTTATTTCAGCAAAAACTGAACTATGAACTATGTAACCTAGACCATATTCAGACATGTAAAATATATACATTATTATTGTTATTATTATTATTGTTATGCTTTTAAACTTCAGTGTAAATTTCAGTTTTCTGTTCATAAGAATATACTGACTGCACCTGTTTTTGCAGATCACACTAGCTTCAGTGTTATTCCTCATTCAGCCCATATTTTCGATGCCCTCAGCTATCAGTAGCTATTTAGTAAATGACCACTTTGTTGTCCACATTGTCCTTGTTTTGAAGTTGCCTTTCTTCGAGTTGCTGTGTGACTCCTGTTTGAAGCCACAGCCCACCTATTTTTTTCTCCTTTTATCATTCTCCTTTCTCATTTCCACTCTCTCCCCATGTCTGTTTGTGATTGCAGTGGACCTCTCTTTTATGAAATGCTCAACATAGAAGCAGACAATGTTTAGGAGTCCTGAAGCTGCCACTCAAAACTTGGGTGTAGTAAGATCCAGTCAGAATCTTGCATGAGCCACATACCCTGCATTCTCCTCAGTGCACACCCCCTCAAATTGTTCAACTGTCCATTAAATTAAAGTACTGAAAATTGTAAGGTGGTAGAATGCGATTGTTCTGGTCCCACTTTTTTTTCCCCAGCCTCTGCAGTTTTTGGTC
Source organism: Mchenga conophoros (assembly GCF_057382185.1). Lineage (NCBI taxonomy): Eukaryota > Metazoa > Chordata > Actinopteri > Cichliformes > Cichlidae > Mchenga > Mchenga conophoros. Next base: position 27,826,764 of record NC_140545.1, on the reverse strand, counting down.
TAGGCAGTGAAATTCTTTCAGTATAGGTGTCTATGTACTAGACGTTCCAGAAACTTAAAGAAGCCCAGTTGCTTTCTTTCCAAGTTCTCTAAGAATGAATTGCTTTGCCAAGAACTCTTTCTACAATAGTCAAGATCCCGAAAAGATGAGGTGAGTTAGCCTGCTGACATGGTCTTTGTTCCTTTGGTTATACAGTACTGTCCTAGTAATTTGACTAGTCAGCAAATCCGTGGTCTACAAATGATCTTCACAAATTATGATCTCTAGGCTGGGACTGTTTTTGAATTTACAGCCATCTTGATGGAAGTTAATTTTAGTTAGTTTAGTCAGTTAAGACCCCAAGACACTGAGTTTCACAATCATCACGGCCACAGTGTCCTTCTTTTGTTCCAGTCATTGTAACCTTTGACCTTCTGTTTTAGTGAAAACATCCATGCAGTGTTGAGAAGGTTTTTGTTCAACTTTGCCAGTTACCTTCAAGCATGTGTACATGTAACTGATATTTTGCTACAGGATCTTCAGCTGGTTGCTTAAAATGTCTAACACTTTGAATCCAAGTGGATTTCAAAGCTAGTCAGCATGGTTGCAGCTGGATGATCATGTCAGTGTGATCTATGAGAGATCAGTCACACATGTGCGTTTCTGTAGGAAATGTGGATTTAATTTACTTTCCTTATTTTAAGCATGCTCATTATACTAATCCTATGTATGTACTACTGCAGTAAATTCATTGGGTGCAATGAATTTAGTGTAATATGGCAGATTGTTTTCAATATCTTCAACTTATTTGGGAATTGTGTTTGGCAATGATGTCCTGTTGTGTTTTTGTCAGGCAAGAGCAGCCAGCGGCATAAAAGGGTTGTTTCACAGAAACCCAAAGCAGGCTTCCCTGGACAGTCACACTGCTGTACAGCACAGCCGTAAGAACCCGTTTGGGGCCCACCTCCTGCGCCGCACGGCCAGTGCACCTACCAAAGGTCAACCCAAAATCAAGAAAGGTTTACCAGACATTGCAATTGACACCAAAGACTACAGCTCAGAGGGAGCTAGTGAGGAACGAGAGTCCGGGGAGGGAGAAAAGGCTTCTGCTGCTACCTCTCAGCACCACAATGGGGATTCACTGGCACCCCAACAAACCAAGGGACCGTGGAACCATTCCGACACAAATTTTCATCCCGAGGAAGGTAAAGGTAAGCGCTCGTTCTACACTCAGCGACGACCAATGAGTGAACCTCTCAAGCGCGCCATTCGGCTCCGCATTCATGATCCGCTGGACACGAAGCCAAATGTGTTTGCACGTTTCGCTGTTAGCAGCTCGGGCAGTGTGGGGATGTCCTCCAACTGCATCACATGTGTGACTGGCTCAAGGGGGAGCCCAGAGGCTGAAAGAGAGGGTCAGGTTGAGCAAAAGTCCAAGGTGACAGATGGGGAGAGACCAAAGAAAAGTAACCACTCTTCCTCATCAAAGAGACAAGTCCAGTCAGAACCTGATGCCATGCCCCGGTCCCTAGGTGCCCAGCCCAACGTACAGCAGGTTCCTCCCACACCCAAGACTTGTATGGAGGCCCAATTTCAGTACTCGCCCATGCCATTCCCCAGATCTAAGTTCAGACAAACACTTGGTGCCCAGTATATCCACAATCGACCTGGTACGTCACAGAGGTACACCCGTTCCTGCAGCATTCCCCGCAGACGATCCTCCAATGCTGTTACACCAGCACCAAGCCTCGCACCAGACTGCAGGAGCACTCACTGTTGGCAGCAGGCGACACCACCCAACTATGGTGCTGTTTATGGCTCTGTACTCACTAAACTGACATACAGTGACATGAATTCAGGTCTCTTGCTCAGTGACAGTAGTAGCTGCCAGAGCTTTGGCAGTCTGAGCAGTTTGGAGTCTCTTCCTACGCTGCCCCCTTGTTCTATTCTTGACACCCGGAAGAGGGCTGTGGGTACCCTTCAAAGAGAGATGAATGCCCTGTTTGCTCAGAAAATGGAAGAGTTGCGCCATAAGTCTCCAATGTTCTTTGCTGGTAAGATGTATCTGAGGCAGATGTAGAACTCACCAGGTAGATGGTGTGCTGTAGCAGTATTAGTAGCACGTGCTGTCAGCTTTCCCTTTTGCCGTTAGTTAGATCTGTGTTGTGCAACATGCCTCTGATAAAATGAAGTCAAATCCAACCCTATCAATCGTTTCTTAGAGTTCAGTAGCTTTCATCAAAGCCTCATGATTGAAATTGTTTCAAATTTGCTTATGTCGTTAAAATCCTCTTACTTTACCCACATGCTTGACAGATGAGAAAAATGGTAAGTTTTTGTCTAGAAACAATAGTAATCATTCAATTTGAACAAAGTACAAAAAAACTCAAACTAGACTCTTTTAATTTGTCAAGCAGGTGCTTGTCCTAAACTGTTTTTAGAGAATAATTCAGGGGTATTAAAGCATTTAGTTCAGTTCAAAACATTTCTAAAGATAAGGCAAAATGTGGTAGTAGATCTATTAATTACATAAAATTGCTCTGTAGGATGCTTTGGTTAATGTTTGAAAGGTTAGCTTTAGCAAAGTCTTCATAAAAGTTTAAAAAGATCACTTTTCATGATTTTCAACTACTGTATTTTTTGCACTAAAAGGCGCACTTTAAAGCCTTTAATTTTCACAAAAATTGACAGTGCTCCTTATAATCCGGTGCACCTTATGTATGAATTCTGGTTGTGCTTACTGACCTAGAACCGATTTTATGTGCTACACTGTGCTCAAAACTCGACTTTGGTAAGCTACGAAGCCGCACCGCTTAACCCTCCGGTTACGTTCACCCCCACCCCTTACTTTAGTGTTCCCGGTCAGTTTTAACAGCTCTTGGGTTAACATAAGAAACATTTTTCACCACCAAATTCTGTTCAATGGGTGGGTCAATGGGTCGTTCAGCCTCGCGGAGTAATCTGGGTCCTAAACGCCGTCAGCCTCAGGTCCCAAAGTCAATCACTGATAGTTAAAAACTGTCTAAAATCTTTCATCTTTAATAAAATGATCAGCGTTGCTGCTTTACCAGGTGTAACAATTAAGTTTAACATCCAGGCATCCATGAAAACAGAATTTATTACATTTATGAAATTTAACAGAGTTAGAAGTTAGCAGGAAGTTAGCTCGCTAGCCTCCACCTAAACATGATATAGCATGTTCTGACTGAGAGATTTCTGAAACAAATTAAAACGTACAGCTCTGTTATCACTTCCAACATAAATGAAGACAGAAAACTAAACAGCAGTGACGTTTGTAGAGTTACTGAAGTTGGGCTAGGTGGTATATAATGATGTGCTACGTGATCGCTAGCGACACAGCTATGTTAGCATAACATAAAGACAGTGAAGCTGGAGGATGAACGTGAACTTTTTTCCAATCGATGAAAGTTAACGTGAGGGTTCCTGATGGTTAGGGACAAATGCAATCGCATGGCAGGATGCTGTAAATAAACCAAATAAACCAAACTTCAGTCAGGAGAACAACTGAGATAATCCATCCACAATACGAGGTTGGTGATTAATATACTGCAACAACATGGGAATAGAGCAGCTGTGATAGAATTCAACATTAATGAATCAATGATACGGAAGTGAAGGAAGCAAGAAGAATGAGATGAGTAAAGTTTGACTTAACTGACTGTTTTGTTTCATTTAATGCACCTTATAATCCAGTGCACGTTATGGTCTGAAAAATATGGTTTGTGTGGATGCGAAAGAAATTATTTTTTGATCGGGCAAGGATTGCCCACATCCATCTTAGAAAATGTTGTTCAAGGACATCTGGTGCTTCAGAGATGTGTTCTTCTATTTAAAATATAGAAATACAAAGAATTTGCCACCAGAACAACTATCCATGGAATGTTTCATGGGTATTTGTTTCGGATTCTGGATTTTGCATTGAATCTTATAAAACCCTTTACTTTACTTCACCATTGCATTTAATAGCAATCAACATATATTCAGCTTGAGTCCTGAAACCGAGAATATTTTAGGTACTTAATTGACAACCGCTGAGTCCTGCGAGTCACGAGGTACTGGTGTCTGAGTTATGTCCACACAATCCCCCTTTGAGCCACACATTACATTTTTTAGAGGAGTTGACTTCCTTATAAACACCAGCTGTTCTACCTAAACTGACTCCCCTTGAGCCCTTTGCAGTTCATCATGTGATTGCCATTGCTGTTTGATGAACCTTATGGGGGAAGCAAGTTTGTGTAGGGAGCTGAATTACAAGTTTTCTGGCCTGATTACAAGCTGACATCTGTTAAGTCATATGATGCTGGCAGATAAATCCTTTCTAGCAGCGTTATCTATTATCTTTCTTTTCAGTCTAACATGGAGAGAGATTTGTTCTGATATGGAGACCAGTTTTTGTGAGGATGTTTTTTCTTCTGTCCAAAAAGCTGTTTCCTTGCTTACAGTCTTTCTCTTCTCAGTTTGTCTAAATTACCCTTTTCCCTCTGTGTCCCTTTTTGCATGCTCTCTTTCCATCCTAGTGCAGAATTGAGAGGATGACCAAAGTCAGGTAAACTTTGTTAAATGCATGCAGCCTCTTAAATTCATCCATCACCAACTTTTCTCTTTCCCACCATAGTTGTTTGTTCTCATCCTGTTCTCAAAAATACTGTACCTCACCAATGCACCAATTCAGCTTCATCTGTGTTTAGGGGTTTAAATAGAGACTTGGTGTGGACAAGTGGAAAAGACAATTCATTAAACTAATGTCACAGGACCTGCATGATGTAGTACAAAAAACCCTTAAAAAATTTAAAATTTAAGTTGGTCTGTAATTATCATTTAAAAAAAAAAGTGGCTAAAATATTTGAAAGTCCTTATATATTTCCTGGAGCTTTTAAGGTTATAGTGAAGTTGATGAGCATTAACATCAAGCTATGGGAAAGTGCTATTGAAGCTAGGTTAAGAGGAGAGGTGATCATCATATCTCTCCTATGGATCACGTTGAACTTATATGGCTGTAAGACCTAGATACCAATGGTGGTCTGGGATTGGAATATTTAATGCAATAGAGTCACTGCATTGGGGCGTGATTTGAGCAAAGGGTCCATGAGCACCCCAGGACGTAGGAATAAAGAGAGACCACCACCCCAGAGCCAAGCGCTCTTTTTCAGGTGTGCTACAGTAAGTCTAACACTCACAGTTTTCAGCTGAAATACACCACAGGGTGATCAGCCCTTTTTCCTGCTGCGACAAAACTACCCCCAGCCCTGTGTGCAAAGTGTCAGTCCTCAGAATAAACGGGAGGGAAGAAGTTAGGTCTGGAGCAGGGTTTCACATGAAACACCACCTGGCATTGCTGCATCCACAGGACCAAATCGGGGGCAACTTTCTGGGTGAGGTCTGTTAAGGGACTGGTCTGCTCCCCAAAGTTCGGGACGAACCAGCCAGCCCCAAAACTGCCTCACCTCCGTTTTGGTTTTGTTACAGACAGGATGCAATGACTGCTGGCCTCGCCATCTGAGGGCGCACCTGTCTGCCTCTCAGGTGGTAACCCTCATACAACTGCAAACATTTTCAGGTTGGCCATGAACCCCGAACCCCCACCTCAGCAGAGACTACATGACTGCAGCCACCTGCTGCACATGCTCTGCACAGATGTTACTGTGAATGATAACATCATCCAGGTAGGCGGCAGCTTATGCAGTGTGTTGCTGCATCACCTGGGCCAAGAAGAACTGGAATGTGGCCATGGCTCCATATACAACCATATGGAGTAGAGAAGGCTGTTTTTTCCTTAGACTCTGGAGACAAGGGAATCTGCCAGTGGTGCTTGGTCAAATCAAGTATTGTGGAAAATTGAGCAGTTTGTCAACCTGGAGTATGGGATACGCATCAAACTGTGACACCACATTTACCTTGTGCTAGTCTACACAGAACTCTACAGAATCCTCTTTTCACCACAAGAACCAAGAGGTCATACCATCCACTGTATGGCTCTTATATTACTCCCATCTCCAGCATATCAGCCAATTCCTTCTGAAGTATTTGCCTTTGTTTGTAGGTAATTTGTAGGGCAGTGAACACATCGTCATGCCAGGGTGAGTTTCAGAATGAGAAACTCACCCTTTCTTAATTAGGTCCAACACTCCCCCTGGCTCCCTGCCAAATAGTTTAAAGGAATAACATCTTGTGGAGTCCTGGGATGATAGATGCTTGTCTGAATAGACTTAATGCCCAATAATTCAGCGCACCAGTGTTTGCCGCACTGGCCAATCAGTCTCCAGACACCTACATGATTCTGCTGTGGCATTGAAGATGTCCAGGAATGCAGATAATCTGTCTCCCATCTTGTCCAGCATGATAGCTTGTGCTGTGGGGAGCTGTGAGGGTGGACCCATATCAAGCCACCAGGTTGTCCAGAACCTGAGTTTCACACTTGGCCTGGACCTGCAGGTTCTCCAGCTGCTTAAGCTGCACTGCCTCCTACTGTCGGTGTATTGAAGCCAGTTCTACCACCACCTGAACCAATGTGTGCACCAGCTGCACGGGCTGTCGGTCCAACATCTTCACGTTGGGGAAAGTTGTGTGCCAATTTAGCAAATTGCTGCTACAGGAGCTGCACCATCACACACTGTGTCTTTGTTCAGTGTTTTCTCTTTTATTTTCACACAATTTATTTTGTACTGTTTGCTTTACATCACTGCCCGCCAGCTGTGGTCACTCTCCTCTTCTGCCAGTTCCATTTCTTCTACTGCATAGTAGTCCCACACATCGTCCCTACTATTGTATAAATATGAGAGACATGGTTTGGCAACTACTGACAGAAGCGTCTCCCAGCCTTCCCTGGCAATGCCCCTGAACCCACCTCACTGCCCCTCCCCTGCAGTTAAGCCATACACCAATCCTGCCACCACAGCAATAGCACTAACAACAAGACAGGAGGCAGAGCTAGAGGAAGCAGAATGATCAGGAATAAGAATGAGTACATCAAAGGGATAGCTTAGGTTGACCAAGTTGGAGAGGACAGGTTGAGATGGTTTGGACATGTGCAGCAGAAGGATAGCAGATACTTTGGCCAAATTATGTTGTATATCAGGCTGCCAGGGGGGAGAAAAAGAAGAAGACCTCAGACAAGGTTCATGGGTGTAGTGGCAAATGTCATGCAGAGAGTTTGTTTGACAGAAGATGATGCTAGTGACATAATGAGATGGAGCCACTGTGGTGAACCGTAAAGGGAGCAGGCAAAAGAACAGTGCAAAAATTCAGGTCTTACACTGGGACGCCATTATTCTTGCTAGTGTTAGCTAATACTGAGATTGTAACTTTAGCTTTCTGTCATTTTACTGGCAACATTGAGAATAAGCCATTGTGCCACACAGCTAAGATACAACTGCCTGGTTATTGTTGTTTGACAACTTTAGTGCTTTAGGGCATGCTACTCATTTCTGAGCAGAAATGAGTAGCATGCCAGATTATTTCATCAGCTTCATGGTACTGACTTATGTATGATTTCAAAAGCATTTATTTTAGCCAATATTAAATTATGCAATATACAAATCATTAGCATGTCAATATCCAAGCTGATACCAAATACATCAGATCAAAAGATCTCCAGTTTTCAAATTGATTAGGTTTTATCGCCACTAGGTCAGTATTGTGATCAAGCTTATAGAGTTCCTTCTTTTTTTCGACAGATTGTTCTACAGTACACAGACCAGATGCCCCTCTTCCATTTCTTGCACTAAACCCCAGAAGACACCGAGAGCATTCGTTCTGTTCATCCTGCCTCCACTCAGGAAGAATATTCACATCGCTCCTCATTTACATCAGTACATTCAACACAGCACACCATTCCTTCAAATGGGATGGTACACAGTCCTATTGTGGTGAATGGAGATGCTATGAAACCTTCTACAGTTTCCAAAACCACATCCCTCTTCCTGGCAAACCCTGTTGAGAAAATGTTACTATCAGGATACAGTAAAGACCCCAAAACCAACAAAAACACTTATTTTTACATGGAGCACAAATCAAACCAAACCAGGACACTACAGCAGAAACAAAAAGTGATTCAAGAGTTAAAGTCTGATGACCAAGCAGAGCTACCTCCTCATGCAACCGTGTCGGCTAGAACTCCTGCAGTCCCTCCAGCTCAGATTAGGAGAGCTTCTTTTAGCCAAGTGCCATCTCACATTCCAATAAGAAGAACAAAAAGTGAGGGCCATGCTCGAGGAGATGTAACCTCAGCTAGGTTGGCTCAGTCAGCAGTACCAGAGATCTGTGCAGATGCTACCGTGAATGATTGTTTTTGGAGGAAACTGGAGGCAGGCAACCACCACGGCAGCATATCATCCTCCTCTAGTATCTGTTCAAGTGACACTGCCATTGAAATCTCTCTAACCTGGCCAGAAAGAGTCTCAACAGTCTATCTACAGCCAGCAATACCTGTGACGCTTCCTGGGCCAGCTGCTGTCACCCAGCGTTTGTCTGCGACGATGCAAGAGCAAGTCAAACCTCAATCTTTAGCAAAATGAGTGCCCCAAAGATCAGCTTAATCTCTGTCTTCTGCAGAACCACTGGTAGAGTGAGCCAGCAGAGTGAGTCAAAGGAGCCACACCTGGAGCCAGATCTTCATAGAGGAACTGAAGCAATCTTCATCACCTCCAGCTACATCCACAACAGCTTACAGCTTCTTTGTCCAAAAAGCCTTGGAGATCTGACCTCTGATGACATATGGTGCAACTTTGATAGTAAGTACCACAGCATCATCTGCAGTTTCACTGTTAGGCAAACCAAAGACCAATTCCCAAATGGCAGCCCACAGAACTCAGCCAGTCACTTTACAGAACACTTACGGAAGCTGACTGATGTGGAGCCCCTGACTGCTGGAGATTTCGCTTCACGGGTCTAAAGAATTCCCAGAAGAGCAAGGTGATAAGACCCTGGTTCGAGGGACTGCCTCCAGGAGCCAAAGCAGAGTGTGGTACATTACAAACCGGGCCAGGGAGGCCCAGGAAAGACTGAAGCTTCAAAGTGTTCCAGTACAGAGGTGCAAGCTTTAGGCTTACTCTTAGCACTGGTAGTAGCCCCATTGAGGAGCTTGGAATCCCCGAAGGTGCTTGTTTCATGTCCCAGAGTCCTTGCAGATGCCCTGCACATGCCTCCCCTATACAATCCCAAACCTCCACCGACCCTGAAAACATTACAGTTTCTTTTTTGCTCAATCTCTAAGAACTGGCTGACTTTAAACTGATTGTAAGAGAGAAAGCCTGAAACTAGTATGGAATAAATTTGCTCCAGCAGAAAACTTTTTATTTTATTTATATTATTAATATTTTCTTTCTTGTAGAAAAAGCTGCAAATCTTGCAAAATACTGGTCTAAAGAAAGGTGTTTTACCACTTATTAGTAATCCATGAACAATCTGTTTGACATTTAAATGTTGTATATTTTGAACCAATGATGTACATTTTTTGTGCAATCAGGAAACGTCTTGAAAATGTTCAACAAATACTGAAATCTGTTTGCACAAAATGTTAGATATTTTCCAGAATGTGTTTAGTGACAAATACCAGGAATTTTTTTTTTATGTTGGTTTCGTTGGCTATCATTTGCTCTCATGTTCAAGGGTTTTATTCGTTGTTTCTTTTTTTTTCTTTTCTTTTTTTTTTACAAATACAGTAGCAATACACGTTTACATGTTTTTCAAAGACGTGTTGTTTTTATTTACTTGAAGTGGAATAACTTACTTTGGCTGTGGTAAAAGTTAGATACTATATGCATTTTTATAAGACCGTTAATCCACTAGCAATATTTTTTAAATTGATGGCATGGTATCATTGTGGAAGATGTGTAGTTCAATGCTAAAAGCCAAGGTTCATCTCATGTTTTTGCTGAAGAAAGGAACGATTCTTAAAGTTCTTCATTTCTCTTTGTGTAGTAGTTACAGTGTAATTTGACCAGGTTTTGCTAACATTCTCATCTGTGGCATGCTGCAGCATTTAGATGCTGTGTTTTGAAGCAGTGCTGTACTACCAAGTTTTAGCCCTTTTATGCTGACTGCATGTCTTTTATGTACTGTAACCTTTATCCGAATCTTGTGCTTTTTTTTGCAAATATATTTTATATGAAAATTAATATTCTAAACACTGTTTTTATCGTCTAATGATGATCAAAATGGCATCATGTTTGAAACCCTGCGTTTCCAGTAGTTTGTGATACTAAAATAAGATGAAAATTATGCATTTCAAAGCACGTTTATTCATCAGCATCCTGTATTGTTTGTTTGATTTAGACATTGTGAATTAATGATCTGAATAAATCTTAAGTTAATAATACTGAACATTTCACAGCTCATTTATTTAATTTGTACTTAATCTTGTCTGCAGCCGTCTTAGTTTTTTGACAAAGTCATTAGCTGGGTTAATTCAGCCTTGCACAAGGTGACATGTAAAAGCCCTTGGCCTTGGTTTTGGCAGTGTGCTGGCTTCTCTAATTATGGACTCTGCTTGGGTCTGTGTTTACCAGCCATCACCCCTTTCAACCTTTGGAGGGGAAAAAAAGAACTAGACCCCCTGCAGGAAGACAAAATGTTCCTTGAAGCTTCACAAGAGAGACAAACTTGTTAAGAGATCAGATATTAAAAAGAGACAATACTGTGCTTTTGGACTGGTTTTGGAATCGAGTTGTTGTTTAACTCGGGTTATTTTACTTGTAGCTAAAATATACATTTGCACACAATCATAAAGTTTCTGTTTGGAACACTTCCTAAATTTGGATTTGTGCCTGTTTCCTTGAGACTAGCATTTTCACACTCAAACAACTTTTTTCGTCACAAGTTCCTAGCCAGTGAGTTAGGAAAAGGTCGTGCTTTCTGTAGTAAGGTTAAGACCCTACAATATTAGAGTTAAGACCCTACAAAACACCAACTCTGCTTACCATTTTCCAGAGCTGAGAATCCATGCACTGTTTTCATGGTTTCTCAGGACACTGGCATGTCAGTCAAAGGTTTGTCCATTGTCAGGACTGTGATTTCCAAAGCTGACAGCCACCTCTGGCGAGCTGTCAGACACTGCTAGGCCTCTTTCTCAGCTCTGTAAGACTTTGTGTAGCTCGACATGCTCATTTTAGCGCTGCAGACTCTGCTCCAGCCAGCACACAAATACAAAAGACAGCTTCATTAGGATTCCAAGAGATCTACTGAGTCCCTCTTAAAGCTGTATTTATCTCGACAATTTGGCAAGTTTTGGCCTCTCAACTGAAACCTCCAGGCCCTGTCTAGCACTTAAGGCCTGAGAGAATGTTTTTTGTCTCACAGAATGAATGAAGTCTTTCCTTTCAAGATGAAATCACTGCCTGTTTTGTACAAATAAATCAGTTTGGTTTGCAGCTTATACGTAGAAATTTTTGAGACAAAGAAACGTGGTAGGGAGTGGGTGTTTGGATAGTTTTAACAAACTGCTGAAGATTAATAAAACATTTGTCCTAGCAAATTAAACAAGGGACATAGCTTCACAGTCACCTCTGTTGCTGTTTTGCAGGAGAGATTGAATTTATGATGACGAATCCCTCATGGTTGGTCAGGAGTGAGAGAAAATGTGATGTGCTCCAAAACAAAATCCCCCTTCCTCTGAGCCACTGGGACATTCCAGTCCATCCATATGTAAAGCTTACTGCACCACCACACTGTTAAGCTCCCAAAACCCTTGACCCATACCCCGCCCTCCTTTGTTGTTAAAGATCCTGTTGTGTAACCGTGCAAAAACACATGGTAACTGTTTAAAAGTCTGAAAATCTAAGACATAAAGTGATTCTGCCTCAGAAAAACACACCCAGCTCTAGGAAATTGCATACCTCTCAAGACTTTGTAGTTTTTTTGGCCCAGCAGTTGTGGGTTTATCTCCCTGTGAGCCCTTATCTCCTCCCTCTCTGTTTCCCATATAAACCCTCCACTACTTTCAGCCGCACTAAGTCTTTTCAGTGGCCTGCTCACAAGATATTTTTAATTTCTTACTCATTTTCTTGGACTCGCCCTGTGTCCACAATCTGTTTCTGCATACTGTGCCTGACAGAGCAGAGGTAAGGAAAGAGGTAAGGTTTTTTTTCCTTCATGTGCCAAGTAAAAACAACTGCAAAAAAACCTGTTTAAAAGTGTTGTGTCTGCAGATAATTTCAATGTTAAATCAAAGACATCGCTCGTCATAAACATGGTCATGTTTTCACAGAAGTTTAAAGTAGTCTGTGTCATTTACAGGACGGAAACATGAAACTCTGCATGGCTTTATTCGTTTGTGTGGCAGTCCTGACTGCATGGTTCTTTACTGCAGGTAAGAATAATGCTACATCTGAGAGATGTGCAATCAAGGAAATTGCCATTAGTTCATGAGTTGCATTAGATTTCTAAGCAGGTTTTTAATAATGTTACCTATGATCATGAAACCATGATCTCTTCCTCACTCTTACAAAGAAGTTTTGTTACCTGAACCACACCAAACAAAGTCTCAAAAATAAAGCAAAGTCTGAAAATGACAGTTTAACATGGGACACAAACCCAGGTCTCCTGGTTAAAGGTCTAGTAACTGACTAATGTGATCTTTTACAAACCCTTGTTTGATGTGTAGGGATGTTTTCTGATGAGGCAAAATGTTCTAAGTAAGAACAAACAACACTTCAGCTATCAGGGAATTATACATGGGCACTTGTTATTGCTCAATCTCTGCTCTCTTCCTCAAGTTGTGTTTGCTAATCTTACAAAGTTATTTTCATGTGCATGGGGTTTTTTCAAGTGCTTGACCACATTCTTGTCAGATTTATACATTTTTCTTCCCAGCTTTGTAAAAAGTAGCTGGTACACAAGATGAGGTCTATTACTTACAGATATTTCCCTTAGAGTCGCGTGAAAAGAAGTTTCTTCCAGAGCTAATAATCAGTGTCAGTACATTGTCTTTGTTGTGCCAAGCTTGAAATAATGGTGAGGTACTGATGGGCTGATTAATCGGCACGAGTTTGTGTCTTAGGTCTCCAATTATTTTTCATTCGTTTAATGTACCTGGAGGCAACTATATAAATAAAACTGAATTGAATAAAAGTTTTAAATCCATCCAACTGTCCCTTAATTATTGCAGCCCCACCCCACAAATGAATACTGGGTATAAACATTTACAATTTCAAAAAAAAAAAAATCAAGATCTGGGCCAACTTTTGATACTTTGTTAACCATGATGTTCCCCATTATCCATTTCTCCATTAGGTTTTATTTTAAACAAGCATTGAAAACACCTCCACGCCTTCAAGTAAAACATTTTCTGATTGGACTCTTAGCATTTTACTCTAACTAGCATTAAATTACAACTTTAATGTATGCTATAACTAAAATTCTGTGGCAAGATTTAGACTGCTGGAGGCCTATCAAACTTCACACAGGGGTCCAGTCCACACTGACAGACTCCTATTTCTCACCAATGGAGGGGCTACTGCCCTACTGTGCTCCAGAAAGCACTGTGATGGATCAATTTACTGTGTGAGAGGAGGACTCAGCAGGCAGGCAGTGAAGTGACAAGCATCTCCGCAGATTGTAGGTCCTGCCATCATCACTAGAGGAGACTGGCATCGTGTCATCAGCTTTATATTACCCAAACAGAGCTGCTTTTGTTGTGGTACGCAATTATGAAAAACTTGCACCCCTAGCACCTCTGCATGCCCCACATCCCCGACCCCTACCCTCCCATCATTTTCTCTTCTCTGACAGACCTTGGCAGGGCATGTTAAGTCCTGGCATGCCACTGCTCACAGTTAGAGCAAGAAGAAAACAACTGTGAGTGTCATGAGTAATGATGGGATTGGCTGGGGGGTTTTATCCCCTGATTACATGGTGAAAAGGAGTTGGTCAGTGGTGGTGGGAGGGGATGGTTAGATTAGAACAGGAAAACACATCCTTTAAGACCTCACTTTGATCCCATCAAATGAGCCTTGTCCCCCCCACCTATTGTATCTCGCAACCTCCCCTCACCATGGAGCCAATTTCTCAGCTCTACTAAAAAACAACCGAAAACAAGACTGTCATTGTCCTTCACTGGCTGTTTGGCTGATTTATTTGCTATGGTTCAGAGAAAAAACACATGAAGGGAACTCAGCAGAACAATATGCTTCATTAGGCTTTTTGAAGCCATACTTTCCATAAGCCTGTAGACTTGAAACCAAACCACAAATCAGACTGAATCCTATTATTTTGATCTGATGCTTAATTACTTTTTTCCCAAAAGTTCAATTCTGTTTTTCTTTTTCTTTTTTCTGTTCTAGATGCCAAGGAGTTATTCATCACAACCATAAAGGTATTCTTTCTTTGTCTCTTGTTCCTGACTAGAATGCCAAAGTCCAGCTGTGATACAAAGTCAAGTCAACAATATAAGAATTTATGCCTCTTATATACAACTTCATTGTATGTTCAGAATAGCTCTTAACTCATTCACTGCCATTGACGTCTATAGCCGTCAATTGCAGTGAATGAGTCAATGGGTTTAACTCATTCACTGCCAATGGCTGGCAGTGAATGAGTTAAATCATGTAATACATTATTTTGGAAGACTGGGAATTGATCTTACCCTTGTTGAACTTGAACAAGCAAGCTAATTATCACTAGTTGCACAGTGTCTCTTTAATAGTTTAAAACATTGTGTTCTGGTTTCAAAAACAGACATAAACACTTGTCCTTTATATCGGCAAAGTTGGGTTTTCTGTCCTAGTCGCCATAATTCTTACTGACCCACTTTACACTTCACTGTCAAGTATAAAATAAACCAAATAAACACAGTCCATATGCCATCTTCACCATTTTCATATCGAAGGAAGCTTTAAAGTCTATCTTTACATTTTCAAAGTTAGATTATATATATATATATATATATATATATATATATATATATATATATTATATATATATATATATTATATATATATTATATATATATTATATATATATATATATATATATATATAATATATATATATATACACTCTTAACATAAGGTATTGTACAGTCTATCTGATTAAAATATGAGTAAACAGATTTTTTTTTATTAAGCAAACACAAACAAACAAAAAACAACATAGCACAGTGTCTGCCACCTTTCAAAAAATTAAAACAAAATAAAAAATTCAACAATTCCTTGCAGGCAGTCTTTATCCATCAAACAAGGGTCCTGCGCAGTAGCTTTGCTGTTCCTGGGACTGCGCTTTTCTGGACAGAGATCTTGGATGTTGTTTCTGGGATGTTCTTTAGCCAGGGCTGGACTGGTAATCTGGCATACCTGGCATTTGCCCAGTGGGCTGATGCACTTTTGGGCCGATGGCCGTGCACCAGTGCTGCATGCACTGACATAAGCCCATTCATTAATTTTCACTACTGATACTGTATTGCCCAATCAAATCTCTCTACACAACCAGGCGCTCCACTTGCCTTTGCTGTACTTCACACAACATGTAGAACAGAGTTTAGTGAGAAAGAAGTGGAGAAAAGCTGTGGAGCTGCTAAGACAGATAAAAATAAACTAAAAATAAATGCAGCAAAATGTGTCAAATTAACCGACATGTTAGCTGTTGGGGCTGCTGCTGCACCATCAGCAGTATTGCCAACAACAACTTTTACAAGCTCTCACAGCCACAGGAGGCTGCTGTTAATAGCACCAACAAGAAGTGCAGGAAGAGGGACAACGGTCCCAACAAGAGAGTGATATAATAGATGGAGGATATAATTCCCCGCTCGCCCCTGCCATCTATCCTTCAAGCTCCTCTACCAGAGGCCTGGGAGCTTGGGGGTCCTGCGCAGTATCTTAGCCATTCCTAGCGCTGTGCTCTTCTGGACAGAGTTCAAGTTCAAATTTATTTATATAGCACTTCTAAAACAACAGGTGTTGACCAAAGTACTGTACAATAAAATGGACAAGGCAATAAACATAACAAAAAAACAGAATAGTGTTTTAGAAGAGAATAAAATCATAAAAAAGAGAATAAAATCATAAAAAATAGAATAAAATCATAAAAAAGAATAATAGTAACAAACTCATGATGAATCAAAAGCCAGAGAATAAAAACGGGTCTTTAGATGACTTTTAAAAGTATCCAGTGTTGGGGAGGGTCTGATATGCAAAAGCAATATATTCCAAGGTTTGGGGGCAGTCACAGCAAATGCCCGGTTTCCTCTGTGTTTTAATCTGGACCTAGGGACAACCAAAAGCATTTGGTCTGCAGACCTCAAGGATCTTGGGGGAGAATACCAGGTTAGGAGAGCAGCAAGATATGTAGGGGCTAGTCCATGCAATGACTTAAAAACAAGTGTTAAGATCTTAAAGTCAATTGGAAAGCTGACTGGCAGCCAGTGTAGTGATGCAAGCATGGGAGATGTATGATCTCGCTTGCGTGTGCTAGTTAGAAACCGTGCTGCAGCGTTTTGAACTAGCTGCAGTTGGCCAATTGATGAAGAGGTGACGCCAGAGTAGAGACTATTACAGAAGTCGAGGCGAGATGAGATATAGGCATGGATCGCTTTCTCAAAATCTCTGAAACGGAGAAAGGGCTTAACTTTTGTAATTAGGCGAAGATGAAAGAAACTGGTTTTGACTACATTATTTATCTGTCAAGTGCTGCCAAAAATCACTCGTAAATTTCTTGCAAAAGGTTTTTTTTTATATAATTTTCTAAGGGGCCAAGGTCGTAATGGTCAGAAGGACCAAAGACAATGACCTCAGTTTTCTGTTCATTTAGATTTAGAAAATTTAGAGCCATCCATGCCTTGACATCTTCTAGACCACAGGTGTCGAACTCCAGGCCTCAAGGGCCGGTGTCCTGCAGGTTTTAGATGTGTCCTTGATCCAACACAGCTGATTTAAATTGCTAAATTACCTCCTCAACATGTTTTGAAGTTCTCCTGAGGCCTGGTAATGAAATAATCATTTGTTTCTGGTGTGTTGACCCAGGGTAATATCTAAAACCTGCAGGACACTGGCCCTCGAGGCCTGGAGTTTGACACCCCTGTTGTAGACAATCAAATGGTCCCTTCAGAGGATTCACAGATTTTCATTTTAGTGGAAGGTAAATCTTAGAATCATCTGCATAACAGTGAAACAAAATTCCATATTTTTTAAAAATAGATCCCAACGGGAGCATATAAATTGAAAAAAGGCCTGGACCAAGGATAGAGCCCTGGGGGACCCCGCAAAAAAGGGTCATCTTTGGAGGCTATGTGTCTCTGAATCTAACAGAGAAAATACGATTAGATAAGTAGGATTTAAACTATTCCAAAGCAAGCCCTGTAATTCCAGCACATTGTTTCAGTCAAGAGATAAGAATCCTGTGATCTACTGTGTCAAAACGGTGGTGGTTCACCAATGTCGTGTTGGTCTAAAAAGGTCTGGAGCTGCGGAGGGACAATTTTCTCCAGAACTTTTGACAAAAAGGACAATTTAGAGATTGGGCAGAAATTTGATAGTACTGTTAAGTCCAGATCAGAGATGGGCAGTAACGCGTTACTTGTAACGCGTTACTGTAATCCGATTACTTTTTTCAAGTAACGAGTAAAGTAAGGGATTACTATTGCAAAAACGGTAATTAGATTACCGTTACTTTCCCGTAGGAACGCTGCGTTACTAAATCCGTGATTTTTTTGCGAGAATGTCTCATGACAGTGACGTAAGCAAGTGCGACGTTCTTGACAACAGCTGTCTGCAGATCAACAGTGGATAATATATCAAGTGCGGGAGAGAGTATGAGCGTGCAGCGTTTAAAGCATGGAAGTACTGACCTTACTTTAAGTTTGATTCCATAAAAAGTGACAAAAACATTAGTGTCCGTTGTGCGTGGGAAGAAAACTTCTTTTTACAGCGAAAAAAAACCCCTAAACTTCCAAGCAAGCACCGAGTGCGCTATGATGTAATGGGAATGTAATGAGTATTTCCAGACAAGCTGAGTTGAACAGGGAAAGCAGTCGAATGAGTGGTACTGTTAGTAGGTAATGCCTGATTACCTGGTAATGCCAGAGATCTCAGATGTTGTTCCTGAGATCTGTTGAAGCCACTCGCCTAGCTTGGGAGTCATTGCACCTAGCATCTACCACTGTTACCTTCACCCTTCACATCTTCTCCAACTCTTCTCTGAGCCCTTTCTCATGTTCCTTCTTCCTGATGTCATTGGGAACCGCTACATCTATCACTACAGCTGTCTTCTTCTGTTTGTCTACCTTCTGTTTGTGTTTGTCTACCACAAACAGGCCATAATCGGCACAGATGTTCCTGTATCCTATGCCTGCCTGCTAGCATCTTGCACCCTGTTGTTATGTGCTGGATTGTCTCGGGGACATTTTTACATAGCCTTCACCTTGAGTCTTGCCTAGTGTGATAGACCCCAACCTCTATGGATCTTGTGCTCAAAGCTTGTTCCTGTGCTGCCATGATTAGTGCCTCTTTGCTGTCTTCAGTCTAGCTTTGTCCAGCCACTGGTAGGATTTCTGGATATCAGCCACCTCCGCTATCTTCCGGTGGTACGTACCGTGCAGGGGCCTGTCCTTCCATGATGGTTCCTCGTCTCCCTCCTCTATCTTGGGTTTCTGCTGTCTGAGGTATTCACTGAGCATGCGGTCGCATCCAGATGTATTCATGGATGTTCATTGTCTCATCCTGGACTGTGGTGCTGACACTCACCAGTCCCCGGCATCCTTCATTCCGCTTGGCGTACAGCCTCAGGGTGCTGGACTTGGAGTGAAACTCTCCATGCATGGTAAGGAGCTTCCTGGACTTTATGTCAGTGGCTTGTATCTCCTCCTTTGGCCAGGTTATTATCCCAGCAGGGTACCTGATCAAGGGCAAGGTGCAGGTGTTGATAGCCCGGATCTTGTTCTTACTGTTCAGCAGGCTCCTCATGACTTGCCCAACCTCATCATGGTTCCCATTAGCCTGTGTAATCCCCAGGTACTTGTAGCTGTCTTCTATGTCTACAATGTTACCTTCTGGTAGTTCGATCACCTCAGTTCTGACTACCTTCCCTCTCTTTGATATCATCCAGCTACATTTCTCCAGTCTAAACAGCATTCCTATGTCATTGCTGTATATCCTGGTGACATGGATCAATGTCTCGTTCACTCTTGGCATACAGCTTGATGTCATCCATGTACAGGAGGTGGCTGACAATTGCTTCGTTCCATAGTCAGTATCCGTAGCCAGTATCCGTAGCCAGTCTTGTCAATGATCTGACTGAGGGGGTTAAGGCCTATGCAGAACAGCAGTGGGGACAGGGCATCTCCTTGGTAGATCCCGCACTTGATGGTGACTTGTGCTATGGTCTTGAAGTTGGCCTCTAGAGTGGTTTGCCACATCCATATTTAGTTCCTGATAAAGGCTCTTAGGGTCCTGTTGATCTTGTCTGGGCATTCCACGATCCAGGTGTGGGGCATCAAGTCATATGCCTTCTTGTAATCAATCCAGGTACAGACCAGGTTGGTCAGTCTGGTCTTGCAGTCTCGGCTGACTGCTCGGTCTACCAGTAGCTGGTCTTTTGCTCCTCTGGTATTCTTGCCAATTCCTTTCTGTGCCCCGCTCATGTATTGAGCCATGTGCCTGTTCATCTTAGCCACCAGATGCCTGACGGGAGCTTCCAGCAGGTTATTGGCCAGTAGTTGGATGGGACTGGTCCCTTCTGGGGGTCCTTGGGGATCAGAACTTTCCGGCTTTGTGTTAGCTATTCCGGGTGTCTCCCATCGACTAGCAGCTGGTTCATTTGTGCTCCCAGACGCTTGGATGGTTGTATGGAGAACAGTTGCTTTATTCTCCTGCCTTCAATCTCCCTGGTGTACCTCTTCAAGCGGCTGGCCAAAGCTCTGAGTCATTGCTTGTCAGCTTGTCAGGATGTATCTATTGTTTGGATGGATGCTTTTTTAGTTCTGGTTCCTAAATCTAGTTATTTAAAAACTTTAAATGCACAAAGACCGGTAGGCATCACGTCAATTGTGATAAAATACTTAAAGTCAAAGAAAAGGTTAAGGGTGAAGTTAAGGGAAACTGAGGATGTGCTTGACTCCACAAAGTTCATAAAGGAGTGGAACATGTCAGATTGACCTTCTTGAACCGACTGTTAAAAACTCAGAGTGAAAAGTTCCTCAAGTATTTCGGTGCAAAAAGTGAGACTGCCTTACACATAGCACTTTTTCCTTTAAACAGTCATTTACATACTACAATTTTAGGATTCAGAACTTAAAACTATGCGACAGACTGGCGACCTGTCCAGGGTGTACCCCGCCTCTCGCCCTATGACAGCTGGGATAGGCTCCAGCACCCCCCGCGACCCTGAAAAAGGATGAGCGGAAGTGAATGGATAGATGGAACTTTACACAAACTTCAAGTTGTAAGAGCATGTTGATTTCCTTTAAATTTAAAGTATGCCTTGCTTGCTGCCTTGTGTTTTGTCAGGATGAACCATATGCCATGAGCAAGGGCTCTGAGCTAGAAGGCTACTGCATTGATCTGATCTCAGAGCTCTCCAAGAAGCTAGGCTTCAAGTACAACTTGCATCTGGTCAAAGACAACCGCTATGGCGCCATGGACTCCAGCGGCAACTGGAATGGCATGATTGGTGAAGTCATCAGAGGGGTGAGTCATAGAGTTATAGAGCACTGAAACAACTCTACCTCAGTGTGTTACAGTATGTGAACACTGTAGTATGTGTCTTTAGTGTAATGTGTTTCGTTGCTCTTGTTAAATTAAGTTTGATACCCTCCTGTTCAACCTCAGACCTTGCTTTGATGAATGTACACTTTAAATTTAATGCCACCAATGTCTGAGCCCTCCTAATATTATGCATTATAGATTATCCGAGCCACAATGCTCTTTGCAATTTTACATTAATTACATTAATTGGCAAGATTACTCTTAAATTGTCAAATTAATTTAATTTATCCCTCATAATGTCCTCCCGATTTCCATACACCTGTGGTCCTCAGGGGTCATAAATGTCCCCACTTCATTTGAGTGTTTTTTAAAATATAAAATATAAGTTGTCAATCAATTCAGTGTTACACCTTAGTTTTACTTAAGACCAATACATCAACACAAAATTTACCGTACATTATACATTTTAGGGCCACCAGACCTTGTTTACATAAAGTACACTCTGTTTTTGAGCGAAAATAAAACGAGACAATAAAATATTTAATTGTTTAGATAATTTTGACTATTTGTCTAACTACAGAGTCCTGTATGTTGAACTTCAGTAAGAAAGTTTTTGAAGCATTTGAAGCATTTAAAATTTTTAAATGGCAGCACATGTGACCTCCATTTTTGACCTCCTGTGGTCCACAGAGGTCAAAAATGTCCCCATCTGGTTTGAATGATACTTAATTAATATGAAGTGGATTTTCCCCCACTTTTAATTAAAACTTAATTCAAATATTTTGACACAATTTTTTTTATTCCAATTCAAATTTAAGTCTGATAAAAACCTCATAAAAATGAATTTTTTCTTTGTTTTCGGGTAAAAAAAATTAATTAAATCATCAGTTATTGTGATTGGTATATGACGTATACGTATATATTGGTATATGACGGGTATATGTCAAAGTTAATTTAGAAAGCGGTTCTTAAACTAATTCAAGTTTTTTAATGGCAGCAAATCATCACATCTGTTGTCCTCTGGGCTCAAAGATGACCCCGCTTGCTTTGACTGTTTATAAAGCAATATGTATAAAATATCATCCATCTCTGTGTTTAAAGGTTTTATTCATCTTTATTCCAACTCATTACCTGACATTTTTCTATATTTTGGCATGGTAGGACACCAGGGCATGGATCTGAGTGAAGGTAAACTTTCATGAGGACAAAGGCGTCTCCATATTTGACACAAGTGCAGGAGGAAGCTCAGGTTTATTCCTCTGCACTGGTCCCATCATGGACAGCTTTCTTTTCTGCAGTTGCAGGCCACGGGTCATATACAGTAAACAAGTTGTTACTGGTGATTGTTTTCTTTTGGAAACCTTCTGCAATGTTAGGGACAACTCGCGTGTCCTGACTGCAGGATAGACTGTTTGCCATCGTACACTAGCATGTTCCATGTACAGCTGGACCTGGCATCACATACTTCCCATGTTTTTATCTCATAGTTCCCCGGTTTACTTGGGATGTTCTGTTGGAATGGACAGAGTCCTCTGAAGGGGACTTGCTGCTCATACACAGTCACATCAGTGCCAGGATCTTACATCAACAGCAGGAGAAACATCCACTTGTTCCATACACCTCAAATGGGAGCACGTTTGTGTCATGAACAATGATCATCTATTGTGTCTTTATCAAGAAATTATAACCTTTTTGCGCTTCTATGATTAATCTTGTGTCACCTTTAAAACTTCTCTACCAGACTCAGGATGTCATAAACTGGCCGTAGCGACTTTACTAGATGCACGGCAGTAAGAATCAATATGCCCACATATGTCTACAGCTGCATTCGATCCATTTTTCTTCCTCTCTCGTTGTCCCTCCTCTTTTGTCATTGAGTTGGCTGTAGAGCAGGTCATCTGCTAATTGGATGGTTGTTGGTTCAATCTCTGTGTGCTCTAATCTGGAATTCTTACCAAGGTGTCCTTTGGCAAGTTACTGAACCCCAACTTGGTCTCTGATGCATCCAGAGACCAAGCTACTTTTAGTACCATTGATGTTAAGTTAGACTCTTTTTCTCCAATTGATCTTTCTGAGTTAACTTCAATAATTACTTCCTCCAAACCATCAACGTGTCTTTTAAACCCCATTCCGACAAAACTGCTCAAAGAAGTCCTGCCATTAATTAATTCTTCGATCTTAAATATGATCTACCTATCTCTAATAATCGGCCTGGTAGACCTTAGTGCAGCATTCGATACTGTTGACCATAATATCCTATTAGAGCAATTAGAACATGCTTCTAACAGACCAAAATTTTTGAACATTGATGATCATTGCCGGCCGTAACTCACATAGTGTGTCATATATTGCTGTAGGTATTACAGGTACTGCACTGCAGTGGTTTGTATCATATCTATCTAATAGACTCCAATTTGTACATGTAAATGGAGAGTCCTCTTCACACACTGAGGTTAATTATGGAGTTCCACAGGGTTCAGTGCTAGGACCAATTCTGTTTACACTATACATGCTTCCCCTAGGCAGCATCATTAGAAGACATTGCATAAATTTTCACTGCTATGCAGATGACACCCAGCTCTATCTGTTCATGAAGCCAGATAACACACATCAATTAGTTACACTGCAGGAATGTCTTAAAGACATAAAGACCTGGATGGCCGCTAACTTTCTGCTTCTTAATTCAGATAAAACCGAGGTTATTGTACTCGGCCCTGAAAATCTTAGAAATATGGTATCTAACCAGACTCTTACTCTGGATGGCATTACCTTGGCCTCCAGTAACACTGTGAGGAACCTTGGAGTCATTTTTGACCAGGACATGTCCTTCAATGCACATATTAAACAAATATGTAAGACTGCTTTCTTCCATTTGTGCAACATCTCTAAAGTTAGAAATATCTTGTCTCAGAGTGACGCTGAAAAACTAGTTCATGCATTTATTACTTCAAGGCTGGACTACTGTAATTCATTATTATCAGGATGTCCTAAAAACTTGCTGAAAAGCCATCAGCTAATCCAAAATGCTGCAGCAAGAGTAGAAAGAGAGAGCATATTTCTCCTGTTTTGGCTTCCCTTCATTGGCTTCCTGTTAAATCCAGAATTGAATTCAAAATCCTGCTCCTCACATACAAGGTCTTAAATAATCAGGCCCCATCTTATCTTAATGACCTTGTAGTACCATATCACCCTATTAGAGTACTTCGCTCTTGCACTGCAGGCCTACTTGTTGTTCCTAGAGTATTTAAAAGTAGAATGGGAGGGAGAGCCTTCAGTTTTCAGGCCCCTCTTCTGTGGAATCAGCTTCCAGTTTGGATTCGGGAGACAGACACTATCTCTACTTTCAAGATTAGGCTTAAAACTTTCCTTTTTGCTAAAGCATATAGTTAGGGCTGGACCAGGTGACCCTGGATCCTCCCTTAGTTATGCTGCAATAGACATAGGCTGCCGGGGATTCCCATGATGCATTGAGTTTTTCCTTTCCAGTCACGTTTCTCACTCACTATGTGTTAATAGACCTCTATGCATTGAGTCATACCTGTTATTAACCTCAGTCTCTTTTCCACAGCATGTCTTTATCCTGTCTTCCTTCTCTCACCCCAACCGGTCGCAGCAGATGGCCCCACCCCTCCCTGAGCCTGGTTCTGCCAGAGGTTTCTTCCTGTTAAAAGGGAGTTTTTCCTTCCCACTGTCGCCAAAGTGCTTGCTCATAGGGGGTCATATGATTATTGGGTTTTTCTCCGTCTCTATGAAGCGCCTTGAGGCGACTTTTGTTGTGATTTGGCGCTATATAAATAAAATTGAATTGAATCCATTGGCATGTGAACGTTAAAAAGCATAATACAAGCAGAATACACTGTGTATAATGCTTTCAGTACTCGAGCAGAAAAGCAACTGAAGGAGTATGGGACCTGGCATATGTGCTTGGACCGTGGTAGATTGTCTTTCTCTGTGGCACATGAGAGAGTCATGCATCGTCTGTCACTGGGAAGGATAGAAGACCAGATCAATGTTTCCTCACATTTCTGCAAATATTCCTCTGTCTCAGCTGACTCCTCTTTCTTGTTTGATTCTTTGTCTTCATCATAATTGAAATGGAAGATGTGTAGTCCTCTGACACATCTTCTATTTCAGTTTCACATTCTGAAAATTCAAGAAACTTCAAGAAGCCCAGTCACTTTCTTTCCAAGCTCCTCAGACTACCATGTCCTGGATGCCTGAGAACCTACTTGAACATAGTTCAGATTCTTCATCATTTTCCTTCACTTCATAGCCTTCTTCCACTTCTGCAGGTGGGTGATGTGCTTTTTCAGAGAAAGGGTAGCATGTGATCTAAATATTGACAATATTTTCTTTATCTTCTAACCCTGGACCTTCCTGAACATTGATTCTCCCTCCTCATTATACTAGAGGACAATATGTGCTTTGTTCTACTGGTCATTGCTTTGCACAACATGGTAAAAAAAAAAAAAGTATGCTCACAAATCTCTAGTGCAATGGAGGCTTGTGAGCATACTTTCTGTGTATGTATTATTGTAGAGTCTACCTTACAATATGAAGCACCTTGATGTGACTGTTGTTGTGATTTGGCGCTGTATAAATAAAATTGAATTTAATATAGAGCACCTGTCTCCTCATTGTGCTGCCTGTTGTTGTTGTTGTTGTTGTTGTTGTGGTTGTTATGACCATTGCTTGACCCCACAAATCAGTGATCCAAGATCAAAGATGTTTGAAAGCAGTATGGTGTGAAAATATGGCCCTTTGCAACACTTTTCTACTTTGGGGTCATTTTTGTCCACGAGGACCACAGGTGTTATAAAATCCAACAAAAACCCCATAAATAAATCAAATTACTTAAAACTTATTCCAATCATGCATAGCATAGTAATGAATAACGTCTGTTATTTTCAGACCATTTGATGAACAAAAAACACATTTTTGATAGCATAAGCTCTTACCCTATCTGTGTAGCAGTGAGCATAGGGTTATATATATTTCAACATTTGTTATGATGTTTTGTGCTACTTACAAAACAAATGCTGACCATAAATTATTTAAAATTGTTACTCCTTTCTATCTGTACTCCTTTCTATCTGTACTCACATTGTACAGAGTTTTAACTTTTCTTTTCTTTTTTTCATTGATTGTGTCCCTGGTTTTTCATATGTGTTGCTATACCTTGCTTCAGGAGGCTGACCTGGCTGTGGCCCCGCTGACTGTCACTGCCGTCAGAGAGAGGTTTGTGGACATGACCACCCCCTTCATTCAAACTGGCCTCAGCTTCATTTTGCGCGAAGCAACAGACCCTGAAGACAGCACGTTCAGCCTGCTGGCACCCTTCTCCACTGACATGTGGATTGGCATTATCATTGCCTTCCTGCTAACAGGTTTCTGCATATTCCTGGTGGGCAGGTCAGTGCAACAAAACATCCCTAAAACACTAGGGATGTATACATATATGTGTATAAATAAAAATAGAATTAAATAAAATTAAATAAAATAAAAAATATATATATATGTATATGTATATGTATATATGTATAACAAAAACACCCAGCACGCCCCTGCGGGCGGTTTATCCTTCAAGCTCGGGTCCTCTACCAGAGGCCTGGGAGCTTGAGGGTCCTGCGCAGTATCTTAGCTGTTCCCAGGACTGCGCTCTTCTGGACAGAGATCTCCGATGTTGTTCCCGGGATCTGCTGGAGCCACTCGCCTAGCTTGGGAGTCACTGCACCTAGTGCTCCGATTACCACGGGGACCACCGTTACCTTCACCCTCCAAATCCTCTCGAGCTCTTCTCTAAGCCCTTGGTATTTCTCCAGCTTCTCGTGTTCCTTCTTCCTGATATTGCTGTCATTCGGAACCGCTACATCGATCACTACGGCCGTCTTCTTCTGTTTGTCTACCACCACTATGTCCGGTTGGTTAGCCACCACCATTTTGTCCGTCTGTATCTGGAAGTCCCACAGGATCTTAGCTCGGTCATTCTCCACCACCCTTGGGGCATCTCCCATTTTGACCTCGGGACTTCCAGGTTATACTCGGCACAGATGTTCCTGTACACTATGCCCGCCACTTGGTTATGGCGTTCCATGTATGCCCTGCCTGCTAGCATCTTGCACCCTGCTGTTATGTGCTGGATTGTCTCTGGGGCATCTTTACACAGCCTGCACCTTGGGTCTTGCCTGGTGTGATAGACCCCAGCCTCTATGGATCTTGTGCTCAGAGCTTGTTCTTGTGCTGCCACGATTAGTGCCTCTGTGCTGTCTTTCAGTCCAGCTTTGTCCAGCCACTGGTAGGATTTCTGGATATCAGCCACCTCCTCTATCTGCCGGTGGTACATACCGTGCAGGGGCCTGTCCTTCCATGATGGTTCCTCGTCTCCCTCCTCTTTCTTGGGTTTCTGCTGCCTGAGGTATTCACTCAGCACTCGGTCAGTTGGGGCCATCTTCCCAATGTATTCTTGGATGTTCGTTGTCTCATCCTGGACTGTGGTGCTGACACTCACCAGTCCCCGGCCCTCTTCCTTCCTCTTAGCGTACAGCCTCAGGGTGCTGGACTTGGGGTGAAACCCTCCATGCATGCATGGTAAGGAGCTTTCTTGTCTTTATGTCAGTGGCGTTTATCTCCTCCTTTGGCCAGCCTATTACCCCAGCAGGGTACCTGATCACGGGCAGGGCGTACGTGTTGATGGCCCGGATCTTGTTCTTACCATTCAGCTGACTCCTCAGGACTTGCCTGACCCTCTGCAGGTACTTGGTGGTTGCAGCTTTTCTAGCGGCCTCTTCATGGTTCCCATTCGCCTGCGGGATCCCCAGGTACTTGTAACTGTCCTCTATGTCTGCAATGTTGCCTTCTGGTAGTTCAATCCCCTCAGTTCTGACTACCTTCCCTCTCTTTGTTACCATCCGACTACACTTCTCCAGTGTAGACTCACAGCCTTGGCCAGCCGCTTGAGGAGGTACACCAGAGAGATAGAAGGCAGGAGAATAAACCAGCTGTTCTCCACAGAACCAGCAAAGGTGTACTCTCAGTGGCAAGGGAACAATAAGAGAACAGCACCACCAAGGCTGGAGACGGAGCAATACTGGAAGAGCATATGGGAGAAGGACGCAACCCATAACGGCAATGCTCAGTGGCTAGAGGATCTGAGGGCAGACCACAGCGACCTCCCTGAACAGGGTCCAGTAACCATCACAGTGGCAGATATCCAAGAAAGGGTCTCCAGTATGAAGAGTTGGACAGCACCAGGGCCCGACATGGTTCACGCCTACTGGCTGAAGAAGCTGACTGCACTCCACGAGCGTCTGGCAGCACAAATGAACCAGCTGCTAGTTAACGAGAGACACCCGGAATGGCTAACTGAAGGCCGGACGGTCCTGATCCCCAAGGACCCCAAGAAGGGACCGGTCCCCTCCAACTACCGACCAATAACCTGCCTCAGTACTACATGGAAGCTCCTGTCAGGCATCATATCAGCTAAGATGAACAGGCACATGGGTCAATACATGAGCGGGACACAGAAAGGAATTGGCAAGAATACCAGAGGCGCAAAACACCAGCTACTGGTAGACAGAACAATCAGCCGAGACTGCAAGACCAGACTGACCAACCTGTGCACTGCCTGGATTGATTACAAGAAGGCCTATGACTCAATGCCCCACAGCTGGATACTGGAATGCCTAGAATTGTACAAGATCAATGGGACCCTAAGAGCCTTCATCAGGAACTCAATGGGGATGTGGCATACAACACTAGAGGCCAACTCCAAACCCATAGCACAAGTCACCATCAAGTGTGTGATCTACCAAGGAGATGCTCTGTCCCCACTGCTGTTCTGCATAGGCCTTAACCCCCTCAGTGTGATCATTGACAAGACTGTCTACGGATACCGACTACGGAATGGAGCAGTTGTCAGCCACCTCCTGTACATGGATGACATCAAGCTGTATGCCAAGAGTGAACGAGACATCGATTCACTGATCCACACCACCAGGATATACAGCAATGACATCGGAATGTTCGGACTGGAGAAGTGTAGTCGGATGGTAACAAAGAGAGGGAAGGTCGTCAGAACTGAGGGGATCGAACTATCAGGAGGCAACATTGCAGACATAGAGGACAGTTACAAGTACCTGGGGTTCCCGCAGGCGAATGGGAACCACTGAAGAGGCCGCTAGGAAAGCTGCAACCACCAAGTATCTGCAGAGGGTCAGGCAAGTCCTGAGGAGTCAGCTGAATGGTAAGAACAAGATCCGGGCTATCAACACCTACGCCCTGCCCTTGATCAGGTACCCTGCTGGGGTAATAGGCTGGCCAAAGGAGGAGATAAACGCCACTGACATAAAGACAAGAAAACTCCTTACCATGCATGGAGGGTTTCACCCCAAGTCCAGCATCCTGAGGCTGTACGCTAAGTGGAAGGAAGGAGGTCGGGGACTGGTGAGTGTCAGCACCACAGTCCAGGATGAGACAACAAACATCCACGAATACATTGGGAAGATGGCCCCAACTGACCGAGTGCTGAGTGAATACCTCAGGCAGCAGAAACCCAAGAAAGAGGAGCAAGGCGAGGAACCATCATGGAAGGACAAGCCCCTGCATGGTATGTACCACCGGCAGATAGAGGAGGTGGCTGATATCCAGAAATCCTACCAGTGGCTGGACAAAGCTGGACTGAAAGACAGCACAGAGGCACTAATCAAGGCAGCACAAGAACAAGCTCTGAGCACAAGATCCATAGAGGATGGGGTCTATCACACCAGGCAAGACGCCCCTGAGACAATCCAGCACATAACAGCAGGGTGCAAGATGCTAGCAGGCAAGGCATACATGGAACGCCATAATCAAGTGGCGGGCATAGTGTACAGGAACATCTGTGCCGAGTATAACCTGGAAGTCCCGATGTCAAAATGGGAGATGCCCCCAAAGGTGATGGAGAATGACCGAGCTAAGATCCTGTGGGACTTCCAGATACAGACGGACAAAATGGTGGTGGCTAACCAACCGGGCATAGTGGTGGTAGACAAACAGAAGAAGACGGCCGTAGTGATCGATGTAGCGGTTCTGAATGACAGCAACATCAGTAAGAAGGAACACGAGAAGCTGGAGAAATACCAAGGGCTCAGAGAAGAGCTCGAGAAGATGTGGAGGGTGAAGGTGATGGTGGTCCCAGTGGTAATCGGAGCACTAGGTGCAGTGACTCCCAAGCTAGGCGAGTGGCTCCAGCAGATCCCGGGAACAACAGCTGAGATCTTTGTCCAGAAGAGCGCAGTCCTAGGAACAGCTAAGATACTGCGCAGGACCCTTAAGCTCCCAGGCCTCTGGTAGAGGAGCTTGAAGGAGTGGGGAATTTTTTATTTTTTTTATATATATATATTTTTTTATCTATATAAAAAAAAAATTCAAGCTCGGGTCCTCTATCAGAGGCCTGGGAGTTTGAGCGTCCTCTTCACCACAACAGACCGGTACAACAGAACCACATCATCCACGAAAAGCAGAGATTCTGAGACCACCCAAGTGAAAGCTTTTCTCCACTTGGCCATAAAGATTATGAACAGAATCTGTGACAGAGGCAGCCCTGGCGGAGCCCATCACCCACTAGGAACGAGTCCAACTTATTGTCGGCTGTGCGGACCAGGCTCTTGTAACGGTTGTATAAGAATCGAATGGCCCGTAGCAATGGGCCAAACACCCCATAATCTCGGAGCACCTCTCACAGGACACTCTGAGGGACACGGTTGAATGCCTTCTCCAAGTCCACAAAACACATGTAGACTGACTTATAATTAAAGGCAACATGGATCAGCCACAACATTACCTTCCTGATAATGTGTAGGTCTTGCTCATGTTGCTCTTTGGGCATAGATACCTTCTGACTCTGCATTGGCACATTAGCTTTAGATCCTGTGGTGGGTTAAAAGGGCATCCTTTGTGGATCAGGCTTCTCTTGATACATCCCACTATGATTGCGAACCCAAATTTAGAAGCTTGACAATGCCCTGGACTCTTTATCATGTTTCTTAGGCCAGCGGTCCCCAACCCCCGGACCTCAGACAAGTACCGGTCCGTGAGTCGTTTGGTACCGGGCCGCAATAGTTGAGGCTCAGGTGTGAAATGTATGATTTTCAGGGTTTTTATCGGTTTTCAGCGTTATTTTGTTATCGTTTTTATCGTTAACTCGGTTTTCCTGGGTCTTTTCACTTGTGTTATGAATAAATCTTCTTTTTTTCGGTACCGGTACTAGTTTTAATTTGTTGTATTTATCCGCGACACCTTAAAGGCCGGTCCGTGAAAATATTGTCAGGCATAAACCGGTCCATGGCGCAAAAAGGTTGGGGACTGCTGTCTTAGGCCATTCCTGGGCAGTTTTTAATATGGCAGAGTGCTTGGGGGTGCTGGGGAAGGCCACTATTGTCAGGTGTTGCTGTTATCATGATGATGGTTGGTTAAGCAAAAATATGCATGGATGATTACACTCCTATAAGAGAGCTACCACATAGCCAACTCACAAGTACCTGTTTTACAAACCTGAATTTGACAACTATTGTCCCTATGAGGAATTGAACAAAACCAAAAACATCCAGTTACCAGCAAAGCAAACTGTAAAATATGTAAAAAAAAAAAAAAAAAGTGATCTACATGAATACCAGCAGAACATCCTAGCAGAACATTGCAATGTTGCATTGTAACAGGATCATCCATGTTATTTTGTTCATCTCAATGATTTTGTTGTTGAGGTTGAATGTTGTATATACAATTGAATCTTGAATTATGTTATGAAAGCTTTCATTTGTTTTATCCTGCAGGATCAGTCCCAGTGAATGGGCTGAGCCAGACACAGAAGAACACAGTTTCACTTTGCTGCACAGCTTCTGGTACATTACAGGAGCTCTCACCCTGCAAGGTATTGCAGCAGTCCACTAAATTAAAGCACAGAAATGCACTCTTCTGCTGCTTGCCACTTTCTACATGCCTTAAGACAAATATGTAGTAACATGTTTTACGGTACACGGATCATTTTGTAATACCTATAGAAAGAGATCAAATAAGGAAAATGAAAATGACAAGTTCCACATGCATAACAATTCAATGTAGTATATTGAGACTTGTATCAATGTCTGCATATAGTCAACAACTGAATGTCAAGTAAAATAAAGAAGTTACAATTCGCTAGTATTATGTGTAAACGTGTGATGGCTGTAGTGCAGGAGGTAGACCACTTCATCAGCTAATCAGAAGGTTGGTGGTTTAATTCCTGGCTACTCCAGTCAGAATGCCAAAGTGTCCTTGGGCAGGTTAGATAGAAAAATGTGCTTGTATGAATGAGTGAATGACGCAAGTTGTTTGAAGTGCTTTGGATGCATAAGTTGAGTATAAAAGTGCTCTCTAAAAATCAGTCAATTCAGCATCTACTTTTCATTTTCACAATGAGCTGGGGGTATTTTATTAATAAGAAACTGCAAATAAAGTTTGCATTGAAAAATAAAGCTGTTTTTAAATAAACTGCTTACTAATAACTAACAGGAGTAGTTAGGATTCCCTCTTTTTTTTCCCTCAAGTTTATTTGACATGTAAAAACTTCACAGTAGCTTTAACACTTCTTTTCTCACTCTTCATGTTGCTCTCAGTAATGATTTGATTGGCTATGTAATGAATAGTGAAGAGTGCAAATGACTAATCTGTGTATATACACTGACTACTGTAAAGACAAAAGGAAAAATCTATGCTTTTTAAAATAACCCACAATATGAGAGAATTGTGCAGAGTGAAACAGCATAAAAATATTAGTAGAAAATATATATTTCAAGTAGCTGAACATCAAGAGTAGGCTCTGTTTGAATAATATAAATACATTATTTTCCGTTGAAACTGCAACTCTGTTTCTTGGTTGATTGTTTGTCACCTGCTGACTGCTTGACCACTTTCTTTGTCCTCTCAGGAGCCGGTCCTCACCCCAAGGCATTGTCTGGACGTGTAGTCAGTGCCATCTGGTGGCTGTTTTCTGTATTGCTGCTTGCCTGCTACCTCTGCAACTTAAAGTCTGCGTTGAACTCCAACAGCAAACACATCTCCATTAAGAGCTTTGCAGACCTGGCTAACCAGGATGTAATCAATTACGGCACAATTGAATCTGGATCTACTATGCTCTTCTTTAAGGCATGATCAGTTACTCCTAGTTAGCATTCATAGTCATTACTGCTGCTACATAACATATGGGAAAGGTTCAATAAACATGATAAATATTTTACTTTACTTTCCTAGAATTCCAACAATCCTGTGTACCGGCGTATCTACCAGCACATGGAGCGTAAAAAAAGCTATGTGTCCAACGCAGAAGAAGGTATACGCCGCACACAGGAAGGAAACTTTGCATTTATTGGTGAAGCAGTGTCCTTGGACTTGGCAGTGGCTCGGTACTGTAAACTGACCCGTTCACCAGAGGTCATCTCTATGCGGTCCTACGCCATAGCAGCACCTCTAGGTGAGTTGCTTGGATCTGTCAGGATGCTGCTTTCTAGCTTTCTTCTTTGGTGGCCCACACATGGGCCAGCACAAGGCCAGTTGCAGACACACTGCTGGCCCTGTGCTGGCCCAGAACAGTTTCAGCTCTGGCCCCAGATGTCAGCTTAATGTGTACCTTAATCAAGCCATGTAATAACAACATGTGCCGGAACATAATAGTGCAAAACTAACATGATGAAACTCTGTTCAGACACTGAATCAACTGATTCTTATATAGCCCTTTTCTAGTCTCCCAGATTACTCAGAGTGCTCTATACAACATGCCACATTGACACACTGGCTGTATCCCAATTCAGGTTCTGCAAGCCTTAAAGTACACAGCCTTAACGGTCCACAAGGGCCGCACACTCAAAGACTGCTAAGGCCGGAAGTGTGAGTTTTGTGAAATGGGACGGTCTAGCTCCTGTCTCGCTGCCCAGGTTGCCTAGCAACTATGATACTAACAGCTGGAAACGTTTCATACAGCATCGTTTGACAGAAATGAAGGAGAAAAGTTTTTCTGTTAGTTTATTTTGTTTATCACATCACTTTGATTTGATAAGTATCTGAGGCTGAGACCACAGGACTGTAAAAACATGATTGTTGGGCTTCATTTCTGTACTGAACAGTCATTTTAAGATTAGCTAGTTAATAACAATTAGCTAATGTTGTTCATGAGACTAAAGTCATCTTACTTTGGTAATGTAAATGTAATATGGCCAATATCAAAGTTATTATTATATTAACCATTATTAGTTATTACAGCAGTGAACTTGAACTCTGTGTCAAATACTGAGCTTCAGTAAAGATTCAAGTTGCAGTTATTTATATTTCCTATCACCTTAAATCTTCACTCAAAGACAAGCATCTTTGACAGTGTGTATATAGATATATTAAATATAATAGGCAAATGCTGTTATTTTATTAAGATGGCATTACTAAATTTGGCTCAATGCTTACATATATGTGTAAAAAGAAAATGTACGAGCTGTGATAACTGTTTCTGATAGAATGAAGAGTAGACTGATATATTGAATATTCCTTTATTGGGTGAGAAAATCATACCATGTCATAGCTTCTTTAAGTCATACAGAATAGATATCAGAGCCTTAAAAAGGCTGACTTCTGCTAAATGGGTCAAACTGGGCAGAAAGTATACCGAAAGTATATATCATATCATCTTTATAGAATATGATGTAACACTATAGACCAACTTACCTCAGAGAATATATAAAGCATATAAACGATTATGATGCAACAAACACAGCAGTACTAATCCAAAATACTCAAAGCTTCATAGAACTGAAACAAACATTTATTTTAGGTCCATTCTGCTGCTGATACATACTTTAGGTTTCTGAATATTACACTTGTTGCTGCCTTTCATAGTGTGTAACTTGAAGGCCCTGAGTATTTTCTCCCACACTGAAAACACTGGAATGATAAAATTATTTGAACATTACCTAATAAGACTGATTCAGGACAGACAATTAGTTATTTTAAACTTTTCTAGCAGTCCTTCACAAACAGGGAACAGTCTGTCTATTCTCTCCATCTGTCAGCTGCTGCTGGCTCTTCCTCCTCCTCTTCCTCACACACTGCTGAGTTTGTCCTGGTGGATCATCAGGGGTGCAAAGCCTCACAGATGATGTGCAGCAGTGGGTCCCTCAGTCTGTCCTCACTCTGGACACTTGCCGTTGTCACACATGGAAATCAAATGTGTGATAAGCTGAAGGATTCAAACACAAGTGTAACTTATAAACACATGTTCATACTTTTATTACACAATCAGAGAGAAAGACAAAGAGAGAGAGTGCAGGACAGACAGACAGGTGACAGTCTCAGGTGTATACACTGCTACAAAACAGCACAAGAGAAGGAGGATTTAGTGTTTGTGTTATTACGAAACAAGAAGAGTTCCCAGATGGTACAGTGGACACATGTGTGATTCCTGTGATTAAGGCATCTTTCTTTCAGCTTAACGAGTGAACCGTCAGCTCGTTCAAACAAACATTAAAGTCCATTTGGCTCGACACCACCAAACAGAGGCAGCAATATAACATAGCTAAAATTAACAGTGCAGTGAATCCTGCTTGTGCCGTGATATTCAGGATTGCAAACCGAGCAGCATCACTGACTTTCAGCTTGTGTTTGTGGATATATGACTGACTTTAATTATCCATAAAATCATCACAATCTCTGTAAGATTGCATAGTGCAATATTTGGCTTGGTGATATTGTATCAATACAGGGACACCAAAAGTTCATATTTTATGAAATACATTAAAATACTCTGGGAATACTACAAACAAGAGAGTTCATATCACTACTTCCCTCCTTAGACAATCTTAGCAGAGCAGATTCACATTAAATTGACTGAACTGACAAAACATTGGACACACTTAGCGTTACAAAGCTACCTCCTAGTTCAGACGGAGCTACTGGTTCAGTCACACAAGTAAAAATAGGACAGCAACCTACTTGCATCTGTCTTATGGCAACATTTATGGCAGGTTTTATTGTCAGTGTGTATGCTTGAAAGTTTCACTTTGTTTTCACTTTGAAACAAAACCCCCAAAAAACAAAATGAGACAATTTTATCTGATTGAATAAAATCAGTATTGACAAAGAGGTGGCTGAGGTAGATCAGGTCATCTGCTAATCGGAAGGTTGGTGGTTTGATTCCTGGCTGCTCAGGTCTGCAGGCCAAATATCCTCAGGTAAGATCAATGTGAATGTGTGGATTCTTAGAAAGCACTTATACAAGCACTTTTTCTATGCTTGAGTCCATTAGCATTTACAGAGTTTAACTGTTGAGACACGTTTACTTACATACATATATATCCACATGTACAATGCAGCTCGATTTGGCACCAGTGTTTCTGCCGTGATCAGCTTTCCAGCTGCCTCCACGCTCCTCTCCCGTCCCTGGCGTCACTAAAAAAGGGAAAAAAGTTCATCCGCCTGATTACCTCGAGTCCGCTGTACCACCTATCCCCTGCAGCAGAGACAAAGACTGGGCAATGGCATTTTTTAAATAACTATTTACAAAACAATCAGGTGTCACAATAAGATTCCACCCAAATTATTTGTGCCACTCCAAAAAGTAGTTCCTGTCATAAGTAGAAAAACTAAACTGTAAAGGTGGTGAGTTGTGCCACTGTGGAAAATGGTAAACACTTATGGTAATGGGGTGAGACATTCAGAAACCTCTTTCTTCACTTAAATCGCATGTTTATTTCCTGCTAGGATCCCCGCTGGTGAAGAATCTAACTGTTGCCATCCTCCAGCTCAGTGAGTCTGGTGAGCTAACATACCTGCGTGAGAAGTGGTGGGCCAGCAGCTGTGTTGGCACTGGTGGAGCCCACATCTCCGAGGCCCTGCAACCCTATGACTTACGGGGCCTGTTCCTCCTCCTGGGACTGGGTCTGGGCATCGGGCTCCTGCTAGCCCTGCTGGAGCTCTTATCAAGGGCCCACAACCAAGCTAAGGATGGCAAGGTAGGAAAGAATATCACAATGTAATCATGGCATGGAATGTTTTTATCCTGTAACATTTCTTCTGTTCTTTGGCAGAAATCCTGCTGCTTGGTGTTGACATCAGAGCTGAACCGGAGGTTTGGCAGTGGAGGGGAGAGCACAGAGCACGACACCTCAGACAAAAGCAAAGCCTAAAGAAGAAGCACCACGTTGTCATTCGATAAGATAGTGTTAGAGAAGTGAACAAGCTGAGAGCTTTCTGTATTTCCGTAGTAACAGTCGCATATTGTGTTGTATTTCAGTGGGTTTTATACTTTGGTGCCCAGTTTGAACAACTACCAGCAGCAGTATATTAAGCACCAAACCCACAGGTATATTTCAGACTTAATATTATAATCAGTCTGTCTTGTTAGCTGTTTAGCGTTGTTTTATTATCACATATTTACATCTCACTTCTAACACCTGAAGTTCTTCTGTCACAGTTGTAACCTGGTCTTACTATTTGCTTGTATATTCCAAATAAATACTCCAATATCCTGCCTGCTCTGTTTTTCAGTGTATACAACTTTATTGTTCATTGTAGAGAGGAGTTTCATTTATTAGAGCAAACATTAACACCACCTAGGGCCTGTACTAACAACCAAGTTCAACATACCCAGGACATCCAGCTTTTCCTCATCTTCATCCAGCACATGAGAGGCAATACTGAAAGAAAATGATACAAACAGATCACCATGATAAGGCTTGGGAAGCTAGAAGGGGAAAAAGTCTGAGCATTTTATTTTTTCTGTTGGCTGGCACCACAAATAAAACCCTGGGACACCATCACACCACTAGTACAAACACAAAAACATCAAGTTGCAAAAACAGAGAGAGAGGAGGAGAGAAACCCCCACAGACCCCGACACCTGACCCAGAGGCAGAAGTCACTGGCAGAGGCCTTAGAGTACAGCAGATGACATCCAAGACGATAAGAGTGGTGAAAGTGATATTTTGTCTTTCACTTTAGTTCATATAAGTACAATGGCTCATTTGTTACTGTAGCTAACTCAAAAAGTAAAATTTTAGACTTCTTTGTAACCTTGACTGCCAGAGGATGATATGTGGTCATAGTTGCTCCAAGACTGTAAGATCAGCAACTACTAAAGTAAATTAAATAATAAAATACTAATAGATTGTAGTGTGAAATAATCATCACCTGAAATGGTTTCCAACAGTCTTGAAGGAGTTCCCAGAGATGATGAGCACTTGTTGGTCCTTTTGCCTTCACTCTGCGCGCTCCATCTCATCCCAAACCATCTCCACTGGGTTTACGTCAGGTGACTGTGGAGGCCAGGCCATCTGGTGCAGCACTCCATCCCTCTCCTTCTTGGTCAGAAAGCCCTGACACAACCTGGAGGTGTGTTTGGGGTCATTGTTGGAAAATCAATCATGGGATGGCATGTCGCTGAAGGATGCTGCGGTAGCCATGCTGGTTTCATTGTGCCTTCAGTTTGGAATAAATCCCCAACAGTCTCACCAGCAACCCCCCCCCTTCCCCCCCCCCACACACACACACCATCTCCTCCGTGCTTCACAGTGGGAACCATGCATGTAGAGACCATCAGTTCACCTTTGTGGAACCAAACATCTGAGATTTGGACTCATCAGACCAAAGCACAGATTTCCACTGGTCTAATCTCCATTTCTTGTGTTTCTTGGCCGAAACAAATCTCTTCTGCTTGTTGCTTTTCCTTAGTCGTGGTTTCTTAGCAGCTATTTGACCATAAAGGCCTGATTCACACAGTCTTGTCTGAACAGCTGATGTAGAGATGTGTCTGCTACTGGAACTGTGTGGCCAAAGGTTTGCATCGCTGTCAACAAAGCAAAGGGTGGCAGTGTTAGAAATCTAACCCTAATGATGTTGTGAGCCTTGGTAAGGTAGTGCTTTATTGCAATGTCCTTAATCGGAGAGAGTGAAGTACCGATAATTTATGCTGTTGTCCTCACCCCTGCCTGCAGTGATTTCCAGTCAGAGGCACTGCGGGCTCCCGACCAGAATGAGAAGTGACACGTCAGAATAAATTCTATTTCCTAACTGAATCGTACAGCTTCTGAGAAGAGAAACTAATTCCTCAGGATCACGATGCACTACTTTGGTGAAAAAACAACGCAGCAACACTTCCCTCTCTGAGCAACACTGACTGACTGACTGAGACATTTTTTTTCTCAGAAGCAGGACAGTTACTAAGTCATAGCTGACGTGCAATAAAAAGGAAAAATGTGAACATGATACTGTTCCTGAACAAAATCCTCTAAACAAAACCTCTGTTCTTCACTATTTGGTGTTTTGTTTGAAGTATTTTTTTTAAAGCCAAAACAAATAGCTTAGTGAAAGGGAGAACATTTTTTTTATATTTGTATTGCATTATCTGAACAGTTATTCTACCTACTGCTCTGCTTTTGTTGTTATAGTTAAACAAAAAACCTAAAGTAAGATAACAAAGTATTTTCTATTTATTTAAAACTTTGCCCAAATTCTGTCCTGGCTTTTATCTAATTAATAATCCAAGGGGGAAGCTCCCCCTTTAATATATTCTAAATACACTGGATACTACCTGCTCAGTACCAATCATTAGAAAAGTCATAGTGAGCATTAAACGGCTACAGAACCTGCTTAAAGTTAAAAAAAGAAAAAGAAGTAAATAATAAACTTATTAAACAAAATTAACAAAAATTAACAAAAATTAACTGACAAAAAAAAGATTTCTTCAAAAAACATTCTCCCTTAATTAAGAAATGACTATACATTGACTTTAATGTACATTTTTTTAATCTTTATTTTAATTTTTTTTACTGAGTAGGGAAGTCTGTGAACCCAAATTACACTTTAATTGAACATTAACATCCTGTTTGTTTACTGATGGAGCCGGAAAAGCAAAGAAAAAGAAGTAAAATCTATCAACATCACATTAAACATAAATCTGTAAAAGAAAAGTCTGGACTGAGTTTGCCTGACTGTACATACGTGTGTGAAAGACTGCTGTAGAAAAAAGTTACAAAACTAACTTTCAGCACTGAAAGTTAAGTATTAATAGTATAATTAAGTACCTTTTTACTTTTTCAGATTTGCCAGTTATGTTAAATGTGAATTACTGAATTTGCAGAAGCAGACAAAAATAAAGGTTTTGTTACTTGGACACTGACAGGTTGAAACTTCGAAATGTTAAACAGAAGTGCTGTAAACATAGAGCAGCCTGTGGATCCCTGACCTTTTATGAAATGTCTGCACATACTGAGCATAGGTAAAACAATTTAAATTGGTTTCCCCACACCTCACTCTTTTGTACACAAACTGATATGGGCTGATATGACCACTTGGAGGTGCTACAAGATTGTTTTTGTTGTGAAGCTCAGCAGGATTCGACTCATGCAATCCAATGCTTTTGTGAGGTGGAGTAAAGAACTGCAACTCAGTATGTAAAGACAGTATCAAAGACAGGAAAATGGATTGGATCTTTTGCTCTAGTTGATCAGATTGAATCC
Source organism: Mchenga conophoros (assembly GCF_057382185.1). Classification (NCBI taxonomy): domain Eukaryota; kingdom Metazoa; phylum Chordata; class Actinopteri; order Cichliformes; family Cichlidae; genus Mchenga; species Mchenga conophoros. The sequence goes on along the minus strand of NC_140545.1, from coordinate 27,786,630 downwards.
TTGCATGTAACATTTTTTTCCTTCTTGTTATCCTCTTGTTAGATCAGTGGTAAAACAAGTGAACAAACAAGCTCAATAAAAAGACTGCAATGGAGTGAAAATGCCAAATAGTTGTCAGGTATTGTAGACAGGTACAAATGTCTTGAGTGACCCCTAATTTCTTTACATTTTGCAAGGTAAATAAACAAAAAAAGTGTAATATAACTCAAAATATGTTTTATATTTCAGATTCTGCCGAATACCCCTTTCCTTTGATTCCTGCTTTGCACACTCTTGGCATTCTCTCCATGAGCTTCATGAGGTCGTCTCCTGAAATGGTTTCCAACAGTCTTGAGCAGGGCTGCCCAATCCCGGTCCTCGAGAGCTACTATCCTGCAGCTTTTAGATGCATCCCTACTCCAACACAGCTGAATCAAATGGTTTGATTACCTCTTCAGCATGCCGTCATGTTTGGCAAAGGCCTGATAACAAGCCATTCATTTGATTCAGGTGTGTGGGAACAAGGATACATCTAAAAGCTGCAGGACGGTAGCTCTCGAGGACCGGGATTGGGCACCCCTGGTCTTGAGGGAGTTCCCAGAGATGCTGAGCACTTGTTGGTCCTTTTGCCTTCACTCTGCGCTCCATCTCATCCAAAACCATCTCCATTGAGTTTAGGTCAGGTGATTGTGGAGGCCAGGCTATCTGGTGCAGCGCTCCATCCCTCTCCTTCTTGGTCAGATAGCCCTGACACAACCTGGAGGTGTGTTTGGGGTCATTGTGCTGTTGGAAAATAAGTGATGGTCCAAATAAACACAAACCAGATGAAGAAGAATCAAGCTTTAGTCCTCACATGCACAATCATACAGAGTACAACATGCACTGAAATGTTTTGTGTCTGAGCTGCAGACAGGATGCAGATCTGGCCACACCATTCTAGGGCTAGGTTTTTAGCATGGGTGGGTCTAGCCAGGACCCTTACTGGATAGGAATCGAACTTATGATTCCCAATCCAAAGATGTGTAGTTTTACCACTACATTATCCAGCTGCTTCAAAATTAGTGATCGATGGGGTGGCGTGAGCTGCAGGATACTGTGGTAGCCATGCTGGTTTAGTTTGCCTACAATTTTGAATAAATCCCCAACAGTGTCATCAGCAAAGCACCCCCACACCATCACACCTCCTCTCACAATCTTCACTGTGGGAACCATGCATGTAGAGACCATCAGTTCACTTTTTCTGCAACGGACAAATGCACGGTGGGTGGAACCGAAGGTCTCAAATTAGGATTCTCAGATTAGACTCATCTAATGCCCATTTTCTGTATTTCGTGGCTCAAACAAATCTATTCTGTGTCTTGCTGTCACTGTACTGGGTCTGCGAGCCAGTATTTGGGTTTCAGATTCTGATTTAATATTCCATGACTACTGTTATTCCTGGTTTTGGTTATCTTTATTTCTTATGTTCTTAGTAATTAGAGTCCTTCGTTCCTTAGTATTTATGTTAGCCTGTGTTTTTTGTCTGTTCCCATGTCTACTCTGTACTTTTCCTGTGTCCCACTTTCCACGTCTAGTCACTCTTGTCTCCATGTTCTCCCTGTCTCCCCAGTCAGTCATGTCTCTATGTCTCAGTGTCTAGTCTGTATCTTTGTGAATGTCTGTTCTACTTTGAAAGTCTTGTGTGCTATGTTAGTGTTTTCAGTTTTGCTTTCTCCCCATTTCATTATGTTTGATTCAATTAAATTCAGTTTTATTTGTACAGCGTCAAATCACAATAACACTCTATCACTTTGATGACAGTGGGAAGGAAAAACTCCCTTTTAACAGGAAGAAACCTCCGACAGAACCAGAACCAGGCTCAGGGAGGGGGCCATCTGCTGTGACCGGTTGGGGTGAGAGAAGGAAGACAGGATAAAGACATGCTGTAAATAAGGGACAATAATCATTTAACTTCACAAACTATTGCTTTCTTTTTCTTTAATAACTCCCAGTTACCCACTGATGCCATAACATTCCAGTTTTTTATTAATACACCATCTGTCTTATCATCTGTGGATGTTATGATTTTTTCTATTAAGTTTAATAATGCAGTGATGCTGGGGTACTTTAACTTGTACTGAATGTTTATAAGTAGTTTTATGTATCTCTGTGAATTTTTACAGTTGGTTATAAAACTGTTTTTAGTACCTTTAGTACCTCATTTTTTAGAATTGAGGTACTAAAGAGAGAGGTCTGCATTTTCTAAAGAGTTTTTATTGTTGATTTATGCAGAAGTGCAACAAGGGTTTTAAAATACCCTTAACAATTTTCAACCACTTTCTTATTGATATTACAGTCCAAAGATTTCTTATGACATATCTTAACAATTTGAAAAACATTCTAGTTTTTTGTCTAAAGCTGTGAGGAATATTGGTGAATATTGGTTTCTCTCTATCAAAGTGGATTTTTCCCTGTTGTCCCAGGATCAGTTTTCCATGCTAAATCTGGTTGAACAGTTACAAATAATTTATTAAATATTATATTCCTCAAGGTCACTCTCAATAAAATACAGCTGTTAAGATGAGATAGGCTCTTTTTCTAGCCCCAGCTCCTCTAACACTGTTTACCAAGCCCACATTCTTTTAATATTATTTCTATTAATGTCTAATATTTTCTTCTTTATCTTCATTTTATATCTGAGTGTTTGACTTTTGACTTTCTAGTTTGGTTTATTTGATTATATGAGGGTTGACATGTTTATATTATTTCTTGTATTAATTCTCTTGGTAGACTCGTTCTACATTCCTGCCTTAGTGCTCCCCACTCCTGTGTCAAGTATCCTATAAGTTCATTCCTGCATCTGTGTCTTCTCATTTAGTTACCACTTCCTCTTTTGCTTTGAGAGTTTCTGGTGCTTGGCTTTTAGTTTTACTTCCTTTGTTCTGTCTGCTGTCATCTGCTTCCTGTGTCATGTTCTCCCCAGCTGTCTCCACTCCCCCAATCACCCTCCTGTGTATATATAGTTGCTGTCTTCCCTTTCTTTCATAATCAGAGCATCAGTTGTGTTCCTGTTCTTGGCGTGTCACCATTGCCTTGCATTGTTGAAGTTTGAGGGCTTGTGTTTCCCTGTGTTTTTTTCCCAGTGTAAGTTTCTGTTCAGAATAAGTTTTTCAGTTCAGTTTTGTAGGACTGTAAACCATTTGGGAGTGGCTGTAGCTCAGGTGGGAGAGCAGGTCATCTACTTGGTTGGTGATCCCTGTCTGGTCAAGAGGTTGGAGAGCGAGGTATGTTATCTATGAAATTGTGTGGACTGACAGAGGCAACACAGATTTACCAACCTCAACCTCTGAAAACTGTGGAAGGAGGCAGAGGTTTTCTCTCTGGTGAGCATGGTGAAACAATCGTTCAGCCGGTCATTCCATGTTCTTTTTTGATGTCCATCTCAGGGCAGATATTGCCAAATTGCAGGGTTGCCCATAAGATGTGTTCTCTTGACTGCCAGGCTGCACTAGCCACATACAGCACCACACAGCTTGTTTGGTAACTCAACCACCTTTCAGCTCCTCACGAATCAGGTGCTGCATCCCAATGCTGCATATGCTGCTACTTGCCTGGATGATGTCATCAAACAAAAACACCTAAGTGGGGTGTAGCAGCAGGTGCTAGAGTCTTAGAGACAGGATGGTATTGCACTACTGGATAATGTTGTACTAAATGACAGAATCACTGTGGTGTGATGTTCACATTTTATTTTCTGACCATCATACTGTTTCACAAAACAACAAAGTAATGACTGAGAAAAAAAATGTGCATTTTACCTCAGTATACCTGGTACTATAAAAATGTATCCAAATATGTATCCAAGTCTAATTACCTGTTAATGACCCAGTTCTGGTATCATGCCATCTCCTGGCACTAGAGACTTATTTCGTATTATCTAGAAATACCAGTAGAAAAGATTTGTTTCGCACCTTGTTGACTTGTGTTGGCGTAAACGTGTTATCATGCACACCCTTCCATTATCAACTTCAGTAAAACTACTGAAGTCTGTATCTTTTGCTCTGTGTGTGTGTGTGTGTGTGTTCACATCTTTGACTTCTGCTCATGTTAAACAGGAATAGTCAAGTGTTCTGCAAAAAGAAGAGAAGAAAGAGAATGAGCCAGTCAGTGAGCAAATGAAGGGAGCAAGGAAGAAAGTGAAAAGAACTAGCCTGTCAAAGTCAAACAAATTCAGAGGGATCAATGCACAGACTGTGCCTGCATATCAAAGGGAGTGCCAAACTCAAACTTCTTCAAGCTTGAAGTTCAAAGAGGTGATATGTGCATTAGAATTTCTAATTTAGATTGCATCGACAGGTCTACGGCTGACAGACCAAGTTCAGTGGAATGTTGGCCACAGTAGAGAACAAGAGCGATAGATTTATGTTCTTTTTATTTCTTCAAAAGTCTACATACTATACTGTTTTAAATGAGACCCGAATTCAAGCATACTGTAGACATATTATTTAAAAGGAGTTCATAGCTAAATATCCTCTTTTTATTTGTATTAATGAGATAGACTGACAAAATCTAATAAGGTTCAATCCCTGGCTGCTCCAGTCTGCATGCAAATCAATGTCCTTCAGCAAGAGACTAAGCCCACATTGCTCTCCAATAAATCTATTGGATAGAAAAAAAAGTACTTGTGTGAATGAGACACGTATAAAGCACTCTGAGAGCTCAGGTGGAGTAGAAAAGCACTATATAAGAACATGTAGTTTCATGGCTGGGAGCACCAACAGTACAGTGGTTCTATATTGTCTCTGACTGATTCACTATCCTTCAAACTCAATCATTGGTTTACCAAATTATAAACTGTTTTTACCTAATTACAGCTGTCATATCTGATTTAATCTTTTGTAAATCTCAAAACACTTTTTCATTAAAACATATCTTGCACAGTGATTTAGTTGTGATATATAATGGTAACCACAGGCATAGCAGAATTTAAATATAACTACAACGTTTAGCTTGCAAGATGAGCTGCGATTCAAACTATAAAAAATAGTTTGGGATATTGATGAAACGTATTTGAATTATGTCACTCTTGTGATGTAATTGTTTTCCTGTTTATGCAATGCTTACTCCCTTTTTCATTTCAGATAGATACTGACATGTCTGGAGCGCAGCTTTACTGATATCTGTACCATGAACATGAATGAATAGGAAAAATAAATGTGTGCAGTAGGGACTAAATTGATGTGACTGGGTCAGAGCATCTCCAAAACTGCAGCTCTTGTGGGGTGCTTCCGGTCTGCAGGGGTCAGTATCTTTCAAAAGTTTTACAAAGTAGGAACAATGGTGAACCAACTACGGGAAGCCAAGACTCAACATTTTACATGGGGAGGCATGCCATCCATGTGAATGTTACTTTGACATGTATCACGTACCTAAGCATTGCTGCAGACCACATACACCCTTTCTTCTAATGGCTATTGCCTTTTTCAGCAGGAATAATGTACCTTGCCACGAAGCCAAAAAGTTTCAGGAATGGTTTGAGTTGTTGACTTGGCCTCCATATTTCAATCTAATCGAGCATTTGTGGGATGTCCAATCCATGAAGGCGCCACCTTGCAACACACAGGATTTGTTGATAACATTTTAGTGCCAGATTGAGGCATAGATGCAGCTGCTCAGCAAAGTAAACCCATGTCATGAAGCTCTCTGTGCACTGTTCTTGAGCTAATCTGAAGGCCACCTGAAGTTTGGAGGTGTGTAGTGACTGTCTCTGCAGAAAGTTGGCAATCTCTGTGTGTTATGCATCTCAGCATCCATTGAGTTAGATAACACACACTAATTAGTTAAACTGCAGGAACGTCTTAAAGCAGGCGTCCCCAATCCCAGTCCACAAAGGCCGGTATCCCTGCAGGTTTTAGATGTGTCCCTGATCCATCACAGCTGATTTAAATGGCTAAATGACCTCCTCAACATGTCTTGAAGTTCGCCAGAGTCCTGGTAATGAACTAATCATGTGATTCAGGTGTGTTGACCCAGGGTGAGATCTAAAACCTGCAGGGACACCGGCCCTCGTGGACTGGGATTGGGGACCCCTGTCTTAAAGACATAAAGACCTGGATGGCCTCTAACTTTCTGCTCCTTAATTCAGATCAAACTGAGGTTATTGTACTCTGTGAAATTTCAGCAGATATGCCTTCTTCTTCTTTTTTTTTTTTTTTTTTCTTTTTTCTGCTCATTTTTCTTGTGTTATTTGTTATTTATCTTTAAGAAGATTTTGATTTCAACTGTATTCCTGGGGGATTGGAGCTTTCCTGGTTTGCTGCTTTCCTGTTAGACTATATCTGCACAGAACAGAGATAAATGTGCCATGGCCAAGGCATGCCCACTCCCCTCCTTTCCTCTCAAAATCAGCATTAGCATAGAGTAGGTTGATTAGATAAATCTGATTAAAGTGATTACATGGTGTGATTATTTCATTTGTTGTTTTCATTTGTTTTGGTTTTTGAAATGATTTCAGCTGAAACCAGCAATTCATACGTGTGTGTGTGTGTCACTAGTTAGGTCATCATGTTTAGGATTATTCTGTCCAAAAGGCCACATCTTTAAAACACTTTAATTGCATATACATTTTCAATTCATTTCAGTGGCACAAATGCGGAAAATGCTGAAGTAATTATTTGTAGTGTTTTATCTGATTTATTAAAAGAATGTCATGTCTGATCATTTGTCTTTGGTGCTTAACTTAAATATATCACAAGTCATAGTATGTTTTGTCTCTCCACATTCACCCCGACCCTCATACTGAATACATAAAAGTGGTGAGCACTGCATGCCTCCACTGTACATTTAATTCAGTTAGCTGTGAGGCTCAGATGAGCACAGAGCTTTTAGCGATTACATTCCTGTTGCTTCAGTACTATATTCGGCCACGGCTTCCACCTGGACAGCCTGCGTCTCTATTTTCTATAGTTCTATAGTATGTCTACGTTTTTAGTCGATTTGTTCGCAGCAGTTGTGTTCGAAGCCTTCAAACGCTCACGAGAGAAACATTCTGAAACCTTTTCAGAGTCAACGTGTACAGACTCCAACATGTATCCAAGAAAACGCCAACAAAGACAAAAAGATTACGCCACCTCTCCTTCCTGGTGTGGCCGGACAATTTCCCCAGATGGCGTCTTATCTATTCAAGTGTATTACAGGAAAGTAGCATGGAAAACTACCACCTACAGAACAAAATTATACAAAGTAAAGACAAGAAAGTAGAGGAGAAGCACAGACAAATGGAAGCACAAAATAAACACCTGGAAGAAAGACAACAAAGCCAGCCTGGAATTCAAGTTATTAATGAGGGGTGGGATATAATGTTTGGTCAAGCACAAGAACAGATTATGCTCCTGTTTAAAGAGAACAAGGAAAAGAGCGCTGAATTACAAGAAATGTCCAACCAGCTTCAAGACAGGAAAGCTACTGTTGAGAAGATAGATTGTGATCTCCAATACATGGATCAAAGAAATCAGGCGCTCCAAGGAAAAAAATAAAGAAATCCTCAGAGAGGCAGGGCAAACTCAATGTCATGGAGGAAAGCCACAGAGCGCTGAAAGTAAAGCTTAATGAAACACTGCACCAAAATAAAGAGTTTCTTCAAGGAAAAAAAAGAACCGCAAGAAAGACAGAAAGAAGAGAAACTTCTTCTCCAGAACTCTGAGAGGAAAAATGTAAAACTGCAAGAATTTTGTAATGAAATGAAGGACAAAACAACTGAACTGGAAGGAGGGAAGGAAAAACTGGAAAAACGATGCTCAGAGATGCAGCGTAGGATCAATGGAATGGCGAGAAACAACTAAGAGCTCATTAATGGGATGTTGTTGAACTTCAACAACTTGAGGTGTGAACACACTGAAATGCATGTGCAAAAGCAACAACAAGAGAAAATGCATGAAGACCTGCAGCGTACGCTTCAAGAAATCCAGAGAAGAAATGAGCAGTTAAAAGAGATGCACAAGGAGGCAACATCCAAAGAACTGAAAGAAAAGCTTGCAGAAAAACAAGCAACATTAAAAGAAGTGGAGCAAATATGCCGGAAACTCAAGAAACAAAATGCAGAAACAATCGATGATTTGAGAGCCCTCATCCTGGGGTAAAAAGCACTCATGGAAAAGAGCCTGAAAAAGAAGAAAAAGCGTTTCCGTTTGTTCCAGAGGTTCCATGTCCGGTGTCCCGCCGTTCATCCCAAATGAGCTACTTGAAAAGGAACTGACCTGCTTTGGAAAGTTTGTTAGCGGGTTCAGGGTTGTTTGTCTTGGCTGCAAAGACGCCAGACTGCAGCACGTTCAGTCACTAAGAAGGCAGGCCTTCATGTACCTGAACGATCCTTCGCAGACACTGGAAGTGTCGTTTAAAGTAAGATATGAAAACGGCTTATATACTGTTTACGCCAGTGCAGATAGCATGAAGTGCTTTGTGTGTGGTGATGTTGGTCATAAACGCTCATCCTGCCCTCACAAAGAGCAGGAGGTGCGCCGTGAACAAGAGGCTCATGCTACTGGGGCAAGTGAGCAGGAGCGCGCTGTAGATGCCGGTACGGGAGAACAGCCAGCTCGTAGCAGTGCGGATGAGCAGCCGTCTACGAGCAGCCCTGTCATCGGCGAGCCGCTAGCGGCGCAGGGTGACAGAATGGAAGTCGCAGCCAGTGCTCCACAGGCTGCACTAGAAGAACAGGGGATACGGGGGACTAATGAGGTGGAGGATGGATGTGATGACATACAGGACAGCGAAAGTGTGGAGGAAAATCAGGACAGTGGACAGGTGGGTATTGCGAATATAGTTTCAGGTTCTTTGAGTGCGGAAAATGAGGAAGACGACTTGTTGGAAGATGATTCCCTGTCACAATGCTCTGATATTGTTTCACAAGAAGACCATCAGCAGTCATATTCCTTAGAAGATATAAACCGCTTTTTGGATGAGACATTTGGTATGCAGTCTGTGGAAGTCACTGAGTTTTTTCCAGATGTTGATCTTTTTATAAAATCTTTTCTGAAAATAAGAAGAGTTGTTGGTTATGAACAATTGAGCAAACAGAAAAGATTCCGTCTTAAAAAGATCCTGAATAAGTTGAGGAGGGAAAAACGAGGAAAAGCTTCTTTAAAAGCATAGTGGAATGTTTGAGGCACTAAGGGTGTCTTTCTGGAAGCGTCTCACTGTCTTTTCTCTTTTTCTCCTCCTCTTTTCTCTGTCTTATATGGCAAATTTGAGAGTAGGTACACTTAACATTAGTGGTAGGGATAGGGAAAGGCGTGCAGTCTTAGTGGAGCTTAGCAAGAACAAAAACACTGATGTGTTCCTTTTGCAGGAAACACATAGCACTATAGATAATGAGACAGAATGGGGAATGAGTTGGAGTGGGCAGGTTTTTTTAAGTCATGGTACTAACAGGTGTAGCAATTTTATTTTCTAGGCACCTTCAACTGTCACATGTTTCCATCTGTGAGATAGAGCAGGGAAGGGCACAGGTAGTACAATCAACCATCAAGGGAATACCTTTTGCTTTTATGAATATATACGCCCATAACTCAGCTGCAGGTCATGTGCGGTTATTTCGTAAAATTAATGATAAATTATCACAATTACATAGTGGTTCTATAGTAGTGGTGAGAGGGGACTGGAATTGCACAACCCACCCTTCAGTTGACAGAAATGCAGGAGAGCCTCACCCACTGGGTGGCTGTAGCTCAGGTGGCAGAGCAGGTCAGCCCCTAATCAGAAGGTCGGTGGTTCGATCCCAGGCTGCATCCTGGCTGCATGCCAAATATCCTTGGGCAAGATACTAACCCCGTGTTTGCCTACTGGTGGTGGTCAGAGGGCCCGGTGGCGCCTGTGTCCGGCAGCCTCGCCTCTGTCAGTGCGCCCCAGGGCAGCTGTGGCTACAATGTAGCTTGCTATCACCAGTGTGTGAATGTGTGTGTGAATGACTGAATGTAGTGTAAAGCGCTTTGGGGTCCTATGGACTAGAAAAGCGCTATACAAATGCAGGCCATTTACCTTCGGGCTCACTTTTATCTACAATCATTCTTCAGAATGATCTGACTGATGTGTGGAGAAAGCTCCATCCCACAACCAGACAGTACACATAATTTCTAAGAGCAGTGTGAAGGCAGCTGGGCTTGATAGATTATGTATCAACCAGATGTATAATAATAGAATGAATGAATGAATGAATGTCTTTTATTCGAGCAACCAAATAATAAAGTTATTGTAATGTACAATTACACAAAAAAAGAAAAAGAAAAAACAAGTTTAGCTCGAAAAGGAGTGGGATGAAGACAAGCTTTTTAACTCCCACCCCTACAATCTTATCTGAGTTTTAAATTTTGTAGTTGCGCAGTACATTTAAATATTTGTGACATACAATTACGGTTATAAAATTATCGCATTGTCATAATTACAACATACAGTAGTGTAAGTATTTAGCATCAATAATGCAGTCAATAATGCACCGTTAAATATCACAGTCATCACCATCATGGTCATTACATCCTCTCCGTATATTATTTATATTTTAGCTATGAAAATATCAATGAAGTATGCTTCCATTGTATAGTTGTAACTTCATCAATTTTACTTTTAAGAATTAATTCTGGTCTACTGTTTCCTAATAATGGAGATAACAGTAATAACAACAGCGTAAGACAATATCAACAGTGTCCATTTCAACTCTACAAAATAATTGTTTATATAAGTATTTGTTGTTAACATTCTATATATAAACAAAGAAAAAAGAAAGAAATAATACAAAGAATATATTATTATTTACTATCATGGATAAACAATCACACACTCGATTCCTCTTTGTACCTTGACAATATACATTTTTTGTACCTCGATTTAAACAGATGAATATTTGGACATTGCTTGAGCTCTACATCCATTCTGTTCCAAAGTTTCACTCCACACACAGACACACACAAACTTTTCCTGGTAGTTCTAACTATCTGCCTTTTAAAGTTACTACATCCCCTCAAATTGTAACCTCCTTCTTTATGTGTAAAGAGCTTTTGGATATTTTCTGGCAGTATACCCTTATTTGCCTTATATAGGAGTTGAGCAGTCGAAAATTCAACTAAATCAATCAATTTTAATAGTTTTGACTGCAAAAACAAAATATTAGTGTGACTATAATATCCTACCTTATACATTATTCTTATAGCACATTTTTGTAGTATAGCCAGGTGATGCAGAGAACTTTTGTAATTATTGCCCCACACCTCTACACAATAAGTCAAGTATGGTAGGACTAGTACACAGTATAACAAAAACATTGCATGGCAGTTTAAGAAGAACTTGGCTCTATTTATAATTGAGATACTTTTGGACACTTTATTTTATATATGTCTGATGTGTGATTTCCAGCATAATTTGCTATCAATCATTACTCCCAAGAATTTTATTTCTGATACTACATCTATGACTACACCATCTATTTTTATTACAGTATCTTCATTTACATTGTAATTCCCAAAGAACATTACCTTGGTTTTGCTCAAATTTATAGATAATTTGTTAACATCCATCCATATTTTTAATTTCCTTAACTCATTGTTAATGTTAAGTACTAGGTCACTATGGTCGTCGTTAGAATAAAAAATATTGGTGTCGTCAGCAAATATAACTAATTTTAATAACTTTGATACATTAAATATGTCGTTTATATAAAGGTTAAATAGAGTTGGTCCCAGAACTGATCCTTGTGGCACTCCACAGCTAATGCCCAAATACCCCGATTCAAACTCGCCCATCTTCACATACTGCTGACTCTCAGTCAAATAACTTTGGATCCATTTCAAAGCCACTCCCCTAATACCATATCTGTCTAATTTTTTAAATAATCTGCTATGATTAATCGTATCAAATGCTTTCTTCAAGTCAATAAATATCCCTGCTGCATGTCTTTTACTATCCAGACTGTTGGTTATCTCTTCTATTGCATCAATGATAGCCATTGAAGTTGACCTTCCTGTCCTAAATCCGTACTGACTTTCATTAATTAGTTTATGTTTGTCAATAAATTTACCTAGTCTATTATTATAAAGTTTTTCTAATATTTTAGAAAACTGCGGGAGCAGGGACACTGGTCGATAGTTAGTGAAGATGTGTTTGTTTCCACTTTTATATATGGGTATAACTTTAGCTATTTTCATTTTCTTTGGGCATTTCCCCGTTTGAAATGATAAATTACATATAAGCTAGAGGTCTGGCAATGCTATGTATGATTCGTTTAACTAATGTCATATCTATACCAAAACAATCAGTAGAGTTCTTGTTCTTACAGTTGTTAACTACATCTAAAATATCTAATTCAGTAACTCCCGACAAGAACATAGTCTTTGAATTTATTTCTATCAGTGACATTTCGCTGTGATTACTTTTTGGAATTGTTGTAGCCAGCTCCGGTCCCACATTTACAAAAAAGCTGTTAAAGCACTCCACCATCTCGTTTAGATTGTAATTGTCACTGTTATTATTAGTGAAATAATCTGGATATGAGCACTTTTTTGTGTTACCTTTAATAATAGTGTTAAGTATTCCCCATATCTCTTTAGTGTTGTTTTTATTTTTATGTATTAAATTAGTATAGTATAATTTCTTACTAGTTCTTAATATTTCCGTTAGTTTATTTTTATATTTTTTATATCTATACTCTGCTTCTTCAGTTCTTAGCTTAGTGAATTGTCTATATAAAGAATTGATCTTCTTACTGGCCTTGTGTAATCCTTTTGTTAACCACGGGCATTTAATAGATTTATTGTTGATACTGAATTGCCCGACTGGGCAGTTTTTATCATACAGGCAGTTGAAGATATCCAAAAATATTTCAAAAGCACTATCCACATCATCTACAGCATACACTGCATTCCAATCCTGATTCATCAAGTCCTGATAAAAGAGATTAATTGCATTTTCTGTTCTTACTCGTTTGTAGATATATTTCTGAGGTACTTTCTTGCATACACTCTTAACGTCATACACTATAAATATTGGCAGGTGATCAGTTATATCACATACCATTAGTCCGTTAGCAATTATTAACTCTAAATTATTTGTAAAGATGTTATCAATAAGGGTAGCACTATGAGTTGTTATACGACTTGGTCTTAAAATTGTGGGATATAAACTCATACCAATCATCCTATTAATATGATCCTCGGTGATCTTGTGATTGTTTGGGTTTATCAAATCGATATTGAAATCTCCACAGATGAATAATATTTTATTACTTACAACTGAAAATATTTTTTCAATCCAATCAGTGAATACTTCTAGACTCGAACCAGGTGATCTATAGAAACAACTAACAATAATGTTTTTCTCTTTTTCATTGATAATTTCTATGGTTAAGCATTCAAATAAGTCATTTATTGTCAATGTCATACTTTCCAATATTCGAAATTTAAATTTCCTGTGGACATATATAGCAACACCTCCTCCTGCTTTGTTTGTTCTATTAACATAATTGAGATTATAATCCTTTAATTCAAAATCAACACCTTTTTCTTCTTTAATCCATGTTTCTGATACTGCTATAATACTAAATGGGTCGTGAAACTGTTGTAAATATTCCTCAATTGAACTGAAATTTGCATACAGACTTCTACTATTAAAGTGAATGATTGAGAATTTCTTATCAGTTTTAATTGAGGAATTATATTCTTTTTCAGAATAATATTTACAGTCATTTGGGTTGGCTAATAGGAAGTGGTTGTCAGGGTCTAATTGATCTTCTTGATCTAAAGCATTATGATCAGTATATTCGAAATGCTTCAATTCCAAATCCTCAAGGTTTAAACTCCGTTCTTGTGTTTCTAATTCATCTTTTGTCAGATTTAAGGAGTATTTAGATGTCATTGTATGAGTTTACGCTCCCTTAACTGACACAGGTTGTGCAGACCCTCAGTAGTATTCATTCATATTTCTTCAATTCCTCTATATCTCTGATAATCACCACTTTAGCTTCCTCAGGCGTTCCTTTCAGTTTGATGTATACCTTACAGTTCATGACCCAAGTATTCTGTATCTTGTCCTGCTTCCTCATGATTCTGGCTTTTTTAGCAATGTCCGCATTTCTTTTAATCAAATGATCATTCAGATAGACGTTAGTACCTTTTAACTTTTTCCCTTGCTTCATTAGTGCAACTTTGTTTTTTCTGCTGACAAACCTCAGGAACACCGCCGGCATGTTGTTCTTCGTGGGAAGAGGGTGACAGGCATCAATGGTATTTACATCCAAGTGTATATTTTTAGACGCAAAAAAGACACCACCTGTTGCTCCGTCGAGTTCTCCTCCCGTAAGCCGGGTTCTTCATTGTTACCGGAGGTCACAGCATGAGCATAAGAGCGGGGTTTGATCTTAATTCCAGTCACAATAACATCATTTATCCTTGAGTATTGCTCCAAATCCTCAACTTTCTTCTCTAGCTCTGTTATTTTTTTGTCCCGCTCAGCAAGGCGTACCCGCAACTCTGTAACTTCCTGCACTAGGTTAAGTATTTTGTCTTGCTTAATTTTGATGTCATTTACATCCTGTGATAGGAAGTCCAGTGATCTTTTGATATCCTCCGCCTCCTCCAAGGCTGAGTTTTTCTTAGGTGGCATTGTCAGGGGTAGTCCAGAGTCTTTAGCACCGAGACTACCGATGGCTTCTTGATTAGCTGATTAGCCACAGTCCAAAGTTAGCTGTTGTGCTAGTTATCTTCTCCCTCACCGAATGTGAAGACCGATCATTTAAAGATGATCAATTTCCACCACAGCACAATCAGTACTTTACCTCACACTGCACATTCACCCCTCATCTCCGGGTTTAGGAATAATAGCTTGGTGCAGTCCTCAGTTTTGACATTGATAATGATTTCGGCTCGGCAGAACTCTCCGTGTGAACTCAGTTGCCACCCGTCGAACTCAGTTGCACTGGCAGAACCAAATGTCATCCACTCCTCACTGAAGTCGTCCACCGGTCCAACCACTTTCGGTCGCTAGCTGCTCCTCTGTCGAGCCGCCATGTCCAACGAGGGCTACATTGTGACAGGTAGAGGACTGGGTTAAAGCATCTCTAAAACCCTAGTCTTGTGAGGTGTTCCAGCGTGCAGGCGCCTTGGACCTTGCAAAAGTGTCTCAGGGGGCTGAGAGTGGTGTGTAGGACGTGGGCGATGGCATCCTCTGTGGATCTGTTGGATCTGTAGGCGAACTGCAGCGGATCTGTGGTGTCTGGGATGGCGGAGGAGATGACGTTCTTCAGCAGCCTCTCAAACACCTTCATTACTACCGAGGTCAGTGCAACTGGCCGGTAATCGTTCAGGGATGAGGGTTTGCTGTTCTTGGGCACAGGGATGATGGTGGATCTTTTGAAGCATGTGGGGACCACAGACTTCGCCAGGGACTCGTTGAAGATGTAAGTGAACACACCTGCTAGCTGGTCAGCACAGCAGCGCAGCAGACGGCCGGTGATGCCGTCTGGCCCCGCCGCTTTCCTTGTGTTCACTCTCCTCAGTGCCGCTCGGACGTCATGCTCCGCGATGCTGGTCACCGGTCTCTCGCTGATGACGTCACTGTCCTCGGTAGTCAGGCGGTAGATAGCATTAGCCGCCTGGCTAACCTCGAAACGGGCGTAGAACCGATTCAGCTCGTTGGTGAATGCAGAGTCGGCGTTGATCGGCGCAGTGTCCCTGGCTTTGTAGTCCGTAATGGTGCGTAGTCCGTGCCACATACTCCGTGTGTCGCCCTGGTGGAAGCGGGACTCCACACGTTCCCGGTACCTGCGTTTGGCATTTCTCACCGCGCGCCGCACGCCGTATGAGGCCGCTTTGTAGGCGCTCATATCGCCAGCGGCGAGACCCGCGTTGTAGGAGGCGGTCCTGGCGTTTACTGCAGTGCGGATCGATCTGTCCATCCACGGTTTCTGGTTTGGGAATGTGGTGACTCTCGCAGTGGGGATAATCTCCTCCGCTAGCATATTGACGAAGCATACTGCTACTTCCGTAAACTCGTTGATGTCGACTGCGCATGCTCTGAACATGTCCCAGTCTACGTCGTTAAGTGCGTCCTGTAGCGTAGCTTCTGATTGGGCAGTCCACTGTTTTACTTCCTTCGTGGTCACGTCTTCCCTCCGTATGCTTTGTTTATACTGCGGAATGAGGAAGATGGCGTTGTGGTCAGACTTCCCAAAAGCCGGGTGTGAGACAGCTTTGTAGCCCTGCTTGTATGGCGTGTAGCAGTAATCCAAAATTCGATCCCCTCTCGTTGGACACGAGACATGCTGGTAAAGGTTTGGCATGACTTGTCTGAGGTTCGCTTTGTTAAAGTCTCCTGCTACAATGAGGGCTGCGCCCGGGTCCTTGTTTTGAAGCGAGCTCAGCACATCATGTAATTCGGACAAAGCCATACCTGTGTCCGCTTGGGGTGGGATGTAGACCGCCGTGGCGATGACTGAGGTGAACTCACGGGGCAGATAGAAAGGGCGGCACTTAATGCTCAGGAACTCCAGATGTGGCGAGCAGCCGCTGGAGAGAGTAGAAATGCTCCTGGCATCACACCACTTTCTGTTTACCATGAAACACACTCCTCCACCTTTGGTTTTGTTCGACTCTGCCGTTCTGTCCGCGCGGAGCACAAAGAATGAATCCGACGGAGTTACGGCCTGGTCCGGCATGGTGGGGGACAGCCATGTCTCCGTGAAGCACAGAATGTTGCAGTTCCTCATGTCACGTTGGAAGGTGACCCTTTTGACTTTACTGCCAAAGAAAGCGGACCTGGGCCTGCTTAAAAATTGGAGACCTGTTTCTTTGCTTTGTACGGACTACAAGATTCTTGCAAAATGTCTTTCTAACAGGTTGAAGACCTATCTCGACATGATTGTTGATGTGGATCAAGAATACTGTGTCCCTGAAAGAACTATTATGGACAACTTGTTTTTAATTCGGAGATGTGGGGTTTTTATCTCTGGATCAAGAAAAAGCTTTTGATAGAGTTGATCACCGCTATTTGTTTAAAACTTTAGAAGCTTTTGGGTTTGAGAACATTTTCATTTCTTGGATCAAATTGTTGTACTCAAACGCTGCTGTCATGTTAAAGGTGGGGGTGGGTTAAGTCGACCTGTTCCAGTTCAGAGAGGCATCAGGCAGGGGTGCCCTCTTTCTGGTATGTTGTATACACTTGCCATTGAACCCCTTTTACACCATCTTAGTCAGGGACTCTCAGGTTTTACCTTTGAAGAAGCAGGACGCACAGTAAAATTGTCAGCTTATGCTGATGATGTTACGGTTTTTATAACCAGTCAAAGTGATATTAAAACACTCAGACAGACATATGAGCGAGCATCCTCCACGAAGGTTAACTGGTCAAAGTGAAGGTTTTATTTTGGGAGGGTGGGTTGATAAAGAGGAGCCGGTGTTACCGGCAGGAAGACAGTGGAACAGGGAGGGACTTAATTGTTTGGGAGTGTTTTTGGGAACTGATGCTTTTCAGGGGAAGAACTGGGAGGGTGTTGTTGAAAAAATTACTGCCTGGTTGTCTCAATGGACTTGGCTCCAGCCACAGTTGTCCTATAGGGGACGGACTCTGTTTGTTAACAACTTGACCGCTTCTGTACTCTGGCACCGTGCTACTGTTGTTGAACCTCCAGCCTCTCTTCTCAAGGAGATAGAAAAAAGACTGGTCGATTTCTTCTGGGGAGGGTTTCACTGGACCAGGTCTGCTGTGTTGTCTCTACCTGTATCAGAGGGGGGGTCAAGGTTTGATTGACCTTTGTAGTTGCATCACAGGACTCCGTCTTCAGACGGCACAGCGGTATCTTTATCAAAAACAACAATCATCCTGGTTCAAGACTGCATCTATGCTGTTTCACGGAATAAAGGACCTTGCATATGACAAGCACCTGTTTCTCATAAACCTAACTGCCATAGACCTTTTCCAGACCTCCTGTTTTGACCAGTCTGTTTTGAATGCTTGGAAGACTGTTTTCAAAGTACAGAGAGACTGTTCTCAATTGTATGGTAATATTGGTGAGGAGCCTCTATTTTACAATCTTTTCACACCAAGTAGGATGCTCAGCACTACTAGTGTGCAGAGGTTCCTTCTCTCACCCCAACCGGTCGCAGCAGATGGCTGCCCCTCCCTGAGCCTGGTTCTGCCGGAGGTTTCTTCCTGTTAAAAGGGAGTTTTTCCTTCCCACTGTCGCCAAAGTGCTTGCTCATAGGGGGTCATATGATTGTTGGGTTTTTCTCTGTATCTATGAAGCTCCCTAAGGCGACTTTTGTTGTGATTTGGCGCTATATAAATAAAATTGAATTGAATTGAATTGAATTAAATGCTGGTCTAACAAAGCCGGCGGGCCTGAGGATGGCAGGGCAGTGGAAGACAGCTGCCAAGCTGGCTCAGGAGCCTGGGATCTGATCTCTGCGCTTTCTGGAGAAGCTGGTGGAAGAAGTCATGGGTGGTCTTCCTGGAGTTGTAAGGGATGTGCTGGGGACTTGCTTGGCAGGTGATCAACCAAGTTCAGCTGACTTTCCTTCATTGTCTGTTTGTGCCGCAGTTGGGGAGCAGGATGAGGAGGGAGGCTCTCCTCTGTCCTTTCGAACACCTGTTCTGGGTGACCTGTCAAAGATTTCAAAGAAGGCTATATATGAGGTGGTAAACGTGCTGAACAGGGTATTGTTGGCTGATGTTCTGGAGTTGAGGTGGTCAGGTGTGTTGGCTTCGGGGTCATCTCCAAGGGGCAGCTGGAGGTCCCTGTACAAACCTCCCATAGAGAAACGCAGTACAGATCTCTATTGAAGAATAATGAATCTGTCCGTGGCTACAAACAGTTACGTGGCACATATAGATCCAAGAACAGGGAGCCACTGTTCTTTCTGTCGGACCGAGGGAAGACACAATGCAGGAACTCCAGCAACACTTAAGGGAAGATTAACAACTTTAATAATTGACCAACGCGTTTTGGCTTGTGGCCTTCATCAGGGTCCGAGGGAACACTACAGCAACTGTGGCTTGGCTGTCCCAGGCTAGATGGCCTTTTTTCATTGCTGCGGCAGTGGCTTGCTGGTCTTGGGATCGTTTCAGAAGAGGGTCTCTTTATCCTGGGTCCGAGGTACTCTGCAGTACACGTAGGAAAGTTTGCTTAATTAATTTTTTAACAGGTCAGGCTACGATGAGTATATGGGTCACAAGGAGGAAGAAAATGAAGGGGGCAGGATCTGTTAATTCTGAAATTATGTTTAAAGGGCTAGTAGCTGCACGTTTAAAAGTAGAGTTTGTTTATTACAAAATGGTGTCTAACATTGAATAGTTTTCATTTGGGGAATCAGTGGAGTTTTCTGTGAAGTAACTGAAGATAATTTAGTTTTGCATTTGTCTTTTATTTTCTTGTTGAAACCTCATAAATTGTGAACTAAAAACCCTGGAATATGGTTTGAAACACTGAAGTTATTTCAGCTGAAACCGGAAAAGTCGTGTGTGTGTGTGTGTGTGTGTGTGTGTGTGTGTGTGTGTGTGTGTGTGTTTTTACAAAGGGCATTTCACCTTGGTATTCACATTCTGTGTCAAGGCTGTGTGCTGGCAAGCAGGGAAAAGGACGCAAGATGCAGACTTGTGGAGGCGGAATTTAAACTCAAAGTCCACTGCTTTATTGCAGGCATAAATCAGGAAACAGAACAGAACGGGGAGGGCATGAAACTGAACTAAAAACTGAAATACACAGGCCAGAATGAGGGTACAACGCAATACCGAACAGAGAAAAATCTCAGACAATAAATACCAGAGGAAAAAAGGGTAATGATGATTAGGTGAGGAACACAGCTGATACAATTAACAGGGAGACACAAAACTAGAAACATTGACATAAGACACAGGCTTTCAAAATAACACAGGAAATCCATAAACCAAAACTCAAAGGCACTGAACTAAACTTATATGAAACAATAGAAATAACAAATTACAAAAACAATACACAAAACACTGGGTCACTGACCCAGGACCGTGACATTCTGTCCAATATGGATATATGAAGACTACAAAGGGAAATGGAGAGCTAAACCACCTGTTGAACGTAACATGCTAACATGGCTAACACTAGAATCAAATGGGAAAAGATTCTAACCCCCAAAGCATGCAATTACTTTTATCAACAAGCAAAATTTGCGACATTTTATATTATATAATATATTTATCACACACATTTAGACTATAGACATAAGTCAAAGATGAGATTTCAGTATAATGACTTGGATTTGAGTTTGAACTTGAACTCTATTTTTTTCACATAACAGTTTTCTTGACCTCTGTTTGGGTGTCAGTCAGCATTTGTAAATATACAAAGCCACTCGATTCGGTAGCATAGTGGTGGAGTGGTTAACACTGTCACCATATAGCATGTAGCTGGTTTTAACCCGAGCTTGTGCAGTTCTATGTAGAGTTTGCATGTTCTCCCTGTGCCTGTGTTTCCTTCTAAGATGCTCTGACTTCCTAGTTCACTCAAACGTATTAAAGGCATACATGTTAAGTTAGTTGGTTCTGAATTGAGCATTGATGCGAAGTAGGGTGTTTAAGTGGTCAGTAAAACTAGGAAAGTGGTCTATAAATGTGAATACATTACAGTCATGTATTCTTTTAAACTCCATTCTAAGATGTACTCCTGATGAGAATGTTCTGAAGCTGCTACTGGCCCTCTCTCCTGCTAATATACATGTCCTAGAGAGGCCCCTTGCTCTTGTCTTGCACCACCAACAGACTGACTGACAGCTATGGTTAAACAAAGAAGAGGAGGGTCTATTTGTTATCTGATACCCTTGTGAAAGGCTATGACAGTGTTAGAGGGACCCTGCTGACACTGGGGGCACCCCACAGAGCTGACCCTAAGACATTTTTGACACCCTGCCTTACTTATTGATGTGTATAGATGTGTTTGCGCGCATGATAAAAGCCTCCACTGGAGAAGCTTCTAACACTGTTAGTCTATAAATAAAAGTGGGGGCACAGAGCAAACTCAACCTTTTGTTTGTTTGTGTGTGTGTGTGTGTGTGTGTGTGTGTGTGTGTGTGTGTGTGTGTGTGTGTGTGTGTGTGTGTGTGTGTGGTTTTAAGTCTTTGACTCTTTGGCTTTACTTGTGTGTCTTGATGTGTCTTGTATATTCAAGGAGTTCCACATTGCAATATTGATGGCCCTAAGGGAGGGATGTAAGAGGGAATAGTGACAGCAGAGTGAGGGGAAGGACCTAGAGACGGTTATTAGTGCTTTGACACGTTTGGCATCCCCTACATCCAAGAATTACGGAGCCCCGCAGGGGACATGGGAGAAAAAAAAAATTAAGACGGACTTTTGCGAGATCTGGCAAAACAAACTCGGGATCTCGCAAAACAAACTCGGGATCCCGCAAAACAAACTCGGGATCTCGCAAAACTAACTCGGGATCCCGCAAAACAAACTCGGGATCTCGCAAAAGTTTTGCGAGATCCCGAGTTTGTTTTGCGAGATCTCGCAAAACTTTCTCGCGAAAGTTGAATTCCAACAATGGCGGCAGCTACTTAGTTGTAATATTACTCTTTCTGGGTCACAAAATACACTTTTAAGATATTTTGAGGCGTGAATGTAGTTGTGTAAACGTCAGATACCTGCTCGGTTTACAAGACATCACATATTTGCAAAAGTGCTCCGACGTTTTTGGAGATCTGACACCCACTAGCTCGAAGCTAACGGGAGGTCGAGACCTACTACAGCCGGGAGGAACACCGCTTTCCCGGCACATCGTGCCTCGACCTCCCGGTCGGCTTCGAGCTGGCGGCCTCCGAAGAATGCGGCTAAAACTTTTGCGAGATCTCGCAATACTTTTGCGAGATCCCGAGTTTGTTTTGTGAGATCTCGCAAAAGTCCGTCTTAATTTTTTTTTTTCTCCCTAATTTTTTTTTTCTCCCTAATTTTTTTTTCTCCCATGTCCCCTGCGGGGCTCTGTAAAGAATACATATATATGTCTGGTGAATTTAATTCTGACAGGTGAGGTCTCTGGAGGATTGAGACTAAAGTGGGGCTCCAGGATGTACACTAATATGATATCTGCTGGAAGGTTTAGGAAGGACTGATGGAGTAGACGACGACTCCATATGATCTGATTCAACTTTTTACAGAAGTAGAGTAACTATAATAAGAATGTAAATCAGAACAAAGAAGGGGACGCAGATTCTACTGTAATATCGCTGTACATAGCACTCTGATCTACTTGAGGTTCGAGCCTCTTATTCGAATGCTACCAAATACCAAAGCAAAAATGCAAAAAAAAAAAAAAAAAGAGTCAAACACAAGGCTGCAAAATTATAGTCAACAAATCAAGTGGGTAATGTCACAGTGGCTATACCTAGTTCTTTGTTACAATACATCAGTACATTAATTTAGTGTTTACATGTTTGTGTTTACATGTTTATGTTGAACTGCCTTGGCTACATGTGCCCAGAGAAGGTCTCCAGTGGGCAGAGCTTCATCTGTAGAGACCTAACAGGAGTGTAAATTGCCAGATTGGGCTTCTGGTAGCTACAGTGTTTTCCTCTCGGCCACAGAAACTCATTACAATAAACTCTCCATGCACTGTTTTTAAGCTAATCTGAAGGTCTGCATTGACTGACTCTGCAGAAAATTGACGAATTGCACATCTCAGCATGTGAACAGAAGTGGGGAACATTCCACCAGTTAAATTCATGGTCATGTCACTTTGCTAACTTTTTATTAAATCTCAAACTTCTTTTTATTTGTTACAAATTTTTTCAAAGAGTTTAGTGGCTTCCAGGCAGTGATTTTCAACTTTCAGCACAATAAACTATAGCAGCCTTGATCTAACCATCTACAGTGCCCTTCAAGGAATACCTTAATGCAACTGTGGCAGAAAAGGAAAGCTGACTGAACAAACCTTTTTCATGTTTGGAAGAAGTCTATCGTGTTCTTTTTCTTCATAACACAATAAGACCGTTGGTTCTCAGTGACATCTGCACACTCTATTATAGTTCGATAACCACCCACAGCATGAATTGACATATTTTGTTAAGTAACTGCTGTGCGTTTCTGAATACCCACATCTGATCTTGCATGTTAATTTGCTAACCTTTGGGGCGCCCTGAGTTAACACCGGCGCAAGAGCAACAAAGAAGACTTCTCTGATTGAAGTGGTTTGACCCGAACCACTGAGTTTCCAGCTTGCTCTCAAGTGGTTTTAATGAGTGTTGAATTCTATGAAAATTGATGGTCGGTACAGAGAAGGGGTTTTCAGGATGATTTTTCACCACGAGGCATGGGGGATACAGTGAATGGTGTTGATTAGATATTGAAATCTGCTGTGTATATGACAGGTGGCACATCAAAAATGATAGGAGGTAACATCTTGGAGTCCGTCCAGGACTCCTCATGTGTACACAACGAAAGAAAAGAGGACAGCAGGTGAAAGACAAGAAAAGAAGCCCTTTCATTTCAACTAGAAGCAAATAAAAAAAAAACATGTAGTGACTCTGTAAACTCGGGTCTTTGGTTGATTATTATCCAGAGTGGAAGACTGCTGTCAGACCACCTCCCCAGCTTTTGCTTTAAAGATACTAACAGTTAGTTTAACTTGAGGGTGTTGATTCATTTAAACTAACATAGTTATCGTGCTGTAACAGGTTTCTGTAAGGCAGAGAAAATTAATTTGTAGATCACTTATGAACTAACAATGATTTAGAGGAGAGAGACCTAATGTTTAATATTCCAAATTTCAAAGTTTTACTCTTGGTGCACTGTGGAGACTATTGTTCTTTCTTTATGAATTTTTAAAAAATGTATTTAAATCGTTTTTTGCTGATTTTTTGTTTGTTTTATTTTTATTTTTTGTTCATTTGAGAGCAGACAGTCTGTAAGGGGACGTAAGTGTTTTGGGAGATAATAGGAGGAGAGAAGCTGCTTCCGTGTGAGACTGCAACTCTCTAAATGTTAAGGGTGTCATGGAAATTTCCCAACAGCTTGATGGTAAAGCAGCAAAGCAGCAGAGCTAAATTGTGGTTAATTTTGACCGTGTCCAGCCCTAAATATAGGTCTGAAAGAACACTGAACAGTGAAGCAACAAAAAAGAGGACTAGTTGCATAGCTGGTGACTGCAATGTGATTTTAGACAGCAAATTGAACAAATTAAACAGTGATGAGAAACAGAAGTAAATGTTCTTTGAAAAATATCCAACTGCATTCATGTAGTGTAATGAGACTGCTAACCAAAATAAAATCTGTCTTTATTGTGCTTCAGTCATTGTTTTACCCTGACTACATTCTTGTCTTATCATCCTTTAAAAACACAGATTGAATATTTTCTCTCATATTGTCAGAGGCATTATCTCTAACTCTGTCTCCCACCCACTCTTCTCCACAGACTGTTCATATTCTTCTTCACATTTCCATCTCCCTCTCTTCCACCCATACAATCACTCAACTCCCACTATCTGAACGTACATGCATGGTGTGTCTGCCTTCATTTAGTGGCTTTCAGGCTGTCATCCAGCTTTTAAAGAAAGAGCCTTTGAAGCTTCAGAGCAGCTCTTCCCTGCCATGTTAGCATTAGCACTGGCTAAATTGGGATAGTGGTGGAGGTTGACTTCTTGCTTCTGGAGGGAGAGTGGGAGTCTGGAAGCTGATCAGACAGCCTGACACTTGGGGGCGGAGAAGATGCCACCTCCAGCTACCAGGACACTGAGTGGAGATAGTGGTGCATATGGCAGCAAGCTCTTTAGTCACAATCACAGTGACTCATTCACACGCAGCGGGGTGCAGTCGCCTTCTGTTCTTTACATTCATTTAATTTATTCTGTAGTCTTCCATTTGTTTTCATTTCCTATGAACTATTTTAAGCCTTAATTTTTAAAATATATTTATATATTTTTTTTATACATTTCACATTCTGCATAATTTCGGGGGGAGAATTTATGCACAAAAAAAGACTAATCACGATTTTTCCCCTTTTCGTAAAACATTAAAATATCCAATGAATACAGTTAAATGCAGTTTATGTTTTATGATGTCAAATCCGTTGTCCTTTTCTCACGTCGTTTGGGCGAGGATGACGGGCGTTGCCTCTGGGGGACGCCCTAGTATTTGTTTCCATATTTTGGGTTGGCATTTCTTTCTGCGCGACCTGCCACCTGCCAGCGGACGGGGCATGCCAGAGAAGCTAGTCCAATTACTACGTCTCAATACCCTCAACATTGGTACATTAATCGGACGAAGCCGCAAACTATTCAACACTCTCAAGAACCACCACATCGACATCGATGGCAAAGGGCCTTGAAGAAAGAAAAGAGCTCTTCTACAACGGCAATCAGGCTCAGAACGGAGTGCTCATAGCAGAACAGTGTGGTTGAAGTAACCCGCATGTCGATCGTCTTATGTCACTCAAGACTGACACTTAGTCCACCATCCTCCTGCTATGCACCACAGACCAACTGCCTCGACGGTGAGAAGGAAGCATTCTGGCTCAACCTTGATGACCACCCACAGTCAATTGGCCCTGAAGAACATCTGGCAATAGGCGGTGGCCTAAATGGACACGTCAGCCAGGAGAGAGACAGATATGTGCGATTCCGTGGCGGCCAAGGATTTGGAACCCGAAACGATGTTCTGAACTGCACAGAGGCACACGATCTCGCCGTGGCCAACACTTTCTTCAGAAAAAGGCCAGCGCATCTCATTACGTATTCTACACCCAAATCGACGACTGGCTAATCCGAAGAGCCCACCTGAACCTGGTCACCAACATGAAGGTCATCCCGTCAACCTCAGCCCTCTGCATTGGCTACTCATTATGGACCTACGACTCAACCTTGGCCAGCAACGACAACCACCAATCACTTCAGTAGAGAAGATTAAATGGTGGCGCCTTCACGAGTGCAAAAGCCAGCTAGAGGACGCACTTGGGCACTTCAGCATAGATCCCAACGGACCAGTAGACACCATCTGTGATAACATCGCTAGTCAGATACACGGCGCGGCAGGGAAATGCGGATGCTGCGATGGTGTCTGGACCTGACACAATGGGACCATGTCATTAACATCGACATCCGAAAGCGGCCGGGCATTGCGCCAATCATGGAGAAGATGCAAGGAGTGCGACTGCGATGGTATGGGCACGTGGTCAGAAGTGACAAAAACACGGTGGCAAGAACAGCACTGCGACTCAGCCCCCAAGGCTGGCGGCCAAGGGGCAGACCAAAAAGGCAATGGATGGACCGAATTAAAGATGACGTGACGAAGATCAGCGCCAACATGAACGAAACCTTGATCTTGCTGAATGGAGGCGCCTCTGCAGAGCGGGATTAACGCTAGGAAGAAGAAGTTTTCTTCAATCAGTGATGAATAGTAAGATGTTTTAGCTTTACAGAGGGCTTTCTTATAAAGCAGCAAACTATTTCTCCAGGCTAAATGATGATCTTCTAAATTTGTGACACGCCATTTCCTCTCCAGCTTACGAGTCATCTGCTTTAGGCTAAGTGTTTGAAAATTATACGAGGGAGTCAAGTACTTCTGATTTGCTCTTTTTCACCGGAGCTACAGTATCCAGAGTCGTACGGAGTGAGGAGGTAAAATTATTAACAAGATGAACGACCTCTGTTGGAGTAGCGTTCAGGTAGCTGCTCTGCTCTGTGTTGGTACAAGATGATGATGAAGATGATAGCAGTGGGTGAATTATTCTTAGAGCAGCAGTAATGTCACTTTTAAAAACACAAGCAGTCCTCTAAATATGTGTATGTGTTTCTTCACTTTAACAGCTTGACCCAGTCCTGAAGGAGCGCTGCTTTATCAGGTTTAGTAGTGGGTACAAAGGGCATCATCATTAGATTAGTCTGTGATCACTCTCCCCAAATAATTATCCTGCTGTCCAGGCTCCTGCAGCATCCAGACTTAATTGATTTAATGGAGTGTGCTTTCTCTCGCTCTCTCTCCCTGTCTGTCTCACTTCTCTTTTTTCTGCTTCAAGAGTTCATTTCCTCCCATCAGAGTTTAAGATTTAATTACAGAGTCATTGAGCTTATAAAGCCCTGCTTTCCAAAACGAAAGCTTTAGACTTAGTTTTCCTTGTACTATCACAGTCTCATCCATTGGGTTTTTTATTCTCGGCTGCATAAAAGTACACGTGAACGTGTCAAGGACACATGTTACTCCTGTCCTTTGCTCTCTCGCTCTCTGTTCCCTGGGTTTTGTCAGTCTCCCAGTGTGTGTTTGTGTGTGTTCACCGCACTTCCTGTTTTACTTTGATAGTCTCCTGTTGGTGTGCATCTTGTTCTGTTTGATTATTTGCCAGCCTTGTTTCCAAGGTGTTTCCTCTTTGCCCTGTTTCCCTTTCGTATTTAGTGTCTGCGTCTTCCTCTGTTCGGCGTCATGTTCTCCCTCGTTCCTCACTGTGTATTCTGCCTGTATCCTAGTTTCTAGTTTCCCCCAATATGCATTCATCCGACAATAAAGCTGTATAATCTGCCTTCTGATGTTCCCTAAAGAACACCATCTGTTCTTTAATCACTTTTTCACACAGGGCCATGTAGGTTTGGATTTCCCGCCATAATAATAAACATGTTTGTTAAGAAACTGCATTTTGTGTTGACTTGTGTTGTCTAATATTTTAATTTGTTTGATGATGAAAATAGAAAATTGATACTCATCAGTACTCTTGCTGCAGCAAGATCAACTGAAGGCTTTTCAAGGAGTTCCAGACATGCAGAATGCATCTGTCTGCACAAGCGCACCTCCTTCTTGTCAATGAACAATGTGCAGTAATAGCATATTTTAAAAAAAGTGGTTTATAAAAGCACTTGTACTGATAAAGACAGGGAATCATCAAATTTGTGGTTTAAGGACTGAATATGTGCAAGGTGAAGAAAATTATTTAAATCTTTTTTTTTCTCACTTGTGCTATTCTTTCACTTATTTAATGATGACTTGTACATCCCCTTGACATTTCCAAGTTTTATTTGAATAAGTACACATTCAGTAACCTTTGGATTGGCCTGTTTGTGTGAAAGGCCCTCACAAAAGCCCACAGTCTTTCAGCCTGCTGTCAGATGCGACTGTCTTTCTCATATTGATTTGGCTTTTTTAAAGATTTGGACACGACCAGCAGAAACAGACGATGTGCTGTAGCATCACCATCCATGAATATCATATAGCTGTAAACTAATGTTCAGCCTTACTGCTGGTTAATGAGCCATTAAGAGACAATCAGCGCCATTTGCCCACCTCTCGGCATCAAAGGTGAATCATAAGCACACTGCTGCTAGGCAGTTTGCACTCAGTGCTATGACTAACTCAGCTTTTAATGGACATGATGTCAGTGGTTCTCTCGAAACTATACTCCACACAGACTATCATTTCACCAGCTGGTGTAATTAAATGTACAGCATAAGCAAAAACAAGCCTACACATACTGAACAGGCACTCGATTAGCTTGATGAGATAATGAGGCCACAGTGCGAATGTGGAAATCGTAGAGACAGGTTTGGGCATATTCAGCCCTGCAGGGCGCATGCTTGCTAACATAGCATGCTAATTGGCTGGAGCAACAGAATACACAGAGCTAAATGCAGCCCAAGGGAATAAACTGAGACAAGCTCGGCAGAGTTGGACATAAAAAGAGGGAGCAGTAACCTCTGTGCCAATCCCTTTATCACTAAGG
The DNA here is from genome assembly GCF_057382185.1 of Mchenga conophoros. Taxonomy (NCBI): domain Eukaryota; kingdom Metazoa; phylum Chordata; class Actinopteri; order Cichliformes; family Cichlidae; genus Mchenga; species Mchenga conophoros. Next base: position 27,757,976 of record NC_140545.1, on the reverse strand, counting down.
ACAAAATGGCTGCTAGTAGGCACTGCTTAATTTGAGAAACACTTTGCAGCCCCATTGTGGTTACTTGCCTTCTCCCCTAACCAGATTTTACAGTGAGACCTTTGCATACATTCCAGTAAATGCATGTGTAATTGGATTAAACACTCCAGCGTCCTTGCTGCTGGTCAGACAAGAAGGTGCCCGAGGAAATCAGGTTGAACACCTCATCATATCACCATATCCCTGACATGCGAGACAAATTTGAGATTAAAATATAGGTTGTAAGGTCTTTGTAAAAGTCGTGTCTAGTGAATTGTGTTTTCTTCTGACTGTGATGACTTCCTCGCTTTGTTTTAACAATATGGTTAATCAGCCTCACTGCAGCTGTGGAAATGAAAAAGCTAATAAAATAGCTTCAAACTAACTTTATCTCTAGATAAGATTGCTAACCAATCTTAGTCAGCTACTGCTGCTAATTACTTTAACATTAGCCCCTGTTTGATGTTGTGTCTAATTTGTTAATAGTGAGCTAAAGTGATTACTAAAGTATAAAACCACAACAAGGAGTAGTTAAATTTCAGTTCCACTCTTATTCCAAATATGACACTTTTCTGAATGTTGACATGAGTCATATAAAGGCTGGTATATGGGACCTCTGGAGAAAGCAAAAACAAACCAGTCAACCAACCATCTCCCCCTGCCTGCCAGTGCTTATCTTTCGATTTCAGTTCCTTTAGTTGTTTTTATAAAGCATCATTTCACACCAACAATTATCTCAAGGTGGTTTATACTAAAAGGTACAGGCCCTGCGTTAGAAGGACAACAGTGATCAGAAAAGGCCTTGTGAGCAAGGTGTTGGTGACAGTGGGGAGGAAGAACTACCTTTTTAAAACAGGAGAAACATAAGAAGGAAAGGAAGTTTCACAGCAGCATAATTAAGTTATGATTTAGGTTCACAGTTATTTCAATTTTCAGTTTCAAATTTTCACTTTGTGTCAGCTCAGAGACATATTAAATTTTACTTAGAAATCCTAAACAAGAAGGACAAAAGGACTTGAATTACTCTCGAGCAGAGAAAAAGAAGTAAAAACAGTATAAGTGCTTGTAGATTGTCCGAGCACTGCTTTTTTCTCTTACTAAATCATATTTTTTTTTCAGACCTTTTATTAACCTCATGACATTTCCACTGAGGCCAAGGAAAAGAGACTGGGAATAGAAAAAGGGAAGTATTTTTTTTTTATTATCATTTGACCTTACCCTGGTATGCTAGTGAATGAGTCAACAGACAATGGCTAAAGCAAATGGAAAGTGGTCCTTATCATCAGCATCAACTCTCAAAAAGAAACAATTCTCAATTACAAAGAAAACAAATACAAAACAAAAATCATCACTGAAGTAAACAAAACGTCAGCGTTATCAAACTAGCTGTCATGGTCTGTGTGAGTCATGGTAACTTTCCTCTGCACCGGCTCTCTTCCTCTGGGTGGAGCCCTCTTTGCTCCTCCCTGGGTTTCCACCTGATGGCAATTACACCGGCAGTATTTATGACCAACGCTCACAACTAGTCTTTGCCAGATTATCTGCTAACCTATGTTAGTTCAAATCAAATCAAATCAAATCAAATCAAATCACTTTTTATTGTCACATCACATGTGCAGGCACACTGGCACAGCACATGCGAGTGAAATTCTTGTGTGCGAGCCCCACAAGCAACAGAGATGTGCAAACACAACAACACAAACGAGCAAAATACAAGAATGGCCAACCTGAAACTAATAAATATATGTACAATATATAATAGTGTATGCATTTCTGGATGTGTATACTAAATATTTTCCTACGTGTGTGTGTGTGTGTGTGTGTGTGTGTGTGTGTGTGTGTGTGTGTGTGTGTGTGTGTATACACATTTTTACAAATTAAATAGTAAAAAAATAAAATAAAATAATAATAATAATAATAATAAAATATATAAAATATACAGAGTTGAATATGTGCAAAACAAGTGGCATTTATATACAGTGTGGAGTGCATAATGTTGAAGTTCCAGTAGTGAAGCTGAGGTGTCTATGACGTGTTCAGCAGTCTGATGGCCTGATGGAAAAAGCTGTCTCTCAGTCTGCTGGTACGGGACCGGATGCTGCAGAACCTCCTTCCTGATGGAAGCAGTCTGAACAGTTTATGGCTGGGGTGACTGGAGTCCTTGATGATCCTCCCCGCTTTCCTCAGGCACCGCTTCACGGCCTCACGTTGCGCTTGTTGATCATAATGTATATGCTTAACCTTGTTCTCCTGTCTCGTAGTCAGTACCTGGAACTCACCACTCAAGCTTCGCTGTACTTGCACTTCTGTATTCTTCTTGCTGCGGTTTATGAGCCCCAGCAGATGCCAGTGTTCTGCAGTGTTCCAACCTCTCTGGAACTGCAGTCTTTTTCCGGCGACCCAGGGGGCTGCAGCCACCTGTTCACTCATAAAAAGGTATTTCTGCTGGGAGACCATAGACAAAGATGTCAAAGAGTATGTGGCTGCTTGTCCTGTCTGTGCCCACAATAAGTCAAACACACAACGCCCTGCCGGTGTATTACAGCCTCTCACCATACCCCATTGCCCATCGTCACACATCTCTTTGACTTTTGTCACTGGCTTGCCCGTTCCCTCTGATAAGACCACCATATTCACCGTAATTGATAGGGTTCTCCAAAGCAGCACATTTTATCGCTATGGACAAACACCCCACAGCCACTGAGACAGCCACCTGGATGAACCTGGATGAGACCGTTACCTGCCAGCTTCTTCTGCAGCACTTCCTAACCAAACCATCACTGCCTGCTCAGCCTCTGAGGGCTCCTTGTCTCTTGTGAGCACAGACCAGTGGCAAATATAGCCAGCCTGTGACTGGATAAATCTGGAATGTCAAGTAAGTATCCTGGCTCTGTTCACTCCTCTCACTTATGGAAAGAGTCTTCCAAAAACTTCTGGAAAAATTTCTGCAGACTAACCCTTCTCTCTCGTTCTCCAGAACATGCCTTCCTGTGCTCCCTCATATCCACTTGCTGTCTTACTGACTGTGTAAATAAAGACCAGTTAACATTATTCTACTCTCCCTGCTGTTCTTGTTTTATTCTAGCACTTGAGTCCACTTGCCTCCTGTTTAGCAGGATAAAAATATAAATTTATTATCATCAGGTTGTTCTTCTGTTGATCCAAATCCCTGCAGTGAGTACTAACAGGACTAGAACAAGCACATATATCCTTTCCAACTATTTTCATGTGCTCCCTTTAAATTAAATTATTTTAAAACTAGAATTGAATTGAAAATCCTTTTCTTCACATACAAGGTCATGACCACATCCGTGCATCCATCAATCGAAAGTTTGGTACACAACAGCCAGGAAGATCTCAGTATTCAGACGTCATCATTAATTCGTTATGTATGCCGTTAGAGTGCCTGGGTCGTCGACCCAGTGTTTTGTGTTTTTTGGTTCTTTGATTTTGTTATTTCATTATATTTTAGCTTTGCTTTATGGGTTATAGGATTATTCTTAGTTTAGGTTCTCTGGGTGGGTTTTGTTAGAGTTTTAGTGTTCTGGTTTTCTGTCTGTGATCCATAGTTGCTGTCTCCCCTGTCTGCTGTATCCCCATGTCCAGTCAGTGTCTGTCTGCCCTGGTCCCACGTCTCTGTTCCCTTTGTTGTAGTGCCTGCCTGTGAGTCTGTGTCCGTAAGTTCAGTCTGTGTTATGTTTCCTGTTTTACTTTGAAAGTCCGTGTCTCATGTAAATGCGTATGGTTTTGTTTCCTTTGTCTCGTTAGGCCTGATTTGCCCCAGCTGTGTTTCCCTCCTGTTGCCCATTCCCTGATTGCTCCCTCTGTGTATTTAAGTCCTGCATTTCCCTGTGTCCGTGTTGCGATCTACCGTCTACTATGCTGTGTGTTCTGCCTGTCAGCCTGTTTAGCTTTGTAGTTTTCAGTTTAGTTTTTGGTTTACAATAAATCTACGTTTGAGTTTACCTTCCATCTCTGTGAGTCTGCACTTTGGGTCCTCCTTATCACCACTCCTGCCTGTACACAGCCCTCACATGACACATGCATATTTCACCGTTTAACAAATGAGTCTATGTAGCTAGCATACACCTTCTATGAGGTGAGCAGGATATATTAAAATAATCCAGCAACTTCTCCCACCCTCTTTGAAGTGATTCACACTAGAAACTGAATACTATTGCTTTATTAGACCCACAAAGGAGGTGGGTGAACTTGAACCTGAACTTGAGACTGCAATTTAAATATTTCTATTTTGGTTACGTTCGCTTAGCTAACATACCCATATCCTTTCAAGTTCAAGTTGTATTATTGTAATATGCAGGTAACAATGGCTCTTCACTACTAGCAATTAAATGATTCGACTCAGAGCATGCAGAGACGCAAATATAATGAGGGTCCATACTAGCTGATTATATTTGCACCTAGATCTAAATCTAACACTACTTATGGCTATATGGGTAACAATTAACCAATCCTTCTAACTCATCTCTGTCTGAATTACTGTTTGATGTTGTGTTATGTCTATGGTACTCTTACTAATTATTAAATAATTTAATAGGATGAGTTCTTTCATTTTTATTGAATGAAGGTATCCTCAGTTATGCACATACTGTATATGCAAGACATTAGGATATTTCTGACTTGGCATGATGTGAAACTGTTTGAACAGGGTTTTTAGATGGCAGACCTTAAGAACAACTGTAACAATAACAGAATGGTCATGCCTACATTTTATTATTTAAAAAAAGTTCCCATTTTTTTGTGGTTCCGAATATCCTGCTGTGGTAAAAGCTGGGAAATTGGGTGCCTGCAGGTGTAATTACATGCTCTGGCAAGCAGATACAGGAAATGGGAAATTACCTAGCATTTGCCTCTTTCAGAGAATTTGTCATTTTTCTCAGAACATTCAGCGGGGATCTGAAGTTGGAGTCCACTGGAAAAACTACATTTTAAAAAATGAAAAAAAAGGTGTTCAAGGCTCTATTCATACCAGGTCAAATGTATTTCTGAATAAATCTAAACTCAAGACCTGACCATGGAGCTTTAACAGATTATTCAGCAGCAGAGATTGGCAGCAGCACACACACTTTGATAGGTTCCTCAAACACTTTTCTTTATGCCTCATAAAGAAATAAGAGTAAGAGGAATATTTATATGGCAAACTTGAGACAATCAAGGAACTACAACTGTGTCACCCAAAAATTATGAGTGGGTGAGTCATGCTTTGTGATCTTTGGCTGTTGTCTTATTTAATAGCAAAATCTGCATCAATAAAGCCAATAAGTTTGTGGCATAATCCTACCTCCTCATAAATTGAAGAATCAATTAAAAACAGCTCATAATCAAAGCTAATATTCTGCAATTTTAACTCAGGATGGGGTGCCTGCTTGTTTACACTCTGGTTTGATTTGAACTCTACTCCTTCATCTTTTCTGTGCCTTGATGCCATTATTGTGTTCCTGTGTTATTCTTTCTATTCCTTTCATTTTCAAAAAAACCCTCCCAAATAACTCTGGTGGGTAACTGGTGTAAGTCCTTTAAGTTCTTTTTAAAAAAAACAACTTAGTTGGTTGTGTGTGATTTCCACAAAATTCAGTTTGCACTGTATTGTTTTTTGAGAAAGGTGTGGTTTATTTTTGGGTGGAGCAAAATCTCAGTGTGGAAAAAAAAATCCAATCAACTCAAATGAAATGAAATGAAATAATACAGTAACCACCCAAGTATGAGTACAAGTACAATAACCTCAGTTTGATCTGAATTAAGAAGCAGAAAGTTAGCGGCCATTCCTGCAGTTTAACTAATTGGTGTGTGTTATCTGGCTTCATGGACAGATAGAGCTGGGTGTCATCAGCATAGCAGTGAAAATGTATGCTTTGTCTTCTGATAGTACTGCCTAAGGGAAGCATGTATAATGTAAACAGAATTGATCCTAGCACTGAACCCTGTGGAACACCATAATTAACTTCAGCGTGTGAAGAACTCTCCATTTACATGAACAAATTGGAGTCTATTAAATTTGCACTGCAGTGCAGTACCTGTAATACCTACCGCGTGCTCTAATCGCTCTAATAGGATATTATGGTCGACAGTATCGAATGCTGCACTGAGGTCTAGCAGGACAAGCACAGAGATGAGTCCACTGTCAGAGGCCATAAGAAGATCATTTGTAACCTTCACTAAAGCTGTTTCTGTGCTGTGATGAGCTCTGAAACCTGACTGAAACTCTTCAAATAAACCATTCCTCTGCAGATGATCTGTTAGCTGTTTGACAACTACTCTTTCAAGGATGTTTGATATGAAAGGAAGGTTGGAGATTGGCCTATAATTAGCTAAGACTGCTGGGTCTAGAAATGCTTTTTAAGTAAAGGTTTAACTACAGCCAGCTTGAAGACCTGTGGTACATAGCTGATTATTAGAGATAGGTTGATCATATTTACGACTGAAGCATTAATTAATGGCAGGACTTCTTTGAGCAGTCTTGTAGGAATGGGGTCTAAAAGACACGTTGATGGTTTGGAGGAAGTAATTAAGAGTTATCTGCTTTAGGCTACGTGTTTGAGAAGGGATTCAAGTACTTCCTAATTTGAGGCCTTAATTTTCACAGAAGCTACAGTATCCAGAGTCAAGAGAGTAAAGAGGTAAAATTATTACTGCAACAGGTGTAGGCTGGGAGGACTCCCATGATGCATTGGGTGTTTCTTCTTCACTCACTATGTGTTAACAGACCTCTCTGCACTGAATCATACCTGTTATTAATCTCAGTCTCTCTTCCACAGCATGTCTTTATCCTGTCTTCCTTCTCTCACCCCAACTGGTCGCAGCAGATGGCCACCCCCTCCCTGAGCCTGGTTCTATCGGAGGTTTCTTCCTGTTAAAAGGGAGTTTTTCCTTCCCACTGTCACCAAAGTGCTTGCTCATAGGGGGGTCACATGATTGTTGGGCTTTTCTCTGTATGTATTATTGTAGGGTCTACCTTACAATATAAAGCACCTTGAGGTGACTGTTGTTGTGATTTGGCGCTGTATAACTAAAGTTGAATTGAATTGAATTAAACATCCATTACTAATGCTACCTTTTTGACAGAAGGCCAGCGTTCTCTCGCAAAAGTAAGAAATAACGTACTGCCTTACTAATAATTCGTTTTTGAGTAATGACCCCAAAATTGATCACAGCAGAGGGGAAATACCTCCAACATGCAGAAACATTTGACCACAGCATGTAATTAATTTGCACAAATGTAATGTCTTTGATAGGCTACTTGGTGATAGTGATGGCTTTCGAAGCAGAACCAGTGAGAACCCAATGAGAATCGAGAAGGAATCGAATCAAAAAGTGATATCAATAATGGAATTGGAAATGCTAAATTGTTGCCAGTTCCCATCCCTAGTAATGAAATAATCCGCTTCTGTGGTAGCAGAGTTTAGGTAGCTGCTCTGTACTGTTTTAGCACATGGCAGTGAAGAGAGTGAAAGTAAAGGAATTATATCTTTAAATTTAGTCACAGCATTTTCAGAAAGACATTTACTGTAATGATATTGTATTCCCACTGCTGTGTAATACATGCTCGTGAATTTAAAAATAGGGTTTTCGGGGAGTACTGTTACATGTTCAGTTTCTCTGGATCAGAATAAGATCCTGTGTGATTAAAGTGGTGGGTGGGCTCATTTACAGTTTGAGTAAAGCCCGTTGCATTCACTCTCTAATAATAGAGTGAATGCAATGTTGAGGCTGTCAATTTTAGCATTTTCATTAATGCCAAAATCACTGGCAATAATTACTTTAACTGAACTGATTATGAAAACCGTAAGATATCAGATAGAAAGTCTGAGTAAATCCACACCCCTCCTTGGTCTGTGCTTCGATTGATCAGAGCTATCTCAGACAGTAAACTGGCTGCTTTGAACACAAGTCAGTGTCTTTTGGAGTTTGCTGGTGCATTTTTAAAAAAAAAAAAAAGAATATTCTAAGAATGTGTGTGTAAAAGTGTTGTTTTTGCCACTCTGATCTATTTATTTGTCTATATTTATGTACATTTATCTAATAGTTTTTTTAAGTCTAAACATGTCCTCCATCAATTGCATTCAAACCTCTTGGAGTACATATTGAAAATATTCCTTAATAGACACCAAGTACAAACATACAAACAATATTTGGAATTAGCTCCAGATTATTTTCTGGATACAATAAATGGTAAACAGCCCATAATGCCATGAAACTCTCACCTAAACATTTGAAAATAAAGGCACATATAAAAATCTTTATCTTGCAATGTTTTTTTTTGTAAACAGTTGATACAACAACATTAAGACGTACATTAAATGAGCAAAGAAAAAAATGTCACAAACAGAGTCACTCTCTTGACCTAACTGTATTTGTCTGATCAGGAGACAAAGTGAAATAAAAAGCAGCATTTACGTACGTTTGCACCACCACAAACGATCATCTATGATTTTCTTTTCCTCATAAAGAGTGCAGGTAGACTGCTGACGTGGCAGCAGGCTTTCAACCATCAAAACTCAAAACACCATTAGGCAGAACAGAGACATGTTTTTGCAACAAAGCTGCTTGATTACGCCTCTTGCACTTTCCATTTCCTGTAATGGAACGATTACTTTCACCATGCCCTGCTTGTTTATCTGCCCACAAACCCGAAAATAACAATAATGGGAGTAATTGTGCACACTCACCTATTACTGCCTAAAGGCGAACTGATGGAACACACAGCTTCGAGAGAGTCAAAGAGGTATGACTGATGACTGGGTAAATTTTGTTTTTCAATTTTGGAGGGCTAACACTTTAATAATTATTTGTTTGAAGCTGCCGTGTAAGATATCCAAATAAGCCTTACAGATGCGTGGTATATATTATAGTTTTTCCTAAAATGTAAAACAATCCAGCCTTCACAGTCATCTCACAACAGTTGATGTCCACTACAAACTGATGTTTGCTGTAATCTGAGGAGTTCCTGTCATGTTTGTGGGGTTTGTTTTCCTTTTACTTTCAACTGTGAAGAGAAGACTTCTCCCCCACCTGGGACAATCTGACCAGCTCTCTCTACTCCTCATCCCTGCAGACACACCCCTCAGGAATCAAACCCCTCCAAGCACCATTAAAACATTCCCAGATGATGCTTTCCCCAGGCTACAGGACTATTTTCATTTTAAGAGATTTAAGAGGGGAGGATGTAACCCAGTGAGTTTACACGACTCAGTAATGCACTACAACATGTTATTGTTAATTGGGATTTATCATTACTCTGTTAATCACTGAGTTGGTCAAAAATAAATCAATAATAAAAGATAAATACTATAAATATAAGAATAAAACCCAAAGAGTATATTTAACACCCCTACTGGTTAGGAAGGAACAAGCCCCGCCTTCCCCTGCTCTGTACCGTCACGTGCTCAGACACAGAGAGAGACGGAGGTGCACGAGACCATCACTGATTTTCACCGCCAAGCTTTTCGCTGGAAAATAACTATTAACTTGATAAATTGAGCAAATATCCATACCGGAGATCTGCATGGACCTTGGAGAAACGGACCTGATTTATTGTGAACATTTCGGATCTTGAAACCATCGTGATCTGCACGGGAGCGGATGAAGTGGACAAGATCCTCTCTGAGAGTTGAACAAGATCCTCTCTGAGAGTTGAACATTAGAAGTGATGATGACAATCTCCTAGCCTTACCCAGATACACCCATACTGATCTTGTCAACCTGCAGAGAAAAGATCCAGCCATTAGTAAAGTCATCAAGCTGCTGGCAGCTGACTCACGTCCACCAGCCAATACTAAGTCTGAGTCTCACGATGTTCTCTTATTTTTAAGGGAATGGAAACGTCTTGACCTCCAAAATGACTTACTGTACCGGAAACGCCAGTTGGGGCCAGAGACCTTGTTGCAGTTAGTCCTTCCTGATTCCTTACGCCCTACAGTTATGCTTAATCTTCACGACAACATGGGGCATTTAGGGGCCGAACGCACACTGGAACTCATTCGGTCACGTTTCTACTGGCCAAAAATGGCAGTTGATGTCGAAAAGAAAGTGAAAGCTTGCGAGAGATGTGTCGGTAGAAAAGCCCTGCCAGACAAGGCTGCTCCTCTGGTAAATATTAAAACTTCCAGGCCCATGGAGCTAGTCTGCATGGACTTCCTCTCAATAGAACCAGACAGTAAAAACACTAAAGATGTCCTAGTGATCACGGATCATTTTACAAAGTATGCTGTGTCCATTCCAACCAAAGACCAGAAAGCCACCACCGTTGCAAAGAACTTATGGGAGAACTTCCTAGTTCATTATGGCTTTCCAGAGCGACTTCATAGCGATCAAGGGAGAGACTTTGAATCGCGTACAATCAAAGAACTGTGCTCTCTGCTCGGTATCCGAAAAGTCCGAACAAGTCCTTATCATCCTCATGGCAACCCTGTTGAGCGATACAATCGCACATTACTCAGTATGTTTGGTACCTTGAAAGACACCGAGAAACATCACTGGCGTGACTTCATAAAACCACTTACTCACGCTTATAACTGTACAAAAAATGATGTGACAGGCTATTCTCCTTATGAGTTAATGTTTGGTAGACAGCCTCGCTTGCCCATTGATATTGCCTTTGGCTTGCCACAGCCAAACAAGCCACAGTTGACTCACTCTCAATACGTCAAGGAGTTGAAAATCTACCTCGAACAGAGCTACGAAATAGCCATCAAAAACTCCCAGAAAGTAGCAGACAAAAACAAGAAACGGTTTGACAAAATCATCCGTGAATCCACACTAGATGTGGGAGACCGAGTCTTGGTTCGAAATCTCCGCCTGAGAGAGAAGCACAAATTAGCGGACAAATGGGAGCAAACAGTGTATATTGTTACCAAACAAATAGAAAACTTACCAGTATATACTGTAAAACCGGAAAACGGAGATGGACCCAACAGAACGCTCCACAGAGATCTGTTACTTCCTTGTGGATTTCTCTCACCAACAGAGCATGAACCCGAGCGAGTCACAAAAACTAACAGACCACGCACAAGACAAAGTTCAGCTTTGGAAGTTGACTCTGACCAAACACTTGAGGAAGAGGAAGATGAGTTTTATTACCCTGAACCTCCACAAGTGAACGACAGACATTTTTACCAAGTATGTGCCATACCGCCAACACAAGGATTCAAACAAAACAAAGATCCTGTAAATGATGACGAACAACCTAACACATTACCGGACATGACAGACTTACCTGAAAAGGAAACTGAGAATGAAACTGAAACATACTTACCTGAAGGTGAAATTGGAAGTTCAACTGACACCAACTTACCTCAAATGGACCGTGAAACAGACCTACCTCAGACAGAACGTGAAAGTGAAGCAAACGTATCACCAAGTGAAAGTGACACAAGCCTACAAAACAACACACCAAGTGAGTCTGAAACAGACACTCGAAAATACAAAAATGTTTTGTCGACCAGTTTGTCAGATTCACCGTTGTCAGAGAACTCAACTCATCAACGTTCACCTGAAAGACAAGTTGAAAACGATGATGAACCTGAAACCTTGCAAACAGAAACACAGATCAGAAGATCTGAAAGAATTCGCCAACCATCCCAAAGACTCACTTATCCTCAGCTAGGTAACCCACTAGTAACAGTGGTTAAATCCCTCTTTCAAGGATTGAACAAAGCTTTCATCGACTCCCTTGCTCCTGATGTTACCTATTCCACCAGAGCCATGCACGGGGACGTGCATGAGATTTAAGAGGGGAGGATGTAACCCAGTGAGTTTACACGACTCAGTAATGCACTACAACATGTTATTGTTAATTGGGATTTATCATTACTCTGTTAATCACTGAGTTGGTCAAAAATAAATCAATGATAAAAGATAAATACTATAAATATAAGAATAAAACCCAAAGAGTATATTTAACACCCCTACTGGTTAGGAAGGAACAAGCCCCACCTTCCCCTGCTCTGTACCGTCACGTGCTCAGACACAGAGAGAGACGGAGGTCCACGAGACCATCGCTGATTTTCACCGCCAAGCTTTTCGCTGGAAAATAACTATTAACTTGATAAATTGAGCAAATATCCATACCGGAGATCTGCATGGACCTTGGAGAAACGGACCTGATTTATTGTGAACATTTCGGATCTTGAAACCATCGCGATCTGCACGGGAGCGGATGAAGTGGACAAGATCCTCTCTGAGAGTTGAACAAGATCCTCTCTGAGAGTTGAACATTAGAAGTGTGCTGGCTAGGTTTTTTTATGGGATCGTGAGACCTGGATCTCTTCCTGACGAGGAAGATGGCGAGCCTTTCCCTTTGAACCGAACCACAGCCATTCCGAGTTGGCCCAGAAGGGCAAGTTGCTCTTCTCTCACGAACAATTGCAAGAGTGCGGTAGGACGAAATCGCACCAATCACAAACTTTTGACCTGTTGGATTTGACTTGACTGAACACTGACTATTAAGCTGGCAAGACTGACATATCTGAGCTCAGATAGGATTCTGATTGTTATTATTATTGCTGTCACTGTATTTTATTTTATGTTTTCATTCCTGTTCATGAAATGCTGTTAAATTGTTGCTAAATAGTTTAATACAATTCATAGCAACTTTACCTGTGGCTCCAGTCATTCTTCTCCACGCAACTCACTTTATCCCTCCTACGAATCTAGCTATTGGCCCATTCTCTCCATCTTACTTTAATTTCCCCTACCCTATCCTGTACTTGGCTACATTAAGTTCTGTTAAGATTGCGAATCCGAGAAGGCAGGGCACTTTCCTAACACCGTGTACCAAGCACAAACCTGCACAACAAAAACACATTTGTTCTGTCTCAGGTTTGCTCATGTTGGATGTTCAAGTGACCATATCAAGTGTTCCCAGCGTATTTCATTGTTGTGCCCCAATAAAGGTGCCTCCAACAAACTGTGTGAATGTACATGTTCCCATCTTACAATAAGGATTAAGGAATAATGATATTCTCATATTCTCAAATAATTGAAAATCCTTGGTCTACAGGAAGGGACCTCAAAACTGGATTATAGATGAGAGACAGTTGGTGTAGTATGCCCCGCCCTCTGTTCAAAGTTGGCCGATCACAGGGGACATAGATGCTTCTTTCACTCCTCTTTCAAACCATCTGTCTTCTCTGTCCAAAATGTGTACATTGACATCCTTGAAAGAGTGACCTTTGTCCTTCAGATGTAAATGGACCGCCGAGTCTTGTCCTATGTTGTGCCATGCGTTTATGAAGTAGTTGTTTAGTCTCTCCAATGTAGAGGTCTGAGCATTCCTCGCTGCACTGTACAGCATATACTACATTGTTAAGTTGGTGTTTAGGACTTTTGTCTTTGGGATGAACCAGTTTTTGTCTGAGTGTGTTGCTGGGTCTGCAGTAAACTGGGATGTCGTGCTTGGAGAAAACTCTCCTGAGTTTTTCCGATACACCGGCTACATAGGGGATGACAATTTTGTTGCGTTTTTCATCCTCCCTAGCTGGTGTCTACGGGTGCAACGATATTCGTATCGACATTGAACCGTTCGATACAGTGCTTTCAGTTAGGTATGCATATGTATCGAAAAATACAAAATTTTTAATTTATTTGATCAACTTTCCTTCTGACGATGTTGTCTGTGTTGAGCGCTCAGTGGATCTGCGCTCGACAGTGCAGCCTAGGCGGAGTAGTCGAACACAGATTCACTGAGCGCAGCGCAAGCTAGCGAGACAGAAGTTAAGCTCTCCTTGCAACATGGCAAACTGAACCTCCCCCACCCTAATTCAGATGTGGCGTTTGGAACTATTTTGGTTTTCATGTGATGTATGACCCTGAAGGTAAGCGCGTCATGGACAAAAGTAAAACAGTATGTTGGATGTGCCACGCAATGCTCAATTACATTGGTGGGAACTAGTGCGTTAGCGCAGTTAGCTCGTTAACGTGTTGGCCGTCCAGCCCCACGCACAGGGCGATCCGCGGTAGCTCGTTAACGGAGATTTGCACATTTACGCCAACATCATCCTAGTGCAAAGATAAGTGGAAGCAGACAAGAACAACAAGCAGGCATGCTACAAACTTTACCCGAGTCATTTAGACAACCGTTAGCACGTGATTCTCCTTATGGGGACCTGATACGATTAATATGCTGCTGAGAATATACCCCAGAAGAAGCGTATAGTATAGCTTTTATTTTGGAAAGAGCCATTTCTCTGTAATAAACTCTCTTTTCCAAAGATGAGTGATTCCTTGATCAGATTTTTTTTTTTTTATTACTTTGTTGTTTCAGCAACATTAAATTTAAAAACTGTACTTTTGAGTTAAAATATATATTTATAATTTTAATAAATGAGAAATTAATAAGGCATGAACATTATTTTTTTGTATCGAAAAAATATCGAACCGTGACACCAAAGTATCGAACCGAACCGTGAATTTTGTGTATCGTTGCACCCCTACTGGTGTCTGGTCTTCTTATCTGTGCCTCTTTGCTGACTTGATGAAAGCCCAATTAGGATAACCACATGTTTTAAGAGCTTCCTTTACATGTGTGTGTGTGTGTTCCATCTTTTTTCCTTCAGGCTTAGAGGGAACAGCTTCTGTCTGGTGTTGTAGGGTCCTGATTACTCCAAGTTTGTGTGGGTGGTGGGAATCAAAGAGGAGGTACTGGTCCGTGTGTTTGGGCTTCAGGTAAACTTCAATGTTGAGGTTACCATTCTCTTCAATGCGCACAGCACAGTCCAGAATTGGTAAACTGTTATCCTTTGAATCTCTCTCACTGCTTGTGTCCATGGTGTCACCTCCAGAGGAGGCTGATGACAACTATCTATCAATCAATCAATCTTTATTTATAAAGCACTTTTCATACAAAGATGCAGCACAAAGTGCTTTACATGGTTAAAAGCAGCCCACCCCACCCCGCCCTCCAACTCACTCCCCACACTCTCATTAACATAAACGATCATGGATACATACACCCCCCCCTGACGGGTATTGTGTTGACTGTAGGAGAGAGAGGTCAGAGTCCAGAGTTTTGTGTATTACTGTTACAAGTGGAACAAATATAGGAGCTGGGATCAGGGGGACATCAGTCAGTGGCGGACAGATCAGCAGGTAATGTCGGTTTGGGGTAATGACAGGGCCATGTGCGGGAGTGCTTTACGCCAAATGCCAAATTGGCGTCCTCAGGTGTTGAGGTGGAGCCCATCTGCCCCAAAAAGATGCCTCCTCTCCCAGAAGGCTTCAAAATTGTTAATAAAACCCACACCGTGGGAGACACTGGCGGAGGAAAGCCAGCCACTGTCATGTGTTACAAAAAACAAATTACTGAACTTCAATAACTTAGTGAAACTTAAAAGAGTGTGTTTAATATATAAAGTCTTACACTCCCTTGCTCCACCACCACTAAAGCAGTTCATTAGGCATATAGAAAGCTCAGACAGGACCACTCGAGCTTCAATCCGAGGAGACTTGTTTATACCCCACAGACGGACAGCATTTGGGCAGAACGTCCTCTCTGTCAAGGGAGGCCATCTGTGGAACAGTCTTCCTCAACCCATTAGAGAATGCTCTACACTCAATTTGTTTAAGGCAAAGGTTAAAAACTGGTTATGGACAAATCAAGTGTGTGATCATGTATGAGTTGTATAGTTTTAATGTTTTATTTGGGAAGAGAATGGTGTGTATGTGTAAGTTTTTATTATGAATGAATGATGAATTTTTATGAATTATTATGTCTATTTTTTCTGCTTAAGGACAACAGATGGAAATTAGCCCTTGGCTATACAAGGAGTGCAGAATTATTAGGCAAGTTGTATTTTTGAGGAATAATTTTATTATTGAACAACAACCATGTTCTCAATGAACCCAAAAAACTCATTAATATCAAAGCTGAATGTTTTTGGAAGTAGTTTTTAGTTTGTTTTTAGTTTTAGCTATTTTAGGGGGATATCTGTGTGTGCAGGTGACTATTACTGTGCATAATTATTAGGCAACTTAACAAAAAACAAATATATATCCATTTCAATTATTTATTTTTACCAGTGAAACCAATATAACATCTCCACATTCACAAATATACATTTCTGACATTCAAAAACAAAAGAAAAACAAATCAGCGACCAATATAGCCACCTTTCTTTGCAAGGACACTCAAAAGCCTGCCATCCATGGATTCTGTCAGTGTTTTGATCTGTTCACCATCAACATTGCATGCAGCAGCAACCACAGCCTCCCAGACACTGTTCAGAGAGGTGTACTGTTTTCCCTCCTTGTAAATCTCACATTTGATGATGGACCACAGGTTCTCAATGGGGTTCAGATCAGGTGAACAAGGAGGCCATGTCATTAGTTTTTCTTCTTTTATACCCTTTCTTGCCAGCCACGCTGTGGAGTACTTGGACGCGTGTGATGGAGCATTGTCCTGCATGAAAATCATGTTTTTCTTGAAGGATGCAGACGTCTTCCTGTACCACTGCTTGAAGAAGGTGTCTTCCAGAAACTGGCAGTAGGACTGGGAGTTGAGCTTGACTCCATCCTCAACCCGAAAAGGCCCCACAAGCTAATCTTTGATGATACCAGCCCAAACCAGTACTCCACCTCCACCTTGCAGGCGTCTGAGTCGGACTGGAGCTCTCTGCCCTTTACCAATCCAGCCACGGGCCCATCCATCTGGCCCATCAAGACTCACTCTCATTTCATCAGTCCATAAAACCTTAGAAAAACCAGTCTTGAGATATTTCTTGGCCCAGTCTTGATGTTTCAGCTTGTGTGTCTTGTTCAGTGGTGGTCGTCTTTCAGCCTTTCTTACCTTGGCCATGTCTCTGAGTATTGCACACCTTGTGCTTTTGGGCACTCCAGTGATGTTGCAGCTCTGAAATATGGCCAAACTGGTGGCAAGTGGCATCTTGGCAGCTGCACGCTTGACTTTTCTCAGTTCATGGGCAGTTATTTTGCGCCTTGGTTTTTCCACACGCTTCTTGCGACCCTGTTGACTATTTTGAATGAAACGCTTGATTGTTCGATGATCACGCTTCAGAAGCTTTGCAATTTTGAGACTGCTGTATCCCTCTGCAAGATATCTCACTATTTTTGACTTTTCTGAGCCTGTCAAGTCCTTCTTTTGACCCATTTTGCCAAAGGAAAGGACGTTGCCTAATAATTATCCATCCATTCGCTTCCGCTTGTCCTTTTCAGGGTCGCGGGGGGCGCTGGAGCCTATCCCAGCTGTCATAGGGCGAGAGGCGGGGTACACCCTGGACAGGTCGCCAGTCTGTCGCAGGGCCAACACACAGGGACAGACAACCATTCGCACTCACATTCATTCGCACATTCACACCTAGTGACAATTTGGATTATCCAATTAACCTATCCCCACAAGCTGCATGTCTTTGGACGGTGGGAGGAAGCCGGAGTACCCGGAGAGAACCCACGCAAGCACGGGGAGAACATGCAAACTCCACACAGAAAGACCCCGGCCTGATGTTGGAATTGAACTCAGGACCTTCTTGCTGTGCGGCAACAGTGCTAACCACCGTGCCACCGTGCTGCCCAATAATTATGCACACCTGATATAGGGTGTTGATGTCATTAGACCACACCCCTTCTCATTACAGAGATGCACATCACCTAATATGCTTAATTGGTAGTAGGCTTTCGAGCCTATACAGCTTGGAGTAAGACAACATGCATGAAGAGGATGATGTGGACAAAATACTCATTTGCCTAATAATTCTGCACTCCCTGTAACCCTGTTTACATTCATGTAATTTTTTTTTTTTTACATTTATGTTCATTAACATGCACTGTCCTAAATAAAATAAAATAGGTGTTAAGGCTGAGCAGCCGGCTGAAACGGCCTATCCCTCTGCCGCAGGTGGGGGTGGGCCCGGAGATAAAAGCACTCACCTGTAACTGACCAAGGAGGCTGAAGAGTTGGAGGAAGGCTTCAGCAGCTCAGTTTGCTGTTTGGGGATGTCATTGGTGCCGATGTGGATGATGATCTGGTTGGCCTGTGGGTGGGACGCCAGGATGTTGGGAATTCTGTCCACTATGTCGACAACGGTGGCTCCCGGGAACGACAGCGTGAGCGCCCCCCTCATCTGCACGTTCCTGACGATGGAATCCCCGAGGACCAGCGTGGAGAGAGGAGGTGCCACCGAGGCCTGCTGGCCACCTGAGATGCCCGTGCTGCGGCACCGGGGGTATTCAAATGGAGATGCACCAGCCGGACCACATGAGTGACTCCCAGGTAGCCGTGCCGTGGGTCCTCTTCTCCGAGGAGCCGGGGTAAAGCACAGCTCTCCGCGGTGAGTTTGCACCACAGTGTCGGGCTGCCCGCCGCGGCTCCGGGGGCGTAGTGGTGGAGATGACGCAGACCTCAGCGACACAGCGGGATGGCGAAGGCTAGCGGCCAGAGGAGGAAAGTCCACAGGATCCAGGACATTGAATTTATTCTCCAGCACTACCGCACCGGAGGGGTGAGGGTGCGAGAGACGGAACCTCCTGGTCCCTCTGTAGCCACCGCGCGTCTCAACCACGGTCCATGGCGCTGGTTGGAGTGGAGCTGACCAGAGCCTTGGGTCTGGCCCCTAGTTGAAACCAGCAGTTCTCGTCCGTGGCAGAAACACCAGCGACGCAAGTTGAGAGCCTGGGTTGACTGTTGGCGGGATCTTGGGACACAACAGCTGGGTGGTGCACTGTGTCGGCTAGCTCAGCGCTAGTAGCGGTGGTTTGAACTTTGCCAAGGAGGATCGTGTCAAGGCGCGTTCAGCCCCCTGGATTTGGTATAGCGTGGATATCCTTTGTTCCAGCTCAATCACTTTTTGGCTCAGGTTGATGCAGCTTTCACAACTGGATGTTGAGGTAAGTGGTGCCATTCCGAAAAATGTAACTACATATTACATGTTATTTATCCCTGGATGGAGCCCAGGCTGCATTACCAGGCTGCTAGATTGAGTGCTGTTTTGGAATGTGGCATCCACAGATGCCTAAGGTGATTGGGATCTATAAGATGTGGCTGCCCCCCCTATTATTTTCCATAATCAACCATGATACACCTCGGGGGATTCATGTGCTAGCACTACCATAGCTTACTGTGTTCCTGTATGCATTTCCTCATGTGGAAGTTATACCTTCTGAGAGTGCTCCAATTGCACCTCTCCTTCTCTGCCAGCTAAAGTGGTGCTATGAAGGGATAATAAGTCTGTTGGCAGTGAGGCTTTGGCAGCTTCCTCTCTCCAGGGACCTCCTCTCCCAGGTGGGAGGAGATATGATTAATCTGTGCCCAGAACTGTCGCTACTGCATGCTTACCTGCTGAGAAGTGAAATTTGATAGCCAACGATCCAGAGTCCTAGGGCCTCATTCAAGCCTTTAAGTAGTGACAGCACATTCTCCCATTCCAATGCTGTTCTGGATGTGAGTTGACTTTGGTGCTAGAAGCCTTTGGTATCCTCCTCTTGATCCTATTGAGTCTGTGAATATGAAGTATTCACACATTGCTTCGGGTTTTTGCTTTTGCAGAGCAAGTGGCTGACGTTCATGCTTTGCCTGTGCATTGCTCTTTCACACAGTTCTCCTCTGATGGCCTCAGAGATGTATTATGTCCAAATGCTGCAGATTTATCTAAGGTTATTCCTGCAGCCTATGTCTCTATGGAATGTACATTTCAGATTTTTAATTTAAAATGTTCAGATTATCTATTTTATTTAATTAATTTAATGTACAAACCTCACCTACTTGGTGCATACAATGCTACTAATGCACATAATACTTACTGCATAAAATGCTACTTACTTACTGTACATAATGTCCCCCATGTATATATTCACTTAATATATGTAATGTTCTTCTCTCCCCTTTTGCACAGTTGAGGAGTGTTTCAGGATACATTTCACTGCGTGTTGTACTTGCATTACTATGCATGTGACAAATAAAGAATCTTGAATCTGAGCTTGTGAGATTTTTTTATTTGAAATATGTGTATTGAGTAATTGTGGATACAATTTACAAAAAAAGAAAAGAAAAGGGAAAACACAAAAACTGTTTACATTGCATACAAAACAGAACTTTTCATGTTAGAACATTGTTTTCTTGTCTTTTTATTTACCAAACAAGCAACGAAAAAAAGAACCCCAGAAAAAAACAAAAACAAAAAAACCCCCAACAAAAGCAACATCACTGAGCTTCACGTTCCCATTAAGACAGACATCAGACCTCTATGGAAAAGCAAATCCGTTAGTCAGCTGGAACATTCTTAAGTTAAGTTTAGAGAAGTATTTGCCCGTATAAGTATAAGTTGGGCATAGACAGAGTCAAGGTCTGATATAACTATGGTTCAGTATTCACAGGCACATGCAATACTAGTCAAGTAATTATCTAAGAAAAAGTAGTCTATGCTAGAAAAAGTGTGATGGACGTTAGAGAAAAAAAAATACTCCCTGTTGGTCGGATACAGATGTTGCCAAATATCCCTAACCCCATATGTAGAAAAAAAAAAGGAATGAATATGCGAGGCTGACTTACTCAGACAGGCCGGTTTTAATGAGGATCGACCCAAAACAGGGTCCAACCAGCAGTTTAAGTCTCCGCCAAGTATCAAAGAGTACAAGCCTAGGTCTGGTAAATTAGAAAAAGATGTTCAAAAAACTTGGGATCATCTGTGTTAGGAGCATAAACATTGACCAAAACTACGTGTGTTATACAACCTCCTTGAAAACAATGACAAAATGAACACGTCGATCTGAAATCACATTATGGTGTTTGAATTGAACCTTAGGGCTGATGAGAATGGATACTCCTCTGGCCTTGGCCTCAAAACAGGAATGGAACTACTGCCCACGGAGACATAAGCCGTGAGTTATCAGAGCCTCTGACATGGGTTTCTTGTAAAAAGACAATGGAGGCATTTTCTTGCTTAATTTGTGCAAAAAACCTTTCTTCCCTTAATGGGATGGTTTAAACCTTTAACGTTCCAACTGAGCAGATTTAAGGGACTAATCATGTAATATTATAGGAAGATAATGAAGGGATGTATAAACAGTCTGTCATACCTGGATGAGAGAAAAGTATGGGTGAAGCCCAGAATAGAACATGTACCCCGTACGAGTTCTCTGGGTTAAAAAAAGAGACCCTCCAACAACACACAAAGAAAACTGCCTGAACCCCCCTCCCTCGCCCTGACCAAAGGACAGCTACTGGAGAACACAGCAGCAAGCTCCCCCATACAACATGCATTCCTGCAAAAGGAAACAGCTTCCAGATCGGAACTACTACTAACTCGGCTCTTACTCAAGGCTAGAAAATGTACTTGAAACCTTAATCAAGAATGAAGAGTGACTACCCCATAGACAAAAAGAGAAGGAGAAAAACAAAACATAACAAAGAAACAAAAACAAAAGGGAAGACTGACAGCGCACTCTGTTAGTGTAAACTGCACAGTAGAAAGGTATGGAAAATGTATGGAAAAGAAACCCAAAAACAAAAACAAAAATACTAGCAAACACACACCCAGAAAAAATAACAGAAAGAAAAAAAGGGGGGATATAGGTACATAGACAGTGGTAATGAAGGCAACGCAAGTGAATAAATTAAATAAAAATAAATATAAATGTATAAACGCTTCTACATCTGAGTTAAGATGGGACAGGAGGGTATGGAATTAAAACGCTACATCACCAGACCATAACTCAGGTGCCGGCAGTGAGTCCAGGCCCTTTGAAAAGGTTGTAGGGTGCTTAAAAAAAAGAGGAAGAAAAAAAGGGGGTTATCGTCCAAGTTAAGGTGCTGTGTTGATCATACAGGCAGTCTGTTTCAGTTACTGGACGGCACAGTAGGGTGGTTGTCGATGTATCGCCAGGCCTCTTCAACGGAACGTAGTTTAGAACACCCCTCCGACGTGTCTCCCTGAGGATGAGCTCTTTGGTCTGAAACCTGTGGAAGCGTAGAATCACTGGTCGTGGTCGGTTGCCCGGTTTCAACTTCGGGGCTAAGGTACGATGAGCTCTGTCAATTTCTGGAGGAGATGGCAGTATGTTACCACCAAAGATTTCACAGAGGGCAGCGACGAAAAAGTCAGTAGGGCGGCCACTTTCCATGGATTCTGCTAAGCCAAGTATTCATAGGTTTTTTCGACGACTGCGGCCTTCTAGGTCAGTGACTTTGGTGGCCAGTTTGGAGTTAGCCTCTCGAAGGTTACCATATGCTTCTTCGAGCTCTTTGATCCGCTGACCCGCATCTTCCACCACCAGCTCGAGGGAAGACAAACGCTGGTTAGGCAAACTTGGTTGAACTTTGCCTCCAGCTGAGTGAAGGAAGACTTAAACTCAGCCTTGAGTTCTGCTGCTAGCTCCTCTTTATGTTGGGTTAACAGCCCAGCAATGCCGACTACCGTTAGGTCAGGAGATGAGTTGTCTTTTTTACCTGCCTTATTCTTTGAAGTCGATTTTGAAGCCATAAGACTGCGCCGTAGGGGGATACAGGTATGTGCCTAGCTGGTGGTTTAAGAAAGGTTAGGAAAGTAAAATTTGAAAAAGGAATTGAGTGGAGCCGAGCGACAATGTGAAACCTCCATGTGGCGGGTTACCGGAAGTCCTGAGCTTGTGATCTTTTACCCCCCTCCTTTTGGATCCAGTGCATGTGCTATCTACTTGCACTGGCCGCACTGAGAATGACTAAGAATGTGTGTTTAGGTAACCAGCTGTTTGTCTGCCTTGCTAATCTATAATAGATATATAGATATTGTCACGGCGGTGGAACGGACTCAGGCGCGGTTTAAACAGTTCCTTTATTACACACTGGTGTGCTATATACACATCAAGGGGGAGAAACAGCAGGGTCCCGGGGATCAACAGGTTGGGGAAACACATGCCTTCGTACTCGCTCCGCTCCTCGTCCACACAATCTCCACACAAGCAGCTCCACTCTCACGCATGGGGTCCAGGGGTCACAAATGAGGGCAGATCCAGATAAACGTATTTACAGAGACGAGGATTAATCCAAGGCAAGCACGGGAACAACAGAATCGCTAAAGAGCCGGGCAATACTAACGAGAGTTACTCAATATTCCAGCGACAAGTAGCTCAGAGCCCCTGCCTTAAGAAGAGCCAGAGATCAACTGCAAATCACCGGTGATCAGCTGCAGGTGCGTAGGCCAAGGGCGGGAGCCCAATCTGCGCTCCGCCCAGGCAGACAGGCAAGAGAGAGAGAGAGCAAAACAGCAAACACTTGAGGCCAAACTGGGCTGTCCGGGGAGACACAGGGACCATGACAGATATAGAATTTCTAAACTATCTGAAACCCATTTCAGTTGTGAAACTAAATGGTCAAATTTGGTATCATCACAGCTTGATAATGCTGTTCTGTGACACAATGATGCAGACATGCCTTGCACAGTTTTCATAAAAGCATTTTAGCACAGAGATTAATCCATTGTCAGTGGCCGGTAGGGCAGGTCATCTACTGATTGGAAGGTTGGTGGTTCGATCCCTGCCTCCTCCAGTCTGCATGCCAAATATCCTTGGGCAAGATATTAACCTCAATTTGCTCTCCGATGAGTGTGAATTTGAGCCAGTAAGCACTTGAAGCATAGAAGAAAGTGTTTGTGTGAATGTGTGAATGTGGCATGTTGTATAGAGTGCTTTGAGTGCTCCGAGGAGTAAAAAAAGCACCATATAAGAATCAAACCCTGATTGAAACTCTCCAAACAAACTATTTCTCTGCTGATGATCGGTTTTACAACTACGCTTTCAGGATTTTTTGAGATAAACGGAGTTTGTTGGAGATTGGCTGATAATTATCCAAGAGAGCCTAACTTTAAATAATGGTTTAATTACTGTCAGCTTGACGGTCTGTGGTACGCAGCATATAGATAGACATTTGTTAAAGACAACAACCTGTCACTGTTAGAACGGTCTCAGAAAATGCTGTTTTCTCAGTCTGTTAACATGTGTCAGCCTGCTGCAATGCACCACAAACCAATTCATAAAAAATAAACTGAGCAAACACACAAACACTAAATGTATTATCCTCCTACAAATCTAAAAGCTAACATTCATTAAGGTAACACATCCTAATTCTTACCAATTACACAGCCCATTTGCCACTGATACAATACTATACACAATACTTTTTAAATCTGGAAAAACACATCGTGCTTCAGAAGTTCCTCAGCAGAGAATGAAGAAACTTTTCATTATCTGCAACGTATGCTTCTGTGGATGGCATGTGTTGAGTCATGGGCATGCTATTCTATTGTAGGGTCCATAAATATGGCGTTATTTTTGTGCCACTATTCTGAGCTCACGTAAAAAAATTGAGCGCATGTAAAAAATAAATTGCAGGTGCAAGTGTTGCATTTTGAGGAGAAATTTATTTTGAGCGAAGAAAAGCTAAATGTGAGTGAACAAAATTCATTGCTGCGTGCAAAAAATGTATTTCAGTGTTTGCTATTATCCACACACACACAGTAGCAGCCCCTCTCGCTCAGGTTTTGCATTTGCGTTTGCAAATGCAAAACCTGAGCGTGTTGCTTGAATCTTTTGCTTGCGCTCTCAAAATTTCTCTCAACATTTCTGCCCGTGCACGCTCAACGCTTTCTGTACACCGTTATATTTGTGCCACAAAACTAGCCAATCCCAGACATCTGATTGACTGTTTTCGTCTCCAATCAGCTCGAAATGACGAAATGTAATATCCCATAATCCATTTCGTCCAAAACTCAAACGAGGCAGTGGCAGAGGAGCACAGAGTGGCAGAGTTTGAAATATTACTCTTTCTGGGTCACAAAATAAACTTTTAAGATATTTTCATGCGAGAATGGTGCTGTGTAAACTTCAAATATCTGCTCGATTTATCAAGATATCACATATTTGCATAAGTGCTCTAACGTTTTCGGAGACTGATCGACTGAGATTTTCCCCACACAACCATCTCTTTACTCTTTACCATCATTTTCTGGTCATCTGAAGTCAGGTTGCAGGGTCAGCAGCGGGAAAGCCCAGACCTCCCTCCCACCAGCCAGCTCCTCCAACTTGCTAGAGAGAATATAACTATTCACAGCCTAGATATATATTCTCTTCATCAAGTCATTGGTCTACCCTGGGGCCTCATCCCTGTAGGACATCTCCCCCTTACCCACACAGGAAAATGGAGCGAGTAATTTTTCCAGAGTTAAGATTATTTTCATCTGAAAGAGTCATTTTTACTCATTTTGGATAATAATTATTTTGATTGGTAAGTAGAGTTGGACCAAAAAAACAGAGGAAATTCTATTGGAGTAATATGTCAAGATCACGCCCACTAACAGTTCCTAAGTTTCGTTTCTGCTGCTATCCCGCAAAATGGGGAATTTCTGTTTATTTAAAGGTAACGGCTGTAAGTAACATTACAGCTTGCGAGTTTGTGGGTCTTATGTGCTGCATAATTGCCAAGGTTAATGCTTATGTTAGCTTTTGCCAAATTAATGTCTTTAGACTGCTCACAGACAGCATTAAGGTATATATCACTAAACTAAATTTAGTATTGCTCAATAGCTGCTTTTAGGTAGTATAATTGACCAGGGTAGTGTGTTTTTAACAAATCTGGTGCAGCAACTTTTCTGCTCTTGCTCTTGACGAAGGCGGTCGGACTTGTCTCCTCTCCTCCCTTAGCTTCCCTATTTTTTGGACATCTTGATAATAATGAATTACAGTAGTCCAGCCTGGAAGTAATAAATGCATGAACTAGTTTTTCAGCGTCACTCTGAGACAGGATATTTCTAATTTTAGAGATGTTGCGCAAATGGAAGAACGCAGTCTTACATATTTGTTTAATATGTGCATTGAAGGACATATCCTGGTCAAAAATGACTCCATCAACTGGTCCCTGAATGCAATTGACACCCTTTTCTCAATGTGAAGTCTGGGCTCGGGTGAGCCTGAGTGCTGAAGATATCTACCTATTCAGAACCACAATAACAGGGTTCTTGCTGATTGGAGCTGGCTTGGCCCTGACTTATCGAAGAATTAAGAAAGCGGAACCGGCTGTTCAAAACCCCACAAGGCTGCCCGCTGGGATTGAAACGATGGGACGAGGCGTGAGTTTCTCAAAATGGGCTCATTGAGTGCAGCACGGATAAGATCTTGGAGAAGCTTACGGCTGCCGTGAATACTCAGAATAACACCTCTGGGCGCAAACTGGATTACATCTTGGAGGGGCTCACTGCAGTCGTGAGTTCTCAGAATCGGCTCTTTGAACACAAGAATGACAACATCACGGAGCATAAGTTTGATAACATCATGGAGAAGCTCACGGCTCTCCAACGGGAGATTGAGATACCAGTGTCGGACGTTAGAACAGCTTTGAAATTCATATGAGTTGTTCGCACTAAAGTAAAAACCACCATCACTTCATGCGGATACCCCTTCGGCACCAGCTGTGGTCTCAAGGCTGGAACTGAACAACAACACCCTGACAATGACTGAGTTTAGACTGTTCTTCCCATTCTATGCAAGGCCACCTGGGTTGGCTGGGAGACTGTTTACTTAGCCTGGTAGAGTGAAGGACACTGTCTCAGCTGAACTCTGGACACATGCACACACACGCACACAGACATATATACACATGCAGATGTACACTCATCCCCCCTCCGATGCTGACGGTGGATCAAGGACCAGCCCATATGCTGCAGGCTCAGATGTACTGTCTACACTGGCTGTCTCTCACCCTTTACCCACCCCTGTTGCTTGTCATGTGTTATTTTTGTGCCACTGTGTTTTTCATGTGCTATGTGCAGAGGTGGGGTTTTTTTTCTGCTCTCAAACTGATCTCCCTATTGGAGCTCAGTCTGGGTTGAGTTATTTTTTTCTCCTTATCTTTCCTCGCGTTGTGCTTTTTCATGTTATACCTCTCTGACCTGTCTTCCCCATGTGATGTTTGTGTAATGTATGTATGGTCGGAAGGGTAAGATGGCGCTGGCACAGCTAGCAGCCTTAACCTAATTTCCCTCGGGATGAATAAAGTATGATCAATCAATCAATGTTTTATCCAACAAAAGTCGGTAAGCACATGTGTTTTACTCCAAACTGGTTAGCAATTTGCGTGTTTTATCGTGGATTGACGTTTGTGGATGTGTCACCTGTTCAGTTAGAAAACATGTGTGTTTTACTCTGAACTGAGTCACATACACCGACTGTTTTCGCCCGATCTTTGGTTAGGAGCATGTTTGTTTAATGGAGTGAATCTTGTATGTATACTGGTGTTAGTTTATGCATGTCTTACTCGAATTGAAAAGTGTACATGCATTCACATTATCAGAATAGAACATCATGAGATTGTAAGACACACATGAAATATATTTGTGTGTTTTGTTCAAGTTTCTACTGTATTTTTCGGATTATAAACTGCACTGTCGATGAATGGGTCTGTTTTCATGCATAAGGTGCACCGGATTATAAGGCGCATTAAGCAAAACAAAACAGTCAGATTGTAGAGGTGGATGCATCGGACTCCGGGGTTGGAGAGGTCCTGTCCCAACAGGAGGAGGGTAAACTCCATCCGTGTGCCTTCTTTTCTCGGCGTCTCTATCCTGCAGAGTGTAACTAGGACATCAGTGACCGGAAGCTCCTGGCCATCAAGCTCTGCCTGGAGGAGTGGAGACACTGGTTGGAGGGAGTGGCGCAGCCATTCATATTGTGGACTGACCATAAGAACCTGGAATACCTCCATTCAACCAAGCGTCTCAACACCCGGCAGGCCAGGTGGGCTTTGTTCTTTACTCGCTTCAATTTCACTATCACCTACAGGCCTGGGTCGCGAAACGTGAAGCCAGACGTCCTTTCCCGGTAGCTCTCCACCTTGGAGGGGGAGTCGGACCCCGAGACCATCCTTCTGGCTGCCTGTGTGATTGAAGCTGTCTTCCAGGTCGCTGCTCCTGCGGTTGACCAGCCTGTCAGCTGAGCAGTTTTGCGTTCTTTTTCTAACTTTAATGCTCCTTTCATTGTTTTATTTCGCCGTCTACTCGGTATTTTTGTATTCTTTTCCTTTTCCTCATTTTTGTGATTTTTCGGACTTGTTTCAGACACTTCAACATGACCTCAAGGCTCACCTACACCAGGGACTCCCTCATCCAGCTGCGGCCGCAGCTGCAGCCCAGCCTCCGGCTTTTCCGCTCCGCTTCCACGGACTACTTTCCCGAGGAAATACTCCATGGACACGGAAATTGAAAAACTCATAATAACAAGGTAACCAGCAGGGGATTAAAGAAGAGTGTGGTGAGAGCCAGACTAAAGAGGGAGACACACAAACAACGAGCGCTCCCATCCATTATCCTTACTTATGTGCGGTCTCTCCGCTCCAAGCTGGACGAGCTGCAAGCCTGCGTCAACCACCTGCATGAGTACAGAACTGCCTCCATTTTGGTATTCACAGAATCGTGGTTAAACAACAGCGACAACAACAGTGCACTGCAAATTGATGGCTTTTCACCACCCCTTCATATGGACAGAGACCACAAATGCACTGGGAAGCAACATGGCGGCGGCGTGTGTCTGTATGTAAACAACAGCTGGTGCTCTGCAGTCACTGTGAGGGAGAAGCTGTGCACTTCAGACATCGAGCTTCTGGTTGTTTCCCTGCGCCCCTACTATCTCCCAGAGAATTCCCACTGCTTTTCATAATCTTGGTTTACATCCACCCCAGGGCTGATGCAGCTAAAGCCATAGAGTACTTCACCAACACTGTACAAATTGGAACAATTATCACCGGACTCTCCCAAGTTCATCCTGGGTGATTTCAACCACTGTTCCCCTGACAAGTCGCTTAACCCTTTAAAAGCAGTCGGAGCGGGTGCGCTCCATTTTGCGTAACTATTTTTGAATCCCTGTAGAACCGGAACCACATAAGGTAGGGCAATAATTTTTTTGCATATGAAACCGGAGGAGTTGTACTTACATCTTATGCCATCAGCTTGTCCTAGGTCACGGTTTCCTTCCATATATGGCTTTGCAAAAATTGCATAAAACGCAGTTGGAGCAACAAAAACATAATATTCCAGAAACACGCTTTGCCGATCTGATCTGCTGTTCAAAACAATTCCTACGTTGGAATAGACGTCAGTGCGAACTATCTCATAATCGCCATTACTTGCCTGAAACCAGAAGTGAAGTCATTTTCGCTGAAAATGTAGGTTTTTTGTTTTTTTTTTACCTCCGGTGCCTTAAAAGCCTACAGTGGTTTTAAAAGTCATTTTTGACTTCATGCTTTTCTGAATAGTTTCTGGGATGCTTAGAACTCAAATTGCACTGCTGGAAATAATTTGTTTTGCTGCACATGCTGTTGTTTTTGCAAATTTGGATGATAATATGTATTTTTGTTTTCCCTGCAGTATATAAAAAGTGGTGTAGCTCAAAAATAAAACTATGAAGACACTCAAAATAAATTTGGTGTTGTTGGAAACTATTTTGCGCAACTTTTTTGTTTTTACAGTTTTGAGGCACCCAAAAATGGCACTACATCATGTAAAAATACAAAGTTAAGCTCTGGCGTCTGCCAAAGACGCCAGGGAGTATGTGTCAGCCTGCTCTATATGTGCCCAGAACAAACTCTCTAACCGACCTCCGCTGGGCCTTCTCCAGCCTCTCCTAACACCAAGTCAGCCGTGGTCACACATCTCCTTGGATTTCATCACCGGATTGCCACCCTCTGCAGGTAACACCACTATACTCACTGTTGTCAATCGTTATCCAAAGCAGCTCACTTCGTCGCCCTCCCGAAACTGCCCACTGCCTTGGAGACGGCTTAGCTCTTCACCACTCACGTCTTCAGACTCCACTGAGGATATGGTTTTGGACAGAGGCCTGCAGTTTACCTCTAGAGTGTGGAAAGAATTCTGCTCCGCCCTGGAGGCCAAGGTTAGTCTCTCTTCCGGTTTTCACCCACAGAGCAGTGGACAAACCGAGCGAGCAAACCAGGCTGCCCTCCGTTGTGTCGCCTCCCACAACCAGTCCCTCTGGAGTTAACAACTACCTTGGATAGAGTACGCTCACAACAGCCACACCTCCACCGCCACTGGCAAGTCCCCTTTTGAAGCATCCTTGGGTTACCAACCGCCTCTGCTTCCCGCCATTGAAGGTGAGCAAACCGTCCTTTCTGTGCTGGCTCATCTTCGGAGGTGCCACCGAGCTTGGCGGACAACTCTGGCCTGTCAATTTTTGAGAAAATTGAAGGATTTTAAGTGCGCCTTATACGTAAAATACGGTAAGTATTTGTAGTAAATCTGACTAATTTTAATTTTCCTTTTCATATCATGAAGGATGAAGTACAGAGAACAACAGATGTACATCTGTTTTGAGGGCCAACTGACCTAGAGATCGTTTTTGTAATGCGGTGTGTAAAAACTATCAATGTTTCCTGTGTGTTTCATAGTGTGAATCAGTCAAGCTTCAGGTATGGTGCTATAACAGCTGCTATACCAACTGTCAGGGGCGATTTTAGCCCATTTTTGGGGGTGCTTCAGCACCCCCAAAAATTTCTTCCTTTTTTTGACAATATTTGCTGTTTGTGGGACACACTACTAAAAATATAAAAAGCATACAGTACGTAATTGAAATGGAACATTTTAACAACAAAAGTCTAGATAACCTCTCCCCCCTCCCAAAGTGGTTTCTTCCAGCTCGGCTCTCCCCTGCTCTGGCTCTAGCGCCGTTGCTGCCAGAGTGATGGTGGCTGAGACACAGCGGAGCGAAGGTGTGAGTGCCTGGCTTAAAACAGGACATATTAGCTGCATTTAACCTTCAGTTACTCTTTATATAGTTAGGTAGGAGTCAGACCATGTTTCTTTTTAGCTGAAAAACATTACAACCAGGTAACCTGCTGTGTTGAAAACGTGTTTCCCGACTATGTTTGCTACCCTACAATCCGTCGTGCTCTGTAGTAACATCAGCAACATTTGACCGTCCTTTTGCTCCTATTTAAATGTATACAGCCTATATAAAATCTAAAAAGGTAACATTGTCCATAGCCTACTGTTGTTACCACTGTCCTGTTTGAAATGGAATGAGAGAAACTGGTTATTTTGTCCTATATGCATGTACTGATAATGAACCCAAGGAACTAACTAGCTAACCGGCTGGATGCCCATTAACCTTATAACTCCTGTTGTGTGTGTGTGTGTGTGTGTGTGTGTGTGTGTGTGTGTGTGTGTGTGTGTGTGTGTACAGAGCGACAGCCAGGTTCGTAATGGATATGAGGAAGTTTTTTCAAAAAAAGGAGCCACATTTAGGTAAAAGTGTAAGATCAAATGATCCATCAATAAAGGATAATGTTGGATAAGTGTTTCAATATTTATATCCTTTATTAGATGTACATGTGGTTTGGTTATTTGCCTTTTGGTTGAAAGTACACTGAGAGGACTTTTTTTTATTAGTGATCTTAATAGTATTTTTTAAATCTAATTGAATACAATCTATTTGTGTATGATTGTCAGTCCAAAGAAAGAGAGAGGAAAGAGGGGAACCTGAGGAGTACAAGGTCAGGAAGAACCAGGTAAGAAAACAGACGGGGAGTACTAACAGGCAAAACAGAAACTGTTAAACTGGCAAAGAAAAAAAACACAACAAATTTTACTCATACAATCTGGAAGTTGTGTTCTCCCTATATTAAAGCTGCTATACAGAGTCTGGAAAACAAACTGGGTTGTCAGCCCTGGCACTGCATTACCATATTGAAATTCAGTCAGAGGAAGTCACGGTTGCCAAAAACTTTCTGAAGCTCAAGAGTGAGGCTGGTGCCATTCTAGATATGTTAACATTGTACAATCTTCTGGATAATCAGATCTTCCCCACACTGAAAACTGTTATTCAGGTTGCCCTAACAAACCCATTTAGCAGCTGTAGCTGTGAAAGGTCTTTTAGTGTCTTGGGTCAGCTCCATACCTGGCTGAGAAGGACCATGGGTCAAAGCAGACTCCAGCACCTGGCTGTGATGTCAGTTGAGAAAGAGATGCTTGAGAGACTTGACCACCAAAATGTGATAGACAGATTTGCCAACCTCAAGGTGAGGCGACATAGGTTAAAAGAAAAGAAAAAATCTGCAGAGCCATAGTAGTATCTGCAGTAAAGATCTTTTCATACATTTTATACATTGTACAATAGGCCAAGGTGTCTCCATTTTTTTATTTTTTAATAATATTTTGTACATTTCAAGGACTCTTCTATTTTTGGAGTGTATTTTTTATGTATCTGTATTGTATTATACATACACTTTAAAAGTGAATCTCTGTCCAAAAATGCACTCAGTTTACTTTTTACTCACTGTGAGCATCATTCGTTATTCTCCCCCAGTAATTAAGGTTAGGATATGTATTTTTTATTCCAATCCATTCTTCTTTGGCAGCATTTAAATAACCTTTATCAGATTTGATGGTTTTGTTACAGACTTTTCAAAAAAGCGTTTTGCTTTTCTTTCACAAATGTGGGGATTAAATTGTGTTAAAATGTACAAAACAGTGATGTCATGTTTTGTGACGAGGACCCAGGCACAGAGATACTTGATGAATTTAAGAATCTTATGATTTAATAAAGAAATGTGCAGACTTGCACAGAGAGGGTAAAATTATGATGACTGATAATGGAGATGAAGACAACAGACAATGAGGACAGGGAGGAATAGGGGTTTAAATGCACCAAAGAGACAGTCAGAGGGAACTCGGGACAACGGGAGACATTTAAGGATGCAGGGACTGACAGAGAAGGGGAAGAAGTAAAGTTTACCGTGCCTGGATGGGCAGCTCTCTGGGTGCTCAGCACCCCCAAAGCTCTGATCCTAGAATCGCCCCTGCCAACTGTTTAGCTTTATTTTTGTTTTGTTTTTTTTGTTTTTTTGTCTTGCTGAGAAAGAGGACTTTCAGACAGAGTTTACAGAGGATTCACCCAAGATAATCATGCAAACATTGCCAAAATTATGTAATGGGTGTTAAACAGTCTTGCATTCTAAACTAATTTAAATGCCATCCAGTCCTAGTGTTTACTTCGGAATCTACCACTCATCTTTGGAGATTAGTTTGTCCAAATGATTACCACTGCTATTTGCTACTGCTGTTGCTTCAAATAGTGAATATTGTATTTTCACCAGTGTTATCAAAAGGTAACACTATTTTCTTGAAACACCTAAGCCCGAGTCTGTAGAGGGTTCCTGAACTGTGGAAGACTTCCTGTGTGGTTACGGTGCCAGATATCACACACTCCAGGGAGCCCAACCACTTCAGGCCTGTGGCCTGATGAAGACCATGGAAAGGCTCATCCTGCACCACATTGGTGAGCTCAGCGATGGACCCCCTGCAGTTCGCCTACCGGTTTGGAATCGGTGTGAATGAAACTGTCACCTACCTGTTACACCGATCCCTCTCTCACCTAGAGCAGGCAGGGAGCATTGTAAAGATCATGTTTTTTGACTTCTCCAGTGTTTTCTACAGCATCCAGCCTGCACTACTGAGAATCCCCCGGCAGCCTACACCTATTACAGCATAACTAAGGGAGAATTCAGGGTCACCTGGTCCAGCCCTAACTATATGCTTTAGCAAAAAGAAAAGTTTGAAGCCTAATCTTAAAAGTAGAGATAGTGTCTGTCTCCCGAATCCAAACTGGAAGCTGGTTCCACAGAAGAGGGGCCTGAAAACTGAAGGCTCTGCCTCCCATTCTACTTTTAAATACTCTAGGAACAACAAGTAAGCTGCAGTGTGAGAGCGAAGTTCTCTAATAGGGTGATATGGTACTACAAGGTCATTAAGATAAGATGGGACCTGATTATTTAAGACCTTGTATGTGAAGAACAGGAAGGTCCGACCAAAATTAACAGATTTTATGGTGTTTCTCATCAACAATGCTCCATCTGGTGGCAGAAGATGCATAACATCTAGGACACAACTACTTATAGGCATGGGTATGAATTAAAATAATTAGAATAAACTACTAGTGTCTCTGGTACCGACTAGTGACAATGGCAATAATTTGTTGACTTGTCGCCAAATCCTTAAAAAAATAATTGTTTAATGAACTGAAATATTAATGTGTGACAAATATGCAAAAAAGAAATTAGAAAGGGGGCATATACTTAATGGCACTGTAAATATTTCTTGCATTTAAAACCCAGTGTCAGATGATTTGTGTGGTTATAATAGTAAGGTTAGCTGTCATAAGCCGTCTTATGCCATG
The DNA here is from genome assembly GCF_057382185.1 of Mchenga conophoros. Taxonomy (NCBI): domain Eukaryota; kingdom Metazoa; phylum Chordata; class Actinopteri; order Cichliformes; family Cichlidae; genus Mchenga; species Mchenga conophoros. Next base: position 27,723,782 of record NC_140545.1, on the reverse strand, counting down.
AAATAGCTTCTCCCACAATGTTCTCTGTGGCTGCTGCCTATACACCGAATGCTGAGCTTTTCAGTGCTGCCATCTCTTTCAGAATCACAATATTTTAAAAGAGCTGTGGCACTGCTGGAAAGTCTTTTAAGATACCAGAGCAATGTGGGTGGTAGACAGTGGGTTTAAACCTACATGGTCTTTACAAACATACAAGAAAGACAAGGGGCCTGAGCAGGAATAAATTTAGAAGTCCCCTCCTTTCTGAAGAAATCGAGCTCTTAGGATAAAAGGCATAGTGAAGGAAGATAGAGAAAAGAAGTATTACGAGCGCCTCCCATCAGCCATCTGGTGTTCCTACAGTCTACCAGTGCATTCCAAGGAGTACTAAAATGGGAAACACCGGGTAGAAGAATGAATGATTTCTATGAAGGAGGCCCAGAGATACTGTCAAACCTCTCCATGCTGACCCTGTGCTTTTCACTGGATATACAAATGACAGGGATGTCCTCTCCATCTGAACAGTCCCCTGGAGGGGCCCTCCTCTCTTCTTCCTAAGTGTTATTGAACATGCAGACAGAGTTGAGGGAAGGCAGCTCCACAGATGGAGAGAGACACGGCAGAGCTCCGGAACAAGATATGGAGAAAGAAAAGCTATTATGGTGCACACAAAAAAGATACAGGAAGAAGGAGCTTTTTAGACTGAAAATACAAGAGTGGGCAGCGGGCACACGCCATTCACCATACTGACCTGACTTTCTTCCCCACTGCCATGACATGTACACAACAGGTAGAGTATATGCAGGTCAGGCAAGCAGCTTTACCATATTGTGGAGTGTTTACTGCTCAAAACACTCTGAAGAACTAGCACACTTAACTTCAACCCCCCTTGAGAACCTAGTATAATATAAGTAGTGAATGTTGGGTTTCAGGATTATATTATACAACTAATTTTGTTTGTGAGAAAATGTAAAGTCTGAAACAACATTGATCTGCTGTAGAACATGACTGATGGGGATTCATGAATCAAAAAGGGTCAGTAAGTATGAAAAAATACTGCCTTCATAAATAAATCATTCTGCAGGGTTGAAGCACTGAATGAAACATGTGCAAACATCCACTATTAAAGCTGACCTATTCTGTTTGTTATTGTCTTCACAGTTCACTTCAAAACAATCTTCATTTTTCTTGTTTTCCAGCCAGTGCCTGAAACAAGCCCTTTTATCTCCCTTCCCTCTTTATTTAGGTTTTTTGCTTATTTGTTGCCCCAAAGGAGTAGCCAGCTCAGAGGCAGAGCTCTATGCTCGAGACAATCATATGATGGCTGTTTCTCACCAGGATCCTTCTTGGTGCCTGAGTCTCCTGCTCATTTGGAGTTGTTCTGTGTGGAGTTTGAACATTGGTCCCATGGTCCAATGTTGGTTTTCTCCCACAGGAAATACATCAATGACATTCATGTTAGGTAACTGGTGTTAAATTGGTGATGACGTTTTTTCAGCTTATATGTGATGCTGTACCAAACACATTTTGCTTTTCCAAAATAAGCTGTATAAAGTGTCTGTAGGCTCCTCTTGTTCATGTTTTTCATTTGTCTGTTTATTTATTCAAACACACACACACACACACACACACACACACACACACAGCCCATTCACTCACGCACTCACACATGCCCACCCACTAATAACGCACAGAAAAGACACCCCCCCCCCCCATTAAGGCGAGCAGACACCCCCGAAACCATTAGCTAACCAGGATGCAGCCAGACCAGCCCCCGAACCACCAGTGGATCACTGCCCTAAAAAGAGTGTGTGAAACAGTAGTTCACCATAAGAGATGAGGTTCCTCATGTTAAGCACCTTAGCTAACATGTGTGATGTAGAGAAGATGAAGTGTGAAAAACCTGTATGTTAGCAAAGACAGCCCTGACAGTGATGGCGCGAGGAGGGCAGCTCCTACCATCTCAGGCTAAAGTTGACCTTGTGCGGGCTGATCCATCACTCTCAGAAAAGCATGTGTAAGAAATTATTTGGCTCAATGAATTCACTAAGTTTAATCAGCTGTTTTACAAAGACTACACCTTCATTTCTCATTGATATGTTTAATCCTCCAGTAGATATTGAAAGTTACACACTGTTCAACCATGACCAACTGTTTTTGTTTTTAGAGATATGTGATCATCATAGGACAGTGACTAAAAACATACTTATAGAATATGATTCTGGACATTAAACAGATAACGAAATAAGCTCAACCTTAAACTTTTGCATCAGTAATAATAATCAATTTAACACTAATTGTAATCATTTTGTGCAGATTACATATTTTGCTTTTGATACTTTTCCACAGTTTTCCAATAACAGTTTAATGTGTAGTGATGTGTTTTCATAGTGTTTTGGAAAAGACGCAGTGAAACTTAATGGCTCCATTTCCCACTGTAGAAAAGTGAAATCAGAATTTCCTGCCTATGCTGCCTGCCATCTTGCATTTTTGAAGCCAGAGTCTGCGCAGTAGTGATTGAGGTTGAGTCGTTGTGTTAACCTGTGTTGATGATTTTACTGCCGGTGATGGCTCACTAAATAAAGTTAAATACAATCATGTTGCTATATTTTGAAGGGCACACATCTTAACTGTTCATCATCACATCTAACATCATAACATTCATGCCTTGGCTAGATTAGCAGTGACCATACACAAGGTTGAAGTTAGCTAGTAGGCATTTCTACCCAGCTTTGTTGCACTCAATGAGTTTCAATATTTAGTCAAGTAAGGGACGCCATCAGGGCCAAGCTGTGTCAGGATTCCTGGGTCAAGTGGTTTTTAGAAACTTCCTCCTTATCACAGACGTCCTGTGCCAGATATTCAGCTGATCCAATGAGGGAGACGACATAGTAGAAACATTCGAAGTTCATTGCAAGGCTCAACAAGGACTCACGATTTTTACCAATATCTCCATCAGACTTCTCCTGTCAGCCCACGGCAGAATATGGACAAACCCAGCACTTTATGAAGAGTGTAATCAGTTAAAGTACAAACGCTCTGGACTTTTACGAAATTATGTCATATTCAGTCCCATAGAAAACAATTTGTTTAAAATGTATATTACTCTCTCCGGTTACTCTGAATGCCACTTAATAACTTTTTAGTAAATAACACACAATCTTAGCAAAGCACTGTATAAACAAAACCCAGATGAAAGTTTTTAGCTCGACATGTAAGTGAAAGTGACACGTCAGTATTAACAGGTGTTTCTGAATGCTTAAACCCAAACTGTGATTCTTATAGCACAATTTCTAAAACTATTAATACTTATGGCAAAACCACTCACTGAGTTTGCAAAACTAAAAGCACAAACATTGCTTTGCACTCAGTTTGCCATTTTGTAACACACACTTTGCAAAACTGTAATAATAATAATAAGAAGAAGAAACTTTATTTATAAAGCACACTTAAAAACCAAGGGTATGCCAAGGTGCTTAACAAGTAACATAGAGAATAAAAGGAAGATAACAGAAATAGGACCAAAGCAAGTACTAGGTATGCAAGCAGATCGTCTGGACGTCTTTAAAGAAGTCCAGAGGCTTTTCTTTGCAAGCTCCTTTGACTACGATGACCTGGATGACTGAGAACCTTCACAGACATATGCAAGCAGATAACTGTCACTGATAAATAGGAAAGCAACAGATACAGAACAAACAAGGAATTTAATGAGCATAAAAGTGCATAATATAAAATCATAAAAGAAGTGTTAACTAGAGGGAAAGGCAAGATTGAATAAGTAAGTTTTTAGTTGTGATTTAAACAGTGCAGCAGAATCAGATGCGCGGATATCAAGAGGAAGGGTATTCCACAGTACCAGGGCAGCCAGAGCAAACGCATGGTCACCCCGAGACTTCAGATCTAAGTGTTCTAGCAGGAGTGTGTGGCTTGAGAAGTTCACTAAGATAACTCGGCGCTAATTTATTAATAGTTTTGAATGTAAGGAGTAATATTTTAAATTGAATATGGCACTTTATGGGCAGCCAGTGCAAGCCAGCTAGAACAAGAGTAATAGGGCAAAATTTCCTGGTACCAGTCAAGAGGCGGGCCGCAGCATTTTGGACTGTTTGCAGTCTAAGAAGAAGAGAAGAGGGAAGACCGTAGTACAAGGAATTACAATAATCCAACCTGGAGGTCTCAAAAGCGTGAATAAGCTTTTCCAGGTCCTCATGTGGAACATAATGCCAAGGCTTAGAGATAAGGCGCAGTTGGTGGAAGCTAGATCTCACTACAGCAGACACTTGCTTATCGAGTTTGAACGAGCTATCCAGCAGTACACCCAAGTTACTGACATAGTCACAGGAAGAGTTAGCAAAGGGACCCAGGGCAGCACAAAGTTGGGCACGAGGGATTTTACTGTTGAACACCACAATCGCAGTCTTCTTATCGTTTAAAATGAGAGAATTACTCAGGAACCATTCTTTGACCTCCCGCATGCATTCTTGAAAGTAGTGCAGGGACACAGCAAGGTCGTCAGCAAGTTCAAAATAGATCTGTATGTCATCGGCGTAACAGTGGAAGGTGATATTGTATTTTTCAAAGATTGCGCCTAGAGGGAGCAAATACAATGAGAAAGGAATAGGGCCTAAAACTGATCCTTGAGGCACACCGCAACAGACCGGTACAGGGGAAGAGGAGAAGGCACCTAAGTTAACCGAAAAGGACCTGTCAGCGAGGTATGATTTAAACCAGTCGAGGGCAGTGCCTCTAATACCCGCAGTTTGCTCAAGTCTTAATAATAAGATGTTATGGTCCACCATATCAAAAGCCAAAGAGAGGTCCAATAAAACTAGGACCATAGAGCGTCCAGTATTAGTAATTACAAGAGAACTCTAACATTAAGAACTCTAACCAACGCTGTTTCAGTACTACAGTTGGGTAAAAAAGTATTTAGTCAGCCACCGATTGTGCAAGTTCCCCCACTTAAAATGATGACAGAGGTCAGTAATTTGCAACAGAGGTACACTTCAACTGTGAGAGACAGAATGTGAAAAAAAAATCCATGAATCCACATGGTAGGATTTGTAAAGAATTTATTCGTAAATTAGGGTGGAAAATAAGTATTTGGTCACCTCAAACAAGGAAAATCTCTGGCTCTCACAGACCTGTAACGTCTTCTGTAAGAAGCTTTTCTGTCCCTCACTCGTTACCTGTATGAATGGCACCTGTTTGAACTCATCATCTGTATAAAAGACACCTGTCCACAGCCTCAAACAGTCAGACTCCAAACTCCGCCATGGCCAAGACCAAAGAGCTTTCGAAGGACACCAGGAAAAAAGTATTGTAGACCTGCACCAGACTGGGAAGAGTGAATCTACAATAGGCAAGCAGCTTGGTGTGAAAAAATCAACTGTGGGAGCAATCATCAGAAAATGGAAGACATACAAGACCACTGATAATCTCCCTCCATCTGGGGCTCCACGCAAGATCTCATCCCGTGGGGTCAAAATGATCATGAGAACGGTGAGCAAAGATCCCAGAACCACACGGGGGGACCTGGTGAATGACCTGCAGAGAGCTGGGACCAAAGTAACAAAGGTCACCATCAGTAACACACTACAACGGCAGGGAATCAAATCCCGCAGTGCCAGACGTGTACCGCTGCTGAAGCCAGTGCAGGTCCAGGCCCGTCTGAAGTTTGCCAGAGAGCACATGGATGATACAGCAGAGGATTGGGAGAATGTCATGTGGTCAGATGAAATCAAAGTAGAACTTTTTGGTATAAACTCAACTCGTCGTGTTTGGAGGAAGACGAATACTGAGTTGCATCCCAAGAACACCATACCTACTGTGAAGCATGGGGGTGGAAACATCATGCTATGGGGCTGTTTTTCTGCCAAGGGGACAGGACGACTGATCCGTGTTAAGGACAGAATGAATGGGGCCATGTATCGTGAGATTTTGAGCCAAAGCCTCCTTCCATCAGTGAGAACTTTGAAGATGAAACGAGGCTGGGTCTTCCAACATGACAATGATCCAAAACACACCGCCCGGGCAACAAAGGAGTGGCTCCGTAAGAAGCATTTGAAAGTCCTGGAGTGGCCTAGCCAGTCTCCAGACCTCAACCCCATAGAAAATCTGTGGCGGGAGTTGAAAGTCCGTGTTGCTCGGCGACAGCCCCAAAACATCACTGCTCTCGAGAAGATCTGCATGGAGGAATGGGCCAAAATACCAGCTACTGTGTGTGCAAACCTGCTAAAGACCTATAGTAAACGTTTGACCTCTGTTATTGCCAACAAAGGTTATGTTACAAAGTATTGAGTTGTATTTTTGTTATTGACCAAATACTTATTTTCCACCCTGATTTACGAATAAATTCTTTACAAATCCTACCATGTGGATTCATGGATTTTTTTTTTCACATTCTGTCTCTCACAGTTGAAGTGTACCTCTGGTGCAAATTACTGACCTCAGTCATCATTTTAAGTGGGGGAACTTGCACAATCGGTGGCTGACTAAATACTTTTTTGCCCCACTGTATGCAATGGCTTAAAAGCAGATTGAAATTTCTCAGCAATATTGTTCATGTCCAAGTATGCCTGGAGCTGGGAGAGAACTAGTCTCTCCAGGATCTTGGACAAGAACGAAAGCTTAGAGATCGGTCTGTAGTTTGAAAGGTCATAACAGTCAGAGTTTCTTTTTTTAAGAATCGGGTGGACTACAGCATGTTTAAAAGCCAAAGGAACACAGCCTGAGAGCAAGGAAAAGTTCATAAGAAATAGGATACTAGGTTCAATTACATCAAAACAGTCCTTAGCTATGCGAAATGGAAGAATGTCAAGCACAGTATTGGTGTTATTCATTTGATCAACTAGCCACTTAAGAGACAAAAGTGACACAGGCTCAAACTGGTGGGAAGAGGACATAAAACAGGGGGAAGGGAGGACTTAAGAGATGTGATCTTATCTAAAAAGTGAATTTGAAATCGCTCACAAGAGCCCGAGAATAAATTAAAGGCATCTCTGGGGAAGGGTTAACCACTTCAATTTTTAAATAAGGTGCGGGGGGTATGGCCATTGGCCAGGATGATTTTGGACAAGAAGGACACTTTGGCCATTTTAGCAGCACTTTGGAATTTTAAGCGGCTAGTCCGTAGCATGTCGAGAGAAACCTGAAGTTTATCTTTTTTCCAACTTCTCTCAGCGTGCCGACACACACGATGTAGAGCGCTCATAGTGTCATTAAGCCAACACCGAGAGTAGGTTCTGGGGCGCTTCATTTTAATAGGGGCAACAGTATCAAGGATAGAAGAAAATAACGATAACAAGGTATTAGCACAGTCATCAACCGAGCGGAAAGAACAACAGTCGGGAGTGACAGATGCAGAATTGAAGGAAGACAGAGAAGTTTGACACCGCTTCAGCATTAATTACAAGTAGCGGGCAAAGGGGAGCCGCAGGATATACTTCATTAGTGCATAAGCCAGTATCAAATATAACTGGGAAATTATCCGAGATCCCAGCATCACTTATAGCCTTGATACAAATGTCCAGACCATGTGAAAAAACCAAGTCCAAAGTATGTCCATTAACATGCGTTAGGTCATTAACCCACTGAGCCAGGTTAAAAGAGTCAGTTAAAGCAAGGAAGTCTTTAGCAAATGGGTCATCCTTACAGCAAGTGTGTCTGTTAAAATCACCAACAATGAGAACACAACCATACTTAAAAACAACGGAGCCTAGGAGATCAGCAAATTCTGTGATAAAATATTTGCTATATTTAGGCGGTCGGTAAATCACCATGCAGAGTGTGGTCATGGATGCAGTCATCTCCAATAACTGGACTTCAAAACTAGAGTAGGTAGGTGAGGGTAGCTGCCGAACTGCATATGAATTTTTAAAAACCGAGGCTACGCCGCCACCCCTACCAGCAGTGTTGGGGAGTAACGGAATACATGTACCGCCGTTATGTATTTAAAATACAAAATATGAGTAACTGTATTCCGTTAGAGTTACCGTTTAAAAAGGTGGTATTCAGAATACAGTTACTTTGTTGAAATAAATGGATTACACTGCGGTACTTTCCTGTTTCATTTTGTTGCGGGTCAGGACTGTTTGGGTTTTGTTTGACAGCTACGTTCTGTTGTTGTTACGGTTGCCATGGTTACAGGGCGACGCTCTCTCTCTCTCTCCGCGACTGTGTGTTTCCTGGGTGAGAGAGCGCCTTTTCGTTGTTGTTGTTGTTGTTGTGCTAAGCCAACAGGCAGAATGCTACAAGCATAGCTCTAAAGAATGCAGCATCATGGGCAGTGTAGTCCGTGTTGCTGGGAGAATGGACTGCCATACACGTTATGTGTCTGTGAGCGCGAGGAGGGGAGAAAAAGGGCAGTGGAAAGGTACGAGTTGTCATCGAGGAAAAACGGGAGCTGGAAGCATGTAAATATAATAATAACCACTTCAGCCAAGAAGAGAGCCTGACGAGCCCAGTTGTAAGTAAGCTATTAAGACTCGACTGTACACCGTGTTCGTGTTTTCCTCCGAAAACAATAAGTTCCGTTGGAGCAGTCTTTCAACGCCTCTCTCTGTCTCTCGCAAGAAAAGTTGACCCACACAACAAAGTAAAGCTATTTTTCGACTACGAGCCGACAGGGACCCCGCCGTATTAGTCAGAGGTCCCTTTACTACAGTTCGGAGTCGCGGACCTTCAGTAACAGTAATAAATCACACAGCAATAGTACATTCACGTTGTTGTAAAAAGCATGATAATATATTAAGTAATCCAAAGTATTCAGTCATTGAGTAACGTAACGGAATACGTTACAGAATACATTTTGGGGCATGTATTCTGTATTCTGTAATGGAATACATTTTAAAAGTAACCTTCCCAACACTGCATACCAGTAAGCCTTGGTGAGTTAAAAGCGACACAGTCCAATGGAAGAAGTTCGGTAAAAGGGATAAACTGCCCAGGACAAATCCAGGTTTCAGTCAGGAATAAAGCATCAAGCCCATTATTGGAGAGGAAGTCATTTAAGAGAAAAGTCTTATTGACCAGCGACCTGACATTAAGCAATGCCATCCGTATCCTAGGGGCTAAATCGCCACGTGTGGTGCGTCGTAGGACACTTAGGTTGCTTCGGCAAACGCCGCGTCGGAGCGATGTTATCCAAACCCGAGCAGGAAAACATGCCACAGGAAGGGCAGGGTAGACTTCGTGGTCAGCCGAGCAGATCCAACGGTGGGTGAGCAACTTAGCATCAGAGCACTCCTGGGAAGGAGGGAAAAAAGATAAAATATCCAGGCTGGCATGTGGGTAGCCTGTGGCTCTGGCTTTAAAGTAGACCCTGAGGCGAATGCAACGGCCACTCCTTCTACCGCGTTTCCTGTAGCGTTTCTTGTGTAGATTAGGAATAGGGTAGGTGGAAGAAGCCGGTCGGAGGGTCCAGTTGGGGCGGGGTGGCGTCGCCCAGGTTCCAGCAAGGATCAGCCTGAGAGGAATGGGAGAGTCTTAGATTTAAAAGTGTTTGCCTATCGTATGTAATCAGTGCACAGCCATTAGATGAGCATACAACTAAAAGGATAAAAAGATACAATGCCAAGGTCCATAAAAGAGCGTAGAGGGGGTAAAAAGCAGCAAAACAGATACAGCCGAGGACGGCAAGCCACGTACACCGGCGCTATCTTTCCCTCACTGTACCAAACTGTAGGTAAAATCCACTGCACAGCACTCTTTTTGCGGAACTGTAAACACAACTCACTGCTTTACACTCAATTTCCAAATGATCAACACACTCCTAGCAAGACTATACACATTTATGGCTATAATTTACACTATTTTGCCAACTGTCTGGCACACTGTCACATGTGAAAACTGTTTTAGATAATTAGTTCAATTTGCAATCAGCCTAAGCACTATAAATAAGCTACAGGTAAGCTGTCCGTGTGGAGTACAATGGAGGGAGCAGGAAGAGTGAGAATTAGAGGAGGCCGAGGAAGAGGACGTGGAGGTGAAGAAGTAGGACGAAGAGGACAACACGGACAAGGAGGTGACGTTAGAGGAAGAGGACAAGGAGGAGCAAGAGGAGGACGAGGAGAGGGAGGAGGAAGGGTAAGAAGAGTAAGAAATAGAAATACTGATGACATCAGAGCTACAATAGTGGATCATGTAATCAACCATGGAATGACCCTGAGGGAAGCTGGCCAACGGGTTCAGCCTAACTTGAGCCGCTACACTGTAGCAAGCATCATAAGGACATTTCGAAATCAGAGTCGGTTAGTACAGTCACTTTGCACTAAGATTTGTAGCACTGCCATATGCTACTGAAAAACACAACAATACCATAGATGTAAAAATACTGAAATTGTTACCAGATGCTGGGGGCAGAGGAAGAATGCTCACTGCAGACCAAGGAACCCATATAGTCAATATAGTGATTGCAAATAATTCCATAAGGCTACACGAAATTCATCAGCGCATAATTGTGGATGACACCACCTTCCAAAACACAAAATGTGAGCATTTCTGTATTAGGTCGTGTACTTGCCCACAACAGAATCCGAATGAAACAAATCTACAGAGTACCTTTGGAAAGAAACAGTGAACGTGTACAACAGCTGCGATATGACTATGTGCAGGTAAGCTATAGTAGCATTGGTACTGAATCTGGAAGTGCATACTGTAGTGCTGTGCATGTGCCTGCTGTGCTGAATTTGTTTTGTCTTGTCTAGAGAGTGATGGAGCTAGAGGCAGATGCCATGGGTCATGAGCAGTTTGTTGTGGATGAGGCTGGTTTTCACCTCACTAAGAAAAGGAGACGTGGCAGGAACATCATTGGACACCGTGCCATAATCAATGTCCCAGGACAACGTGATGGTAACATAACTATGTGTGCAGCTATAAGTCAAAATGGTGTTGTTCGCCATCATGCAACCCTGGGCCCATATAACACTGCACACATTATTACATTCCTGGACGCCTTACATGACATGCTCACTAATGTTCAGAGACCAGAGCAGACCAGATACGTCATCATATGGGACAATGTTAGTTTCCATAGGTGTGCTTGGGTCTGCAACTGGTTTACAGATCACCTACTCTTCACTGTACTCAACCTCCCCCCATACTCTCCATTCTTGAATCCAATTGAAGAGTTATTCTCTGCCTTGCGCTGGAAGGTCTATGACTGTCATCCCCATCAACGCATAGCCCTTTTACAGGCAATGGAGGAGGCATATGGGGAAATTGACCAGCCATCATGTCAGGCCTGGATGCGCCATTCCAGAAGATATTTTCCCCGGTGCCTTGGACTAGAGGACTTTGCATGTGATGTAGACGAAATTTTGTGGCCGGAGAGATGACGCGATGTAGACTGATTGCTCTTTTTTCCTCAGGGAAAATACTATTTTGTTTTGACTTGGAAATAAGCACTTGTGTTTGTTTTGATGTGTGTGAATAAACACCAGTACTTGAAGTTTGGATCCCTCTATGTTTATGGACCTATGACCTCAAACTGACATAGCCTACCTTGTGCACAGAGAAAGCAAAAGCCAGATGTGTTTTTTTATTCATACTATCAGTGTGTAGTTGGTGCATTGTGTGCTTATTAATGTGATGGCTTGTGTTAACTGTTTGATATGAAAATACTATTTTTACAAAGGTTTGGAGAGTTAAGCAAGAGTTATTAGCTTTTGCAAGAAAACTACAATGTTTTGCTGATTTGGTGAAGGGTTTTATTATTTGTGTGTAGAGTTTTGCAAAAATAGGCAATAGTTACAAAAAAATTGCTTAAGCCATCAGAAACAACTGTAACACACTACCACTCAAAATTGAAAACACATGTTGCAACCTCTTCTTCTGCGTTTTGCTAGATTGAATCCAGCTTCATCCACAAAGATATATTCATGAGGCCTAACCATTGAGTCAAGCTCAAAGATTCTAATTTTAGTTTTGTAAATGAAATAGTATAATGTATACATGTGCTGTATATACAAGTATACTTATAACTAAATGGTATTTTGTTTAGAATTGAAAGACGGCCACATGAGGGTGGAAGAACACACATGTGCTCACGTCACCAGGAGACACTTATTGTGGATATGGTCCATCAGAATAATGCAATTTGACTGCATGAACTGCAGCAAGGGAATATAGAAGACAAAATTTATTTTGAATCTCGGAAAAAGGAGAAGGAAAGGTTACAATGTCATAGCTCAACATGCCATTATTGAACTGCCTGGCCAGCGTGGTGGAAATGTAACTGTGCTGCCATCAGCAGCTATGGGGTTCTCCGCTGTCATGTTACTGTTGGGCCATACAACACCGAACTTCTAGCAACATTCCTGGATGGTCTACAGGATGCTTTGCTTGAGCAGAGACATCGCGAGCAGGCAGAGCATCCCATATCATTTGGGACAATGTGACCTTATTTTATGCAGTTAAGTGTTATATGTGCCTTGACTGCATAAAATAAGGTCCTGGATAAATTATGGTGCTTTAAGTGGATTCCATACCTATGGCCAATTTAGAATTAAGTTAACCTAATAAACATGACCTTGGACTGTAGAAGGAAACTGGAGCCAAGCAAAATCAAGCAGGTGTGGTCAACCATGCAGGGTTACGGCTTGTAAGCAGGGGTGGGGTTCTGTATAATTATGAGCTGGGACTAGGATTTTGGCTGTGAATCCTTTAAAGCGTGTGGATTGCAGGTAAATTGAGATAACTCAAATGGAGATCTGTGGAGTTTGAACACTATGATGACAGACAGACGAGGGATTACACTGCAATGGTAATCTCTCATTTTAATATGTTTTGCTGAATCTATCCAATGTAAGTTCTGTTGATTCAAGGTCATAATGCTGTGTGTCCAGGAAAAAAAACTGTCTAAATTATTTATTATAAATTATTATATATATATATATATATATATATATATATATATATATATATATATATATATATATATACCAGACAAGTTAAAGTCTGCACCTCCTTGAAGACCTCACACCGATGGGCCTCTTTTCTTTTCTTCTACCCTCTATTCTTCATTATCTAATTCAAGTGTCAATTTTCAGCTGGCGCCTGCATTTACCCTTTCTTCTGCTATTGTCTCTGCTCAGCGGGGTGGGATGCCTCCCACTTAATCGTTGATCCAATTAATCTGAAAAACCTTTCTCTGCTTCTTTACAAGAATGATGGCCGATGAATAAAAATGTGCAACAAAAGAAGCAAGTTAAAACAGAGCAGTGTTAGTGATTGACACCGGAGCCAAAATGCCTGTTCATTGCCATTATGCCAGATCGAGTTATGGAACCTTAGTAGAGAAAGGTGGCCTTGATGAAAGAGATGAACATATCTAATTAACTTGGGTTAAATAAAAGTTTCCAGCTCCACACAAGTGAGTCAACCACCCCACAGCTTTTCATCATTTTGCCTCCTGGTAGGGCTTTGGAAATTGTGGGAGCTTATTAAACTGATGTCATTTTATCTTCATTCTGCAAAACACACCTGGCATTTCTATTTGCCATTTTCTCTTGGGTACACAAAGGGAACACTGGCTGCACTGCAGTACATTTCAGCAATCCAAGCAGGCCAGATGGGTTTGGGGTGCAGAAGTCTGCAGTTACATACTTGTCTACATGTACAAGCCCAGTCCCCAAAACACTGGGAGTTTGTGTAATGTGTTTTTTTTTTTTAAAAACAAACCCAAATGCAGTGCAGTGATTTCCAACTCATATTTTATTAACAGCAGAAGAACACAGAAAATGAAAAAAACAAAAAACAAAAAATCGAATTTTTAAACTAACAATATGTACTGTTTAAAGTGGGACTTTTGGTCATTTTGAATTTGATGGCACCAACTTGTCTCAAACATATCTGGGTACGTGAATGAATACCACTGTGTATCATCCCCTCTTCTTTGCAATATGTAAACATCTGGGAATTGAACAAGTGCTGCTGGGCTTTTGAGAACTGAATGTTGTCCAAATGTCCAATATTTGAACCAGCCCGAATCCACCATAGCACAATGTGTACCCCTTTGGCACTTTACCGACACGCTGTACATCCCTCTCCGACCAAGGCAAGGCAAGCCACATGGATCACTTGTCCCAGTTCCAATTCAATTCAGTTTATTCCATTTTATTTAAACATGGACATATATAATAACATGGACTGAACCACCACTCACAACCACTAGCACTTGATATAGCCTCTGTAGAAATTATCCACATATCTCACTTATCTTAACTGCACTACTGTATAGTTCTGTGTAAATAATCATTGTGTACATACGATAATTTTTAATCCTACAACTGTTTATAACTTGAATAGTTCACATTTCTGTATAACTGTATATCTCAGATTTCTGTAGTTTTTTATTTCAAATTTATATCCTGTTCATAGCCTGTACATAGCTTGTACTCACTACAGCCTGTACATACTTATAGTTATAGAATATTCATAACATACTTCATACCATGTACATTATAACATACCATAATAGACCCATTTCTGTAATATACTTACTAGGGGTGCAACGATATTCGTATCGATATTGAACCGTTCGATACAGTGCTTTCGGTTCGGTATGCATATGTATCGAACAATACAACATTTGTAATTTATTTTATCAACTTTCCTTCTGACGATGCTGTGTGTGTTGAGCGCTCAGTGAATCTGCGTTCGACTACTCCGCCTAGGCTGCACTGTCGAGCGCAGATCCACTGAGCGCTCAACACAGACAGCATAGTCAGAAAGAAGAGCGCAGGGCAAGCTAGCGAGACAGAAGTTAAGCTCTCCTTGCAACATGGACCTCCCCCACCCTCATTCAGATCTGGCGTTTGGAATTATTTTGGTTTTCATGTGACGTATGACCCTGAAGGTAAGCGAGTCATGGACTAAAGTAAAACAGTATGTTGGATGTGCCGTGCAATGCTCAATTACATGGGTGGGAACTAGTGTGTTAGTGCAGTTAGCTCGTTAACGTGTTGGCCGTCCAGCCCCATGCACGGGGCGATCAGCGGTAGCTCGTTAACGGAGATTTGCCGTGTTGTGGCGTTAAGGTCATTTCAACGAGATTAACCTGAAAGCACTAGTGGGAACACAACAAATATGACTGCACATTTACGCCGACATCATCCTAGTGCAAAGACAAAAACAACAAGCATGCTACTAACTTTAGCCGAGTCATTTAGACAGCTGTTAGCACAGGATTCTCCTTATGCTGCTGAGAATATAGCCCAGAAGAAGCGGATAGTATAGCTTTTATTTTGGAAAGAGACATTTCTCTGTAATAAACTCTCTTTTCCAAAGATGAGTGATTCCTCAATCAGATACAGGGCTTGCAATATCGCTGGCCCGACGTCCTGGGGCTAGCGATTTTTCCATTCGGGCTACCAAAATCTCTCTTCCCTGCCCGTCGGGCTATTGTAGGAAGGAAAAATATATGTCAATGCTTTTGCATTCTTTCAGAAATGTAGCTGGCTAATTATGTCATTGGCATCGGTGAGCCACTGTCAATGTGACATATTGAAATCGCGTTTGAATTTGCACTTGTTTTTTTTGCTTTCACTTTGCAATCGTGCGAACTGTGTATAGAGAGCGACAGTACTGATTGGTGAGTGATGATAATTTGTGCACCAATTCCTCTGACATCGTCTTATTAATCGTTAGCTTACTATGCAAACATGACAAGTGAAATCTCCCGCAGCAAGCTTAAACATGTGAGAGGTTGATCGCGCAGAGAATCGCTGAGCTTATGTGAGTGCGTGTGTAAAAGCAGCAGGATTTATATTTTATTTCTGCTGAGCCAAATAAGACAGGTCAGGGTGAAGAAGTGACAGCCAAAGAAAAGCTTACCACAAAACGGAGAAGTTATGACAAATCAGACTATAAGGCAAAAAGAAAGTGCAGCTTTATGGTTTCATGGACAAAATAATTTCTGTGGCTGCAATATGACGAGCTAAATAACCAGGGCTGCACATAAGTGGTCCGCAGGTGCGCATTCGCTGTCAAAATAAAAAACACGCACAAGGGTTAGGGTTAAATTTAAAAACTGTACTTTTGAGTTAAAATATATATTTATAATTTTAATAAATGACAAATTAAAAATGCATGAACATTTTTTTGTATCAAAAAAATATCGAACCGTGACACCGAAGTATCGAACCGAACCGTGAATTTTGTGTATCGTTGCACCCCTGATACTATATTATTGCTAATATATATTGTAATATATCTATATCATGGCTAAAGCACTTCTGGATGGATGCAAACTGCATTTCGTTGCCCTGTACCTGTGCATGTGCAATGAAAAAGTTGAATTCTATTGAATTCTATTCTATTCTATTTATTTATATACAGCCAATTCACAACAGTTGCTGTAAGCCACTTTATATTGTAAGATACAACAGAAAACAAAAACTAAAAGAGAGAAAACCTCAACAATTATTCCATTTGAACAAGCACTTTGGTGACAGTAGGAAGGAAAAACTCCCTTTTAACAGGAAGAAACTGCCTGTAAAACAAGGTTCAGGGAGGGGCGGCCACTTGACTCAAAAGGGTGGGGGGTGAGGGGAGGAAGACAGGATAAAAGACATGCTGTGGAAGAGAGCCAGAGATTAATAATAACTAATGATTAAATGCAGAGAGGTCTATTAACACATAGTGAGCGAGAAAGGTGGCTGGAGAAGAAATAATACGTACAGCTAGGTCCATACAGGGAGTGCAGAATTATTAGGCAAATGAGTATTTTGTCCGCATCAACCTCTTCATGCATGTTGTCTTACTCCAAGCTGTATAGGCTCGAAAGCCTACTACCGATTAAGCATATTAGGTGATGTGCATCTCTGTAATGAGAAGGGGTGTGGTCTAATGACATCAACACCCTATATCAGGTGTGCATAATTATTAGGCAACTTCCTTTCCTTTGGCAAAATGGGTCAAAAGAAGGACTTGACAGGCTCAGAAAAGTCAAAAATAGTGAGATATCTTGCAGAGGGATGCAGCAGTCTCAAAATTGCAAAGCTTCTGAAGCGTGATCATCGAACAATCAAGCGTTTCATTCAAAATAGTCAACAGGGTCGCAAGAAGCGTGTGGAAAAACCAAGGCGCAAAATAACTGCCCATGAACTGAGAAAAGTCAAGCGTGCAGCTGCCAAGATGCCACTTGCCACCAGTTTGGCCATATTTCAGAGCTGCAACATCACTGGAGTGCCCAAGAGCACAAGGTATGCAATACTCAGAGACATGGCCAAGGTAAGAAAGGCTGAAAGACGACCACCACTGAACAAGACACACAAGCTGAAACGTCAAGACTGGGCCAAGAAATATCTCAAGACTGGTTTTTCTAAGGTTTTATGGACTGATGAAATGAGAGTGAGTCTTGATGGGCCAGATGGATGGGCCCGTGGCTGGATTGGTAAAGGGCAGAGAGCTCCAGTCCGACTCAGACGCCAGCAAGGTGAAGATGGTTTGGGCTGGTACCATCAAAGATGAGCTTGTGGGGCCTTTTTGGGTTGAGGATGGAGTCAAGCTCAACTCCCAGTCCTACTGCCAGTTTCTGGAAGACACCTTCTTCAAGCAGTGCTACAGGAAGAAGTCTGCATCCTTCAAGAAAAACATGATTTCCATGCAGGACAATGCTCCATCACACGCGTCCAAGTACTCCACAGCGTGGCTGGCAAGAAAGGGTATAAAAGAAGAAAAACTAATGACATGGCCACCTTGTTCACCTGATCTGAACCCCATTGAGAACCTGTGGTCCATCATCAAATGTGAGATTTACAAGGAGGGAAAACAGTACACCTCTCTGAACAGTGTCTGGGAGGCTGTGGTTGCTGCTGCACGCAATGTTGATGGTGAACAGATCAAAACACTGACAGAATCCATGGATGGCAGGCTTTTGAGTGTCCTTGCAAAGAAAGGTGGCTATATTGGTCGCTGATTTGTTTTTGTTTTGTTTTTGAATGTCAGAAATGTATATTTGTGAATGTGCAGATGTTATATTTTTGGGTTTTTTGGGTTCATTGAGAATACAACTTGCCTAATAATTCTGCACTCCCTATATATATTTAGACGCTGACACAAATTTTGTTTTTACATGTTTACTGAAACATATTCCAATTATAGTTATATTATGAACATGGTCATAATTTGTGGACTCTCAGCTTTCAAATGACGGCACCCACATTTAAATTGAACAAAGAGTTTAGGAGCTTCAACTCCTTAACATGTGCCACGCCCTTTTCGAAGGGACTAAGAGTAATTGGACAATTGGAAATCAAAGGCTCTTCGTGGACCTGTGTGCAGGGGCGGATCTAGAAGGGTGGCATGGGGTGGCAAGTGCAACCCTAAAATGATCCCTTGCCACCCAAGTGCCACCCCAGTTTTCATATGACAGTGTTGTTTATTAAAATAAGATAGCATGAACAGTTTGAGTGTAGTTACAGTCAACAGTGAATATAAATGCTAAAACTGAATATATTGCATAGTGTCCCCCCCACCATTTACAAATGGTTCAGCCCATAGCAGGACCAGCTTTTTTCTTGTTTTCAGTAGCAAGCATGCTTATGATTGTGCCAGAGCACATTTTGAACAACACCATGGGAATTTCGCTTTTACACAGGTGGTTGGATGTTACACTCTGGAAATGGAAGAAGGTGAGTGTTATTAACCCTCCACAGACACGCTGCACCCTGGTCCACAGACACGCTGCACCTCCAAATCACATGACTGATCTAAGCTGACATAGCAACAAGCTGCAGCCACTCTGACTCTGTAAATCCAGAGTTATGATAATATATATAAGCCACACTTTTTTCTAAATACTGTCATCACGTTTGTGTGTGTTTTAAGCGTTTTCTAAGGGCAGCGCAAAAACAGTAAAGGAAAAAAAAGGGGAAAAAAAACACCTCTTTCCTATCAGTGGAAAAATGTACCATGTCGACCAATTTAAAAAGTCAACACGTAGGATTTGGTTTTTTAATTATGTGGGCTACAGACAATTATTAAGTTATAGACTGTATTTATATGAAAAACGTGTATACTTACTGCATTTGAATTATTTTAACCATATATAACCACCTGCATATGTGTTTGAAAAAAAAAGGCTTTGATTTTGCCACCCCATTTGATTTCTTTGCCACCCTCATGCCACCCTAAGAACATTTCTCTAGATCCGCCCCTGCCTTTGTGGGCAATTTCTTTGTTATGCCATTATCAATTAACCAGATAAAAAGGTGTGGTGTGCTTGCATTTGAGAGATTTTGCTATGAACACACAACATGCGGTCCATGCAGGTGAAACAAGCCATCCTTAGGCTACGAAAACAGAAAAAAAACATCCAAGACATTGCTACAATATTAGGAGTGGCAAAATCTACAGTTTGGTACATCCTGAGAAAAAGACAAAACACTGGTGAACTGGTCCAAAAACACCTGGATGTCCACGGAAGTGAACAGTGGTGGATGATTGCAGAATCATTTCCATGCAGATTAAAAACCCCTTCACAACAATCAGCTAAGTGAATGAAGCTCCAGGAGGTAGGCATATCGATATCTTATATGTACCTTAAGGAGAAGACTGCATGAAAGTAAATACAGAGGCTTCACTGCAAGGTGCAAGTCACTCATAAGCCTCAAGAACGGAAAAGATAGATTGCCTCAAAATATCTAAAAAAGCCAGCACAGTTCTGGAAAAAAGCATTCAAAAAAGCACACAGCAAAGGCAGTGTGATGGCTTGGACAATGTACCAAAAAAATACAGCCAAAGCAACCCAGGAGTTTATTAAAGCAAAGCAGTGGAATATTCTTGAATATCCAAGTCAGTCACCTGATCTTAACTCAACTGAGCGTGTATTTCACTTGCTGAAGACAACACATCGGACAGACAGGCTCACAAACAAACATCAACTGCAAAGCGCTGCGGTAAAGGCCTGGCAGAGCATTCAAAAGGAGGGAGCTTAGCAGCACTTTCAGAGACTCCCTTGCTCAGGCAAAAATTGGGCCTAGTGTCCTCATCATTGAAAAACCTGTTCAGGACTAGGATACTCAGGTTAATCCTGCAGTACAGGGGTCTGGTCTGGTGAAGGGAAATATGGAAAATGACAGGAATTGTTTTATTGTTGGCATCATTATGGATGTTCCTGTTGTTGTAGTTTAAAATATGACTTTACTTGTTTTCATTATTATACTTGAGGGAAATGTACTAAAATGTACTGGTTCACTGTAAAGGATGATGGCCCAAATACTCCTATGAGAAAATCATGTCTACAGTAGTAAATATTGGAGTTTTAAGCTAGTGAACCGTTTTCAAATACACGCTTCAAATGTCAGTATCAGTATGTATTTTTCACTGTACCTGAACGTGGTTTTGTTTTAGTCGCTCTTCAAGTAGCAGACAGACGAGAGTAGTGAGTACGTTTTCCTCATCCATTTCTCTGATCAGGAGAAGTGGTAAGGGCGTGTACAGCTGGTGACACAAATTTGAAGGCTAGACCGTCCCATTTCACAAGCCTACAAGGCTTGCACTTCTGGCCTTTTCAGCTCATGAAGACCACGTTCTCCAAGGCTCCAGACCCTGAATTGGGATACAGCCTGTATGTGTTGTACCTTATGTTCTAAAGGGGAACTCAATACCATTCCAGCAGAACTGTTCAAATGTTTCAGTGTTTTACAAAGCCTTGCTTTGCCCATCACAAGTGAAATGCAGACAAGACAATGACACTGATTAAAGGAGAAAACTATCAAGCATTTTACAAATAACAGAGCCTGATTACCACCAAAATAGTGAGGACAATCTGGCAGAGATATGCTGCTCACCCAGCCTTCAAATACTTCTGGGTTTGATTGTTCAAGATTCAGAGCAGGTGTGAGAAGGACAGACAAAGCAATACTCCCCAATGGTAGAGTTACAGCTTCATGTGAAAGATAGAGACTTATTAGAAAAAAAGGGAAACAAAGGCAAAATAACCCAGCCTGCCCCAATCATTAAAGCTATTTAAACTTGAGTGTAAAAATCTAATCCTTTGTTAGGATAAGATGACCTTTATTAGTCCCACATGTGGGAAATTTGTGTCACAGCAGAAAAGTGGACAGTGCAAAGTTACAGCAGCAAAAATTTAGAAAAACACAGGAATAGGATAAGATAATAAGAACAAGATACTATATACACAATACAATAAAACACCATATGCAATAGAATAAAATACAATGTTGTCAGAAAAAGAGAATTACACTAAGTGTTATTGCACATGTGTGGATGTGTGTGTTTGGTCAGCTGTGAAGTCCATATTGTAGAGTCTGACAGCAGTGGGGAGGAAAGAACTGTGAAATCTCTCCGTCCCACATCGTGGGTGCCGCAGCCTGCCACTGAAGGAGCTGCTCAGTGCTGAGTCTCCTGCATGGGGTGGGAGATGTTGTCCAACAGGGATGACAGCTTAGCCGTCATTCTCCTGTCACTCACCACCTCCACTGGGTCCAGACGGCATCCTAATACAGAGCTGGCCCTTCTGATCAGCCTGTTCAGTCTCTTCTTGTCCCCAGCAGAGATGCTGCAGCCCCAGCAGACCACACCGTAAAAGATGGCTGAGGCCACCAAAGAGTCATAGAAGACCTGAGCTGTCATGGTCCCTGTGTCTCTCTGGTTGACTCTCTGTTAGGCAACATGTTTGTTTTTGTTTTCGCTCTCTCCCTCCTCCCTCTCGCTTTCGCCGCAGTGATCCTCATTGCGGGCTCCCGCTGCTGGCCTACACACCTGCGCTCATCACCACACTGGTCGCCGATCCCAGCTGATTGCCGCACTATTTAAGATGGCGGATCTACACTAGTCTTCGCTGGATCATTGAGCTATCAGCATCAGTCAACCCGTGAACCTACAAATCAGAATCTGTGTGTGACTCTTTCTTTAATCGGACCTTTTTGTGTGTGTAGATTTTCCCTGGACGTGATTACCAGACTACTTGAGGTGCGGCAGTGGAGAGTTGGATTTGGACAGAAAGTGTGGAGCACTTCTTCCCGACCCCTGTTTCCCGACGGACCCTTCTGACTAAGGAAAACCCGGCTTGTGCCTGAGTCCCTTTAAGAAATCTTATCATGAGCTTCCACAGCAGGTACAGCCTGCTCTGCCCTTTCCTGTAGAGGACTGGAATTATGAGTCCAGTCCAGTTTATTGTTCAGATGAACACCAAGGTACCTGTAGCTGTCCACGGCCTCAATGTCCATACCTTGGATATTTAGTAGTTGCAGAGGGTGTCTGTGCCTGTGGAAGTCTATCATCAGCTCCTTGGTTTTCCTAGTGCTGATCTGGCAGTAGTTCTGCTGGTACCAGTCCACAAAGCCTTGGGTCAGTTCTCTGTCCTCCCTGTACAGACATTTCATATTCTATTCTTTACAAACTTCTTCCCCCAAGGCAATCCGACTGTTTTTCTTAGTAAGGTTAACTAATTAAAATTTTCAGTATGGCAGCAGACTCTGCAGTCCCTTATCCTTTGCATTCATTGTTATGTGGCGTTTTCCAATACATTTGTGTCACGGTCTGAGGGGACAGACCGTGCAGGGGTGTGTGTGGTGAACCCAGATGCAAACACAAGAGAGTGGACCGGAGTAAACTTCAACTGAAAGCGAGCCTTTATTGTGGCTGATGACAGGTCTCAACACAAAGCAGAAACATCGTGACTAAAACTGAACCTAAACTAAACTGGGAAACAGGTACTGATAAACTAAGGAGACTCAGAAACCCATGACAATGTTGTACAGACTGACCGGGAGGACATGGAGGGTAGGAACACAGACGACGTGACGCAGACTACATGAAACACAGAGACTAAATACACATGAGGGATGATCAGGGGAAGTGGCCACACATGGGATCACAGCTGACACACATGAACCTAACGACAGGACAGGAGGGTGCAACTGAATACACTGACATGAATACAGATTTACAAAGTAAAACAGGAAACATGGAAATTAGACATGACAAGAACTAAACATAACCACGCAGACAGGACTCACGACCCAGGGAAACTTAGTACAGGGGAGATGACATAACTGACAGCATGAACTTGACAATACAAGACACACAGACATAAACACACGAAGGGCAAGGGAGGCTTGATACGAGGGTAACACATACAACTGGCTGGACTACCTAGTGAACCTAAACAAACAATAAACGATAATCATCAAAATAAGTTAAACACAAAACACTGGGTCGCACGACCCAGGACCATGACAATTTGACCTGATAACAGCTTTGCAAATGACCTAACAGCATTGTAGGTCTTCATGCATATCCTCATAAATTGCATTTTTAAATAGCCTGAATAATGGATAAAATTTAAAACCACCCTGAGAGAAAAAGGTTATATGAAATGCATGGTCAAATATGTGGTTAAAGTTAAACAGTCTTCCAAGTTAGCTGAAAAGTATATTAAATGTTGTCTTTTTAAAAATTAGTATTTTAGAAATAATACCATAGTTACCATTGACTACTTAGAAATTCAAATACCACACTTTTCAGATTGTCTGATGCACCTTGGTATTGATTCTCCTTTTGATGGTTTTTAGGGTACACCTATGTTGAGGGATTTCATTTTTAAGTATATTGAGGAGAAAATATCTAATCACAGGAACATTCGGAAAGGTGGTTTTTTTCCCCACTCTCAGTAAGATTAGGAGACAGTGTGTTGATTGCCAAAAACAATGCTTGCTTGGCTCAAGATTTTTGATGCCTGTCTGACTTTATATGCATTTATAGAAAGAGCAAACAAATAACAAGACTGCAGTGCCCGACAGCTAATTACCATACAGTACATAAGCTTTAATCACAGTTGATTAGTCCCAGAACTTGAAACATACAGTGAATATTCCCCTTTCACCAGCATTAAAAGATTTTCATGACAAATAAAAGCTCAATTAAAAAAATGAGAGTATCCAAGGCTGATTTAAAGAGTGGGTTTCTTTGATGGGGATTTCTAGTGGCAGCAGCATCAATTTCATGTGCCAGTCTTTAAAATACCATTTCACGATCAAAGCAGCCAAATGTGAGTACAGGGACAGGGTGGAGCAACAGTTTGACAACCCTCGGAGTATGTGGCAGGGACTAAACACGATCACAGACTTTAGAGGGAAAACCAGCACACCGCAGACCACGGCCTCTCTGTGTGAGGATCTAAACGTATTCTACGCTAGATTCGACGCAGCGAACACCATGAGACCGGACACCGCGGATGACGTCAGTGTGCACACTGTGTCTGAGGAGGATGTGCGGAAGTGCTTCAGGAAGGTGAACGCGCGCAAAGCTACTGGTCCGGACGGGATTCCCGGCCGCGTCCTCAAGTCATGTGCGGCTCAGCTGGCTGGAGTGTTCACGCACATCTTCAACCTTTCCCTCTCTCTGTCTGTAGTCCCAGCCTGCTTCAAAATGGCCACCATCGTCCCTGTACCCAAATCCTCCACCATCTCCTCATTGAACGACTGGCGACCTGTAGCCCTGACCCCCATCGTAAGCAAATGCTTCGAGAAGCTGGTCAGGGACTTCATCTGCTCTGCACTACCCGACTCACTGGACCCTCTACAGTTTGCATACCGCCACAACAGGTCCACTGATGATGCCATAGCCCTGACACTACACACTGCCCTGTCACACCTGGAGAAGAGAGACACGTATGTGAGAATGCTGTTTGTAGATTACAGCTCAGCATTCAATACCATCGTTCCCTCGAAGCTGGACAGGAAACTGCAGGATCTAGGACTGAGCAGCTCCCTCTGCAGCTGGATCCTTAGCTTCCTGTCTGACAGACGCCAAGTGGTCAGACTGGGCAGCATCACCTCATCCCCCATCACACTGAACACTGGTGCTCCACAGGGGTGTGTACTGAGCCCTCTCCTGTACTCACTCTACACCTACGACTGCACAGCCACTAACAGCTCCAACATCATTGTGAAGTTTGCGGACGACACTACAGTGGTGGGCCTTATCACCAACGGTGATGAGACGGCTTACAGGGAGGAGGTCAGCGCCCTGACCCACTGGTGTCAAGACAACCATCTCACCCTCAACGTCGCAAAGACAAAGGAGTTGATAGTGGACTTCCGGAGGTGCAGAGAAGTACACACCCCCATCACCATCAACGGCGCTGCTGTGGAGAGAGTGAGCAGCTTCCGGTTCCTTGGAGTACACCTGGCTGAGGATCTTACGTGGTCAGTACACACAAACAAAACAGCAGCAGCGCCTCTTCTTTCTCAGGAGACTGAAAAGATTCGGCATGAGCCCCCGCATCCTCAGGACCTTCTATCACTGTGCCATTGAGAGCATCCTCACTGGATGCATCACCACCTGGTATGGCAACAGCACCGCCTACAACTGCAAAGCTCTCCAGCGAGTAGTGCGGTGCTCTGAACGGATAATTGGAGGTGAGCTTCCCTCCCTCCAAGACATCTACAGGAAGCGCTGCCTGAGGAAAGCGGGGAGGATCATCAAGGACTCCAGTCACCCCAGCCATAAACTGTTCAGACTGCTTCCATCAGGAAGGAGGTTCTGCAGCATCCGGTCCCGTACCAGCAGACTGAGAGACAGCTTTTTCCATCAGGCCATCAGACTGCTGAACACGTCATAGACACCTCAGCTTCACTACTGGAACTTCAACATTATGCACTCCACACTGTATATAAATGCCACTTGTTTTGCACATATTCAACTCTGTATATTTTATATATTTTATTATTATTATTATTATTATTGTTGTTATTATTATTATTATTATTATTATTATTTTACTATTTAATTTGTAAAAATGTGTACACACACACACACACACACACACACACACACACACGTAGGAAAATATTTAGTATACACATCCAGAAATGCATACACTATTATATATTGTACATATATTTATTAGTTTCAGGTTGGCCATTCTCGTATTTTGCTCGTTTGTGTTGTTGTGTTTGCACATCTCTGTTGCTTGTGGGGCTCGCACACAAGAATTTCACTCGCATGTGCCTGCACATGTGATGTGACAATAAAAGTGATTTGATTTGATTTGACTTCTTAGATATCTCATTATCATTTTGTATCTCAGAAATTAGTCTCGGATTTAAAGAACCTGAAAAAGGTATTTATGATTCTGTAACACACACACACACACACACACACACACACACACACACACACACACACACAAAGATTCTAGGTCCGACCAACCGTCTCCGCCGTGGGCAAAATGATGACGGGTAATAAGGTAATTACAAGGTAATTTATTAATACAATGCTCCAAAAATAAAAAATAAAACAGTCCAGTGTCCCATTTGCGTACAAAGTAAAAACACACAGTCCAAGGCCAGAGCCACCTATGCCAGAAAGCCAGATGCATTCCACATCACTTTAACAGGGGTAGCAGTTGTCCTCTGAGACCCAACACCCTGTAAGTAGACAGCCAGTGATCACTCCGGCCTCTGCAACTCAACTGCCTGAAGCTGCGGCGTGTAATAGGTCCTGGCCTGCACAGAGAGACAAAGTAACACAGCAGTGTTTGTAGTGTGGGCTGTAAGTAGACCAGTGTATCAGTGCAATTAATTACACCTGCCTCTAATTAGTCCAACCCCATTACAGCCATTAGCTCACCACAAATGTGACACACACACACACACACAACCACTCCCAAACCAGAGCAACGTCACACAAAAATATGGACATGAATTAATACAGGCACATTAGTCTACCATGTTACAATTCCATAAGATACATTTTAAATTCTACACAGAGCCTTTTAGCTTATTTATAAACACTGCAAACCCTTTTCATGTGTCTATACTGAGCATATATAATCCCAACATTGTTCAAGTTCTTTGTTATGTTAACATGACGTCTGTGTGCATCATGTTGTGTTTGCCCTTTTCCCCGTCTCATTATTATTATTAGTAGTATTAGCTGTGTTCCCGGTGTGCTCCTACGTCCCTCGTTAGCCTTCTGTGTATTCATGTCGTTCTTATTTTACACTGTGTGTTCCGTGTGCTAGCTCGCCTGCCTGTTTAATTCATTTTGCATTCTCAGTTTAGTTTTCTGTTCCGTTGCAATCCAGCAATAGGTGTTTACACATACCTTTAAGGGATAGAATTAGTTCCACTCTGGAGTCCCCACTTACCTGTTTGATCAAAGGATCAATGATCTTGAGTTACTAGACTTTACGACACTGACGCATTGGGCTACGATTTTAGGTTTAGTTTGTGGATGATACAGCCATCATGGGGTGTATTTGGGATGTTCAGGAAGAGGAGTACAGGAGTCTAGTCGTCACGGGTTTGAAACTGACTCAGGCGCAGACCCAAAATCCTTGGCAAGGAAGACAGTGTGTTTATTTACACTGGAAACACCAGGTGACGATACATACACAGTGTGGCATGGGACAAGGGTCCGAGGCTCCAGGGTCCAGGAAAAAGGGAAATTAGTCCAACACAAGCTCCTCTCCTCAGGAGTTTCTTTACACACACGCTCGCTTGGTTGGTTTCGCAGGAAACAGATCCAGGGTGGATCTACAGACACGCACAGAAAAGTCTAATTAGAAAACGATCTCAAGAAACTCACAGACTCTGACTTGCAGATTACAGAGGGACTGACACTGATGGCACAATGATCCAGCGAAGAATAACACAGGTCCATCCTCAATCTGCTGGAATCAGCCGCAGGTGTGACGGTGAGCACAGGTGCGTTGGCTAGTGGCGGGAGCCCATAATGAGCACCGCCCCGGCAGAGAGGAAAGAGAGAGAGGGAGAGAGAGCAAAAACAAAACATGTCGCCTACACAGAGTCAGCCAACAAGGCACGGGGACCATGACAGCAGTGAGGAATTTTGTTACATGGAGTCACACCTACCACCTGCAACTCAACACCTCAAAGACCAAGGAACTGGTTGTGGACTTCGGGAGGTTCAGACCAGGTCCACTATCAGTTACGATAAAGGATGAGGAGGTGGAGGTGGTCAACACCTCGGGCTGTGGGTGGACGACAAACTGAACTGGTCATACAACACACAGCACCTGTATAAGAAAAAGGCCAAAGCAGACTGTGTTTCCTCAGGAGGCTGAGGTCTTTCAACATCTGCAGGAACCTTCTGAGGATATTTTACTAGTCGGTGGTTGCTGGAGTACTGTTCTATGCTGTTTTGTGCTGGGGGAGCAGCACAGCAAAAAATGACTCACACAGGCTGGAAAAAACTAATCAGGAAGGGTGGCTCTGTGGTCGGCATGAAGCTGGACACTCTGGTTATTCATGATCATATGCAGAGCATATCGAACATTGTCCATAATGTATGGCAGGTTTTTTTGTGTGTCCTCCTCTGCCACTGTCACCAGGCGAGTTCACTCAGCAACAGCTTGCTTCTGCCCAAGACTAGGACCAATAGATTTAAAAACTAACTTGTCCCACATGCCATCAAACTGTTTAACTCCTCGCTGTAGGGGAGGGGGAGGGGAAGGACAAAGGAGGGCAGGGACTAAGCAGTAGCATTTTGGCTGCTGCACTGTGTATTCATAGATGTTTAGATATGCTATATTTATGCTTATATTCATATTTTCCCCTTTATTCTTTATTTCAACTTTTATTACTATGCAAATTTTTGTTGGTGTTCTGCTACTGGAAACTGAATTTCCCAGAGGAACCTACCTGAGGGATTAATGAAGTTCAGTCTAGCTATCTATAATGTGAGGTGGTATAACTTGGAGCAACAGCCTGCCATTGGGCTCTTTTCTTGGTCACTCACTCAGCTCAACAACTTAAAAATGCCCATTAAGTTGTTCACTGCTCCCCTGTCTGTGTCAGCATTCAATAGTGAGATGTTAAACTCACCATTGAGGGTTAGGAGACTGTTGAACCAGTTCAACTCATCAAAGATGGACTACAGCAGTGATCTGAAAAACTCACTACTAGTTATCACAAATGCTTGTGTAGCGGGTTGTGGTCTGTGGTTTGGCTACAGGTGGTTCAGTGGGTTCAGAGGGCAGTGCCAGGGGGAGGCACTGAGAGCAGACAGCTGTGCAGCATTCATTGGTGACAGAGGAACATTTAACATTTAAACATTTAACAGCTGTGTCTGTTTCTTCCTGGGCAAATTAACACTAACACATGTTACACTGATATTCTACTATTACACATTACATGATTGTTATCAGCGGACAAAATTTGATTGACAGATAAGACTGGTACAGATAAGTGGATGGGTCAAAAAAAAAAACCCAAGAAGTACAAACTTTCACTGTTCACACTGACTGGGTTAATCCACACAGCAGGGAAGATACAACAGGATAATACCTTGCAATTTCTGGACAGTGCTGTGCACATTGAAGAGAATGGAAACCTCAACATTGCAGTTTACCTGAAGCCCACACACACAGTCCTACCTACTCTTTGACTCCCACCACCCTCTGAAACACAAACTTGGAGAAATCAGGACCATAAAGCATTCCCTCTAATGCAGAAGGCAAAGAAAAGGAACACACACATATAAAGGAACGTCTTGATACATGCTCAGTCATCCAGGTAAGCAAATCCCCAAAAGTTTTCAGTGGGGGAAACGTTTCTCCCACTAAGATTTCTAAGCTTCCCTTTATCTCAAAGATCCTGGAAAAAGTGGTCTGTAAACAACTTCAGACCTGCTTAGATACCAATGGTATTACTGAAAAATTCCAGTCAGGGTTCAAGCCTCGACATGAGAGAGCTTTGTTAAGAGTTTTTAATGATCTCCTTTTAACCACTGATTCAGATTGCTCTGTGGTTCTAGTCTTACGGGATCTGAATTCTGCGTTTGACACAGTAGATCATAACATTCTATTATCAAGGTTGGATCAAGTAGTTGGTCTTAAGGGCACAGCCTTATCATGGTTTAAATCTTATCTTTCAGAGAGGTCATTCTCTATCGCTATGGGGCAATATTCTGCCTCCTCTGCTCCCTTTTTCTGTTGTGTGCTCCCGGGGTCTGTTTTGGGCCCTACAGTGGGGCAAAAAAGTATTTAGTCAGCCACCGATTGTGCAAGTTCCCCCACTTAAAATGATGACAGAGGTCAGTAATTTGTACCAGAGGTACACTTCAACTGTGAGAGACAGAATGTGAAAAAAAAATCCATGAATCCACATGGTAGGATTTGTAAAGAATTTATTCGTAAATTAGGGTGGAAAATAAGTATTTGGTCACCTCAAACAAGGAAAATCTCTGGCTCTCACAAGACCTGTAACGTCTTCTGTAAGAAGCTTTTCTGTCCCCCACTCGTTACCTGTATGAATGGTACCTGTTTGAACTCATCATCTGTATAAAAGACACCTGTCCACAGCCTCAAACAGTCAGACTCCAAACTCCGCCATGGCCAAGACCAAAGAGCTTTCGAAGGACACCAGGAAAAGTATTGTAGACCTGCACCAGACTGGGAAGAGTGAATCTACAATAGGCAAGCAGCTTGGTGTGAAAAAATCAACTGTGGGAGCAATCATCAGAAAATGGAAGACATACAAGACCACTGATAATCTCCCTCCATCTGGGGCTCCACGCAAGATCTCATCCCGTGGGGTCAAAATGATCATGAGAACGGTGAGCAAAGATCCCAGAACCACACGGGGGGACCTGGTGAATGACCTGCAGAGAGCTGGGACCAAAGTAACAAAGGTCACCATCAGTAACACACTACAACGGCAGGGAATCAAATCCCGCAGTGCCAGACGTGTTCCGCTGCTGAAGCCAGTGCATGTCCAGGCCCGTCTGAAGTTTGCCAGAGAGCACATGGATGATACAGCAGAGGATTGGGAGAATGTCATGTGGTCAGATGAAACCAAAGTAGAACTTTTTGGTATAAACTCAACTCGTCGTAAATATTAAACATTATTGTAAAATCTTAAATAACACTGCCCCTAGCTATTTAACAGAACTTCTTCATTTGTATAATCCTAAAAATCCTAAGATCTTCTAACCAGATGCTCTTAATGCAACCTAAGTCTAGGTTGAAAACCAGAGGTGATCGTGCCTTTGCTATTGCAGCTCCTAGACTGTGGAAAAACCTCCCTATTGCCTTTCGCTCTTCTGAGACTGTTCAGTCTTTTAAATCTCGTTTAAAGACCCATCTTTTTACTCTGGCTCTGACGTAAGATAGTTTGATTATCATTTGGTTGGTTTCTATGTTTGTCTCGTCTTGTGTTGTTGTTTGGTAAATTTGTCTTATTTTATTTATTTCCTAACTTGTGAAGCACTTTGATCAAAACTGTTGTTTTTAAATGTGCTATATAAATAAATTTTGATTGATTTTATTGTCATTTCATCCATGTACAGTGGTACAGTACAGAGTGAAATGAGACAGCATTCCTCTGAGACCCTGATTAGGTAGAGGATCATTAAGGGGTCCATTGTCCCTCTTGGTGGGTTACTCCCACAGAGCTTAAATCTGGGACTCTCCACCATTGGACCCTAGAACTGAAGAAGCTTCTCAGATGAGAGGTGAAACATCTTCAAGCACTTAAGAAGTCCAGACGCTTTTTGTTCCAAGCTCCTTAGACTTTAAACTAAGTTGTTTCAGCTATTTTGACTATTAGTAGCTTCTCTGTTCTTCTGTTTATGCACATATGTTTTCAAACTAATTATACCACATTTAAAAGTAAGATTGTTTTGGCTTTTTATTATCAGAGTTGGTGCTGGAAAAACTCTGGACACGATTTTAATCACTTAAAAAATATGCAAAAATAAATTTTCAATTGCATATTTTGATATTATATAAGGTATTGACTTAAATATTTAGTGACGAGAACCATGATGTTTAATTTTACATTACTTAGAGCAAAATTGAGTATTTTGGTCTAAATAAACAAAAATGTGATGTCCACATATGTGGACGCCAGGTCCTAGGAGGTTAAATTAATACATATGTATTAAAAAAAATGCAAAATCATACCTTTTTTGTATAAACATTGCCCTGGATTGTCTTTTAGTCAGTTGGGTTAACACTTGTATTCATATTTTTAACCCCAAAATTGGGTTTTATCTGGCAGACATGTTTTGCCCCTTATCTCAAGAATCACTGATTATCATATATCATATGGTCCGCCATTCATCTCTGGTTGATTCTAATAAGTCCATTTTCTTTCTCTTGCTTCTTTGTTTTTTCTCACTCTTCTCTTTTCTATATCTGTGCTTGTTTATTTCTGTTTTTTGTGTGTGGGACTCTATCTCTGGTTCCCGCCACTGCCCGAACACACCTGTGACAATCAACCAGCTGTTCCTGCTGATCTCATCAGCGAACGTCATTCTTCACCTGATCATTAAGCTACCTAGTTAGTGAAACCCTCACTCTTCCTGCTTTTGTGTATTCCGATCATGTCTTTGCCCTGTGCAGGTTCCCAGACTTCCTTCCCAGTGAGAGAGAGTGTTGCCTGTAGTTGTATTTGGGTGTTTGAATGCCCTTTTCCCCTGTACCACTACACCCCTTTTTTGCATTGTGTCATTGTGTAAATATTTCCACTTTAAATAAACACATCAGAACCTGTGCTTGAGTCCACCCTGCCTGCTGGCCTTGCTAATGTCAAAAGACATGAAGAAATGCCTTAACCCCTTCATATTTATTTTACACATTCCCAACATGAATACAGCACACTATGTGATGTATGCATGTGAGGATTTCAGGAATGGTATCAAATTATTTTGAAGCTTATGCGTAAGTTCAATAAGGAAGATCCAAATAAGATCATAATCACTCACTGCCTGCTTTCCTGGGTGTCCAGCTGTTTTTCTGTTCTTTAGATGACTGCCACTTTCCCACATTGTCAATCTCAATACTGAAATCATCATTTTAGTCCAATCATCTTCTTGGCCACCTTCTTTGAGCCAATCAGCCTCCACTTCATATGGTTTCAATCTGTGCTCTCCATCATTCCCCCTTTCAGACTCTCTTTTGTGCAACCCACCTCCTCATCATCCCCACCTGAGACACCTCAGCCAGAGCTCCATTCAAGGCTCAGTCTTCATCTTTACCACCATCAGCGGTGGGATTGTGTCCTAAATCCTATAATCACTGAGATTCTTTTCTACCATGATGGGTCATCGGGGTCTAATTGCCAAATACATCACCTTCTCTAATTCAATAAATCATGAACAATTCTTTCAGGTGATCTCTCCTCATTGAAGTTCTTTTAAATGCGTTTGGACATACATTAAACTGTCCCAGGTTAATAATACTGAAAGATGGCTATAGAAAGAGCCTATAGTCAGAGTTTACTCTATATC
The DNA here is from genome assembly GCF_057382185.1 of Mchenga conophoros. Taxonomy (NCBI): domain Eukaryota; kingdom Metazoa; phylum Chordata; class Actinopteri; order Cichliformes; family Cichlidae; genus Mchenga; species Mchenga conophoros. The sequence goes on along the minus strand of NC_140545.1, from coordinate 27,690,572 downwards.
TTTTCTTTCTCATATCTTTAATGCAATACTCATTATAATTTAAAAAAGGTTACAAAATATTAACAACATTAGCACTGCTGTGATTATGTTGCTAGCAGTGTAATGTGCTCTAATGTGACCCTGACCAACACAAAACATTGATGCATGATTGGCAGACCTAAGTAACAGAGTGCTTCTCTTGTAAGAATGTAAAACTTACTTTTATCAGTGCATGAATTTCAACATTCATTTCTTTATTTGATAGAGACAGTAAAGCATGGAGAGAGAGAGGAAGACATGCAGCAATAGGCCTTGGGTCAGACTCAAACCCAAACCTGCTACTCAAGAGACACTCGCTAGACTAGTTCCGCCAGCTCCAGCTCCCGCACCAGTGCCCTCTCGGTTTATCCCGCAGACTCTAGGTTGTGTCCTCTGCCGCCCTTCATGAGGGAATTGGGCTGCTGTGGGAGTTTTCTGGCAGGACTCAAATGCAGGACTCAGAGTTGTGCAAGCAGAACAGGGTTTCTTTTTACAGCACCAGGTGAGATATGTACGTATATACAGTCAATGAAGGTTGAGGGTTCCAGGGGTCCAGAGGGAAGGTCCAGGGCTGGGCAGGAAAGCACTTGCTCACACTCTTCTTCAACCAATCCGTGCTAACTACTACACTCAGTCCAGAAATCCATGCTGTGCCTCACTCACACACCTCATGCATCCAGGCAGGGTCCAGGGAAACAGGTGGGAGAACAACAATTAGTAAACCATCCAGATCATCACGGGAAAGAAGCACCAGAAAAGAGCCGGGGCTACACTAACTGAAGTGAGTACAACAATCAAGCAAGGACCAACACTCCACTGAGACCTTAAATACTGCCAGGAGTAATCAGCTGGGATGAACAGCAGGTGTGCATGGTGTGGGCGTTGAATCCAGGATGGCACAGAACCCCAGGTGTCGCCCTGGCGGAGAAGGCGAGCACAACCACCAGAGCAGCATATGGCAGACCGTGACAGTTTCCTGCTATTCCAACATTTTCCCCAGGATTTCTGACAATGCTGCAAAGATTTCTAAAGTAACTGGCTGCCTTTGTGACTGTGCCCTGTGCTGAGTCCATCCATCATCCACAACTCAGTATTCTTCTTCCTCCAAACACGACGAGTTGAGTTTATACCAAAAAGTTCTACTTTGGTTTCATCTGACCACATGACATTCTCCCAATCCTCTGCTGTATCATCCATGTGCTCTCTGACAAACTTCAGACGGGCCTGGACATGCACTGGCTTCAGCAGCGGAACACGTCTGGCACTGCGGGATTTGATTCCCTGCCGTTGTAGTGTGTTACTGATGGTGACCTTTGTTACTTTGGTCCCAGCTCTCTGCAGGTCATTCACCAGGTCCCCCCGTGTGGTTCTGGGATCTTTGCTCACCGTTCTCATGATCATTTTGACCCCACGGGATGAGATCTTGCGTGGAGCCCCAGATCGAGGGAGATTATCAGTGGTCTTGTATGTCTTCCATTTTCTGATGATTGCTCCCACAGTTGATTTTTTCACACCAAGCTGCTTGCCTATTGTAGATTCACTCTTCCCAGCCTAGGACCCACAGCTAACATGGAGAAAGTGACTACAACAGAGAGAGACTGAGGACTTAAATGTACAGGCAGGATAACAAGAGGGTGGAGAACAGATGGAAACACAGCAGGGAACTGTGGCTTGGCAGGACATGGATGTGCAGGCAGGCCCTGATGGCATGCAGACCTCCAGCTCAGGCAGCGCAATGATCTCTGGCTGGCTGGGTCTGCGCAGATCTTGCAGCAGGCTCTGGTGGCCCTGACCGAAACAAGGTCTCACAGCTGGTTTCAGTGTTTGGTTCTACTTGGGCTGCAGGAGGCAGGGCAGGCTTGTCTGAGCCCCGGCTGGCGAAGCAGGATGATGGATGGGCTCACCAACTTACAGGTGATGTGGCCAGATGCTGGATGGGCTCACCTTTGCCTCCAACTGACAAAAAAGTATGCCCCAGTTTAATTACTCCCAGGGGTCCAGAGTTTACTGAGGCCTCCAGCTGAGCCTCTGAGAAGGCCCTGGGCAGAGTTTTAATCTCTGGAGGAGCCCGTTCGGCAAAATAAAAAACACGTTTCCCACACATGCATTAAAGAAAACATTATTTATGTGCCCACAATAAGTAATGTGTTACTGTAATCTGATTACTTTTTTCAAGTAACGAGTAAAGTAAGAGATTACTATTGAAAAAAAGTAAATTGATTACCGTTACTTTCCCATAAGCCTGCTGCGTTACTGCGTTACTAAACTGTGATTTTGTTTGTGAGAGTGTCTCATGACAAAGATGTACGAGCGTGCGATGTCCATGGCAGCAACAGACGTGTGCAGATCAGCAATGGATAATACAGTGTGCAGGAGAGAGTACGACCATGCAGTGTTTAAAGCGTGGAAGTACTCACATTACTTTGAGTTTGAATCTGTGAAAAGTGACACAAACATTAGCGTCTGCTGTACACTCTGCGTGGCAAGAAAACTTTCTAAAGTGAAAAATTAAACTTCAAATCTGCTACGGGAATGTGAAACTCACAGAGAATTGTGTTTTACTTGCATCTATTTGAAAGAGTGAGTGTAAACACAAAACATGATTTTATTTTATATGCTGGAATATGCAAAACATAGGTTTAAATGTTAAACAAATTTCTTCAATAATTTCATATAATAAAATTTTTGCTTGATGCAAGTGCACAAAGTTAAAAGATTAAAACTAATAAAACAATTTTTAGAGACTTTTTCATTTGATTCAATTTTATATGATGGATTATGCTGAAAAAATAGAATTGGGCTGAAAGGTCTACGGCTTTATAACGTATTCAGGTTGTATATTTTTAAAAGTAACTAAGTAATAAGTAACTAAGTACTCATTACTTTACAGTAATCTGTAAAGTGCACCACCTCGTCACTAACATGATAACAGTATTTATAGGCAAAGGACCCATTGGTTCAGGGATGCTCTGTGTAGATATCACTTTATCATTAGCTGTTTTTGAACAGCCAGGCAAAACCTTACTGTCAGTTCCCGAAATATAACAATCCATTTTACCATTGGTCGACTCGGAAAAAACAGACTCATGACATCTTTCTGGATTTTTCCACCTCAGCCTTAGAACTTAAAACAGGGTTAAACACAAAACATGCACTTGTCTTTATTTCTTTTGACTTGGGAGAAGCATGAGGAAGAAAGTCTCTGTCACTGACCCCCGCAGTTAGCTCTGGATTCTGATGGCTGTGATAAGTGCCGGTGGAGTGTAAGCCAATTCCTCTGGGGGGGTGGGTGCAGTGTTGACAGAGGTGGCTGAGGAGACTGTGGAGGCTGGCTCCTCATCCTCTGACCATATTCCATCCAGGAAAGGGGAAGGTGAAGATTGGCTAGGTCGAGGTAACATGGGCGATGTGGATTTGCTTGCCTGCTCTTCGAGTGACAGCATGGATGGCACAGGGAGTGCTAGTTCCCGCAATGCCTCCTTTATCTCCCTAAAGACACTGGTGATTGCAGGTGAGTCTGGGGACTGGTGGAGGCGGCAATTCCTTCTCAGAAGTGCCTCAGCCATGTTGATTATTATTCCCATGCTACATAGATCAGGAGCCTTGACACGAGTCATTTCCTCACAACACTCGAACAGGTTTGAGTCTGCTGGGTCCAAAGTATGGTCACATTCTTCTGTCATGGTAAGCTGTGTGGCGGGCAGGGGTTGGACCAAAACGCAGGACTCTGAAATGAAGAACTGAACTTATAGCGACAGCTTTTAATTGCTGGCAAAAATGAACTCAGACTGAACTAAAGAGATGGAGAAGGAACATGAAATACGGAGACACTAGAAATTTTAAACACAGGGATCACACTGAGACAGAACCCTAAAGACAAAAACACTATACATAAGCACAAAACCCATAAAGAGAACAAAAACCATGACTGATACTGAAATATTAATAAAAACTCAAATACACCTGAACCCTGGGTCACCAGACCAAGGGCCATAACAGAACCAGTCCATTTATTTCAAGCAGACTGTCATGTGAAGTTTGCATGTTTTTAGTCTTTCTGAACACTGATCCATAAAAGGATTGATGTTGAGGGGATCGTGGAAGAGGGTGTCTGTAACAATATTGTTTGCCCAGCCGATACCTGATTTCAAAGTGAAAGTCGGTGAGTTGCCTCACCCAATGATAACCCACAGTGTTGAGCTTGGCTGTCCTCATAACATGAGTCGGGGGTTGTCATCTCTGAAAACACTGAAAGGGGGCACATAGTGCTGGTAATTTGTCACATTCTGCTCATTTCAGGGCCAGAAACTCCAGGAAAAAGAAACACGAGAAGCTGGAAAAGGTCCAAGGGCTCAGAGAAGAGCTGGAGAAGATGTGGCGGGTGAAGGTAACAGTGGTCCCAGTGAGCACTCGGTGCAGTGACTCAAGCTAGGCGAGTGGCTCCAGCAGATCCCGGGAGCAACATCGGAGATCTCTGTGCAGAGGAGCGCAGTCCAAGAACAGATAAGATACTGCGCAGGACCCTCAAGCTCCCAGGCCTGTGGCAGAGGACCCGAGCTTGAAGGATAGACCGCCGGCAGGGGCGAGCGGGGAATTGAAATTTTTTTTTACAAAACTGTGCCAGCTTGTTAAAGACATTTTCTGACAGGTATAATGTTATCTTGCTTTAACAATGCCACAGATTCTTGCTTTGGCTCTGATGTGTTAGTGTCATGGTCCTGGGTCGGTGACCCAGTGTTTTTGGTTGTGTACTTTTACTTTTGATAGTTTTTGTATTATGACTGTTGTTTTGGGTTTCCTAGGGTTTAGTTGTGTTCCCTCTGTTTGGTGTCTTCCCTGCTTGTGTATCCCCTTAGTGTAGTAGGTCTCTGTGTTTAGTCCGTGTCTCTGAGTTTTTGTCATTACGCGTATGTGTTTCCTGTTTTACTTTGAAGGTCTCTGTCTTATGTCAGTGTGTTCTGTTTACGTTTTCCCCTGCCTCGTAAGCTGTGATGTCTTCCAGGTGTGTTCCCCTCCTGTTTCCCATCCCTTGATTCCTGGTGTGTGTATTTATAGTGTGTGTTACCTTGTCCTCGTTGCTGGTTCGTCTCGCCGTCCCTCCCTGCATCTTGGTTTCTGGTTAGTTCTGTTAGTTTTTCCAGTTTAGGTTTTCTTAGTTTCATGTTTCACCTGCGTCATCCCTGTTGTATCCACTGCTGTTAAATAAACTCACTTGCACCAGAGCTGCCACATCTTGGGTCCTATCTACTACTCCACACGTCTGCCACGCCAGACGGGACAGTGACAGTTAGTTGTCTCTGGTAGACTTATTTCGAATTTTCAGTCTATCCATGGCGTTCTTTACTTATACTAATGTCTTTCAGCTTTGTTTGGATAGCTATTTTTTCCCTTTGTAAATGTAATCATCATTTATATTTTTACATGTTTTATTCACTGAAACATGTAAATGTGATAAATATGCAAAACAAAAAGAAAAGAAAATCAGGAAAGGGTTAAATAAATTTCTCCAAAAATATTAGGGAACACTGAGAAAACACATGCAAGCTCAATGGGGGGAAAAAAACCTATGTTGGATATATATCTGTGTAGGTTCTCAATCATCTAGGGCACAGTAGTCTAAGGAGGTTGAAAAGAAGGTGACTTGACTTCTTTAAGTTTTTTAAAGATGTCTCACCTCTCATCCAAGAGGTTTCCTCAGTTCTATAAGCAAAAGGTGGAGAGTCCCAGGCATTTAAACCCTAGTGGAAGTTGATCACTGACCCTCTATTAATCATGTTCCTCATCACATGGGCCAAAGTGTGAAAAAAGGCATGGGTCATTACCACCAGAGGTTTTGGGTGAAACCACTGTGAGACCTTGCCCACCCTATCATGTCATCTATTGAGGTCGCCTGACAGGATATGTTGTGGAGGTTGAGGCGCCTGGAAATGGATGTCAAAGTTTGTTTGTTTGTTTGTTTGTTTGTTTGTTTGTGTGCAACAAAAGAGATTTCAATTAAATACAGTACAACTTTGTTTTAATTACCAATTTACACAAACATTTACACACACTGTAATGCCACTCATTTTGACTTCACATTATAATGTAGAAGTAAATCTTTTGTTTAGCTAGAGTAAATTATTTATATTGTTGCTTTCACTTCATGAATACTAACGGACTAGGCTTTGTTAATTGGAAACATGCACGAGATGTCCTGGTGTACAATTATAAATCATCTCAGACAATCTGAAAGAAGTGACTTGACTCCTGTAGAGCTAGTTTGACCTTGTGGAAGATTTATAATGCAAGGTCAAATAAATTGAACTTGACTACAACACAGAAACAAAAATCATGCAGCATACATTTATGTCCACTGAATCCCAGCTGCAGACAATGAAAGGGCAGATGCTGATTCACTTGTCACAGCTTGGAGTACAACGAGATGATGAGTTATTTTCCTGGGGGTTGGCACAGCATGACACATTCAGTTCCCCAGATGGTCCTCGCCATGATTCAGTTGTCTGTTGCTGGGCAGCATGCGTGGGCCAATAAAACGTCATACACACTTCAGAGTTTATTTTCGTATGGCAAAAACCAGCAGTCACCACACTGGACATGATTCTTTTTTCTTCCAAATGATTTTTGTGATTTTGTTTCCATTTTTGTTCTCACCAATCAAAGACAAAACTCCTATGTGGTGGGGACTGGACTACTAGAGTTGGTTTCACCCAGCATGAAGCATCAGTTTAATCAGAAATACTGTAAGAAACAGAAATAAATTCCAGGATCTCCCTGATTCTTCACATCAGTTGGGACTCTCTTGTGTTCTTTCTTTAGTTCGCTCTGGTGTGCACACCAAACATGCATATAATATGTATATGCAGTTCTCTGTCGCATCAAGACTGTCTCCACTCTGTTATATATTCCATATGTACGGGGAATGGCCGCACTCCTTATAGTCAGGGTGTGTGTAAACAGGGCTATGGGCCAAGCACCATAGCTTAGCTATAAAAAAAAGCTCTGCAGACATGAAATCACTGATTGTTTGATCTCATCCTAGCACTCAGGTGCAGCATGTGTTGTGAAATTTGTTTATGATTGAGTTTGGATTACAGCATTAGTCCCATTACCTGTGTGGCTGGAAGCTTGCCTGTTGGCAGCCTTCCTAGATTGCCATTTCCCTTAAGTAAGAACCCCTTTCCTGGCCAAACCTTGTGGGTTTGGAAAAAATGTATCTGAGAACAACTTTTTCCTGTGCTGCAGCCTGACACCAGGGGGCTTCATTTTGGGGGAGCTGTTAAGTTGTCCATGTTTTCAACAGTCACTGGTAATGCTGGTTGACTTACTACAGACTGAGACCATTAAAAAAATTTGAATCAGTCATATCAGAGACGGTCAAAAAAGTGCTTCAACTGCTTGAAAACCAGAAAGAAGAAGAAAAAGAAGAAAAGTACAACGTGGGACTATTCTTACCTTTGCTTTAATGATGAACCTATCACACGGCAGTATTATTTACCCATCCAGATTGAAAATACATATGTAAACACAGTGTAAGGTGAGCACTTCTATAAAAGATGCATGTAGACGTTACCAAACTGGAGCTGTGTGAGAGCAGTCTTCACTTTCAGGAATTTTAATAAAGCTGTCGGGATTGAATATGGATCACAAGTAGTTTCTCTTCATATCTGGATCTATCATGGATAGATGATCCGAGTAGGCTTTAAAAAAAAAACAAAAAAACTTTTTGTCCCGCAGCTTGGCGGCTGTACCTCGGGAGGTAGAGCAGGTTTTCTACTAAACAGAAGGTTGGTGACTTGTTTCCTAGCTGCTCCAGTCTCCATGCCAGGTATCCTTGTGCAAGATACTAATCCCAAGTATGAATGTGTGTGGATGTTAAATATAAAGCACTTACATATAAGTTTAGAAAAAAGCCCTTGTGTGAATGTGGGAATGCTCAGGTAGAGTGGAGAGGTGCTATGCAAGAACCAGTCCATTTCCTTTTTTCTACTGACTGTCCACTATTGGACATCATGATGAAGCAATGTTCTGCCCAGTAGCCACATGACTGAACATTTTGGATTGGCCTTTGAGTCCTGGCAAACGAAAAGGACCCATATTTGAAGTGGAACTGATCCAGGAAACCTGGGATAAAACACTTTCTGATAGTTTGAGAAAATTTTTTCAAACTATTTAAATTGTCAGGCTTTTTTTAACACTTTATTTTTATTGGTAGTTTTGTTTCTGTTTTGTACAAAACATTCAGACCCTTAACAAGTACAGAGCATCTAGGCTAGCAGAGACACATTAAAAAAAAAGATACATCCATTTAAGGTACAATCAAATCAAATAGGTGAATTAAGGCAATGATACATTTGGTACCAGAATTTATAATATTTTTCCATTCAGGTAAAGGTCCCATTCTTTCCAGGATTTCTCAAATTTATCAGCAGCAAGTCTTAATGAAAAAGTTAGTCTCTCCATTGTGTAAATTTCCTTGATAGTGCCTGTCCAGTCCAAAAATGACAGTGGATCCACATTTAGCCATTTGCGATTTATGGCTTTCTTTGCACCAGCCAATAGTATTAATAAAAGACATTAACCAAGCCCGTTTCCTCCTCTTCTAGGAATTTTATGTTTCTTTCGTAATGGTGTCTCAGCTGGAGGTATCTAAAGAAATCCTGTCTTTCCAAATAAAAACTTCTCTGGAGTTGCTGGTAGTCTTTTAGTACATTTTTGTCTGCGATCTTCCAGTAGCCTGTTATACCCAGTGTAGGGACTAACGCGTTATTAAGTAACGCTTTACAGTAACTTTGTTATTATTGTGGTAACTGTTTCGTTTGTCTCCTTATTTATGAAGAAAGAGTCCTTTTGTGATCTGCGACATACTTTTATTAACCATCCTTGGTTAGCCGGAACAACCACCACCTCTTAGCTCTCATGCCCGTGTTTACTGAGATAGTGCCACCTTGTGGTATGGCATGAAACTACGTTAACTTACAGCAACAGCTGCTTTTTTTTTTTCCTTTTCTTTTATGAAAAAAAAAACAAAAAAACACATCACCAAACATATGTGAGTTAAACAACAAACATTAAAGAATATGGCAGATGGCACAAGCATAACCTTTGCTTTGTCTGATTTGGAATGTTATTAGTTTGTTGATTTTGTTTTTTTACAAGTCCAGTCTCTCAGGTTTCCTGTAGTGATGTGCGGATCGATCCTGAAATATCGATTCCTCCGATACCAATCATTTATGTTCTAGAATCGATTCTCACATTAAAATATCGATATTTTAGTAATTTAGAGTAAATTTGTAGTTTATCATTAACAGGAACACAGTGGAAAGAAACTATAACATTCGGATTGCCTACATTCAAAGGAACTACTTCCTCTTCCGCCTTTCATAGTCATGTGCGAAATACGGCTGTATAAATGTCTCGCAGCCCCTTGGCGTGCGCACTCACAACAATGGCTGAGCGTAATTGTGCGGATGTATTTTACCTCCACAAACAGCTGAGCCGTGGTTTGCAATAAATGTGGCAAAAAAAGTGAGGTGTTGTGGCCATACTTGCCAACCTTGAGACCTCAGAATTAGGGAGACATTCAAAAGGGCTGTTTGGGCGGATAAATATATTTTACAGGGTTTATTTATCGGATAAAATACGTTAAATGTCACCGTTATTATTGGCCGGCCCGGAAACAGCGGGGGTGTCCAAATTCAGAGGCTGCTTCCACCTGAGGACCGGCCTTCGCGGTCTAAAGAAAGCAGGGTAGTACGTCACGAGCTCCCTCGGTGGAGTGAAACTCTGCCGTCTGCTCCTTGCTGTCTAAAATATAACCGGACACTGACGTAAACTCTTCTGTTTAATCAGTTTTCTGTTTGACGTTTATTCAGCTGTGTGAAAACCCCGGAGGAACCCTCCCGAGGGAATAATAAAGTTTAATTTAATTTAATCTAATCTAATAACTTTAATCTCAGCCAAACCGATTTACTCACGAACAAATAAAACACTGAAAAAGCCAAACAAGAACATTTTTAAGTTATCAAAGTGACTTGTACATCATGTTTAACCCGAGTGGTGAAAGACCGCGGGGGTTTGAAGACGATGTGTCGGCTCAGATATTTGAAGTTTACACAGCTACATTCTCACCTGAAAATATGTTAAAAGTTTTTTTGCGACCCAGAAAGAGAAATAAGAGTGATATTAAAACTAAGTCGCTGCCGTCATTGTTGGAAACTGGAATTGGCTGGGCCATGCTATGAATTCTGCGATATTGTTTTTCAACTTTGTTGTCCGGGTGGAAAATCTGGAGAAAGGTGGGATTCTCCCGGAAAAATCGGGAGGGTTGGCATGTATGGTTGTGGCAACATCACTAACCTTGTCAAACACCTCAGAGTAAATCATATCACAAAATATGACGAGCGTATGTTGAGGCGAACTGAAGAGGAGGAGAGGGACAGGTGCTGCTAGGGTGAGAGTCTCTCACGGAGTCCTTTAGTCCTCCAGGCAGGCAAGGTGTTCAAATAGCACACAACTTTAGTTTTTTTATTTCTATATGATGAACTCTGCATTATTAAGTGATAAGAAGAAGGTATTCTGATGTCCTGTAATCATTATGATGCTATAATTTGAGATACAATAAATAAAATCCGTTTTGTACAAAGTATCGGTATCGGATCAGTATCGTCGATACCACCCTGAATATTACTTGGTATCGGATCGGAAAGGAAATCAGTGGTATCGCACATCACTAGTTTCCTGATCTCTCGTGCAGACCTCCTGAGCACAGGCTTGCTTGAATTGTCCATTCCTGTGCCACTCTGGTCATGTGGAGATGTGGTTTCATCCTTACTTCGGATCTCAGTGACTTCTGAAGAAGCTTCTGGTATTTTCAAAAGGCTTCGCCGATTGCGATGAATGATTTGTCCATCTTCAGTCCTTACATTGAATGACCTTGGAGCCACTTCTTCGAGAACGGTAGCCTTGGTGTTCCAACCATTTTGATCCTCAATCCTGACTGTGTCCTCAACTGCTAATGGTCAAAGTTGCTTGGCTCTTCTGTCATAAAATAACTTTTGCTTCATCTTTAAGTGTCGAAGCCTCTGACATACTTTTGAATGCGTTGTGGGCTTGACGCAGCTTGGCGTGCAGCTTTCTGTTCATCAGTAGCTCAGCAGGCGATAAACCATACTCAACTGGTGATGCTCTGTAGCTGAGTAAGGCGAGGTATGGATCTGAGTCCCTATCAGCGGCTTTCTTTAATAGCTGCTTGAGAATGTGAACTCCTTTCTCTGCCTTACCATTTGACTGTGGATACAGAGGGCTAGATGTCATATGCTTGAAGTCATACTGCTCTGCAAACTCCTGCCACTCCTTGCTGCTGAAACATGGCCCATTGTCACTCATCACCAGTGTTGGTCAAGTTACTTGAAAAAAGTAATCAGTAACTAATTACTGATTACTTCCCCCAAAAAGTAATCCCGTTACTTTACTGATTACTTATTTTCAAAAGTAATTAATTACTTAGTTACTTTTTAAAAGCACGATTTGCAACCTGAATAGGTGATAAAGCGATAGATCTTTCAGCCCAATTCTACTTTTTCTACATAATCCATCATACAAAATGTAATCAAATGGAAAAGTCTCTTTTTTTTAACTTGTTTTATCAGTTTTAATCTTTTAACTTTATGCATCAAGCAAAAATTTAATTATATGCAACATTCTCTGACTTGAATAAATTAGTTTAACATTTAAACCTATTTTCTGCACATTCCAGCACATAAAATAAAATATTTTTTGTGTTTACACTCACTCTTTCAAATAGATGCAAGTAAAACACAGCAGAAAATAAATAAAGTCAAAGACTCAGCGGTCCTGTTGCTCTATTTTCACCTGCAAAGCAGGAGCAGGGTAGGCGGAGGTTTACCCTGGTGCAGGTGTGCCGAGGTCAGTTGAAGAATCTGCGAGTTTCTCTGTGAATTTCCCATTACGTCGTAGCGCACTCGGTGCTTGCTTGGAAGTTTAGGGGTTTTTTTCGCTGTAAAAAGAAGTTTTCTTCCCACGCACGATGGACGCTAATGTTTTTGTCACTTTTTATGGAATCAAACTCAAAGTAAGGTCAGTACTTCCACGCTTTAAACGCTGCACGCTCATACTCTCTCCCACAATCGATATGTGATCCACTGTTGATCTGCACACAGCTGTTGTCACTAACGGCGCACTCGCTTACGTCACTGTCATGAGACATTCTCGCAAAAAATCACGGTTTTAGTAACGCAGTAACGCAGCGTTCCTACGGGAAAGTAACGGTAATCTAATTACCGATTTTGCAATAGTAGTCCCTTACTTTACTCGTTACTTGAAAAAAGTAATCAGATTACAGTAATGCGTTACTGCCCATCTCTGCTCATCACTATGTACGGGATACCGTGTCTGGCAAAAATGGATTTTACATGTGTTATGACACACGCCGATGACAAGTTTGAAAGCAGTGCCATTTCAAGTTACAGTGGTAGTCAATGACCACTAAATAGTCTTTGCCTTTAACATGAAATAAATCCATCCCTACTTTGTACCATGGCGCTGTTGGTGTTTCATCAACAACCATAGATTCTTTGGTCTGTTTGTTGCAATACTTCTGACATGTCTCACACCTTCTTATCATGTTCTCAATGTCTTTTGTTCATCCCAGGCCAAAAGACTGTCTCTAGCCCTCCTTTTGCATTTCTCAATTCCGAGATGCCCTTCATGTATTCTGGTAAGCATCTCTGGCCTCATTTTCTGTGGGATGACGATTTAGTCCCGTTTAAATAGTATGCCCCTGACTACACTCAGTTCCCCTCTAATGTGGTAGAAAAGTGGACACAAACCAACACACTATCCTCTTGACATGCTTTTTATAACATGTTGTAGTTCTATGTCTTGTGCAGTCTCATCAGCTATTTGCTTGGATTTCATGTCTGACACAGGCCGTGCGGTAAAGACCATGTTTATGTGAGTTTGAATGTCTTCTTCTGTTGTACTCACCATGCCCCCTGTGGGTGCTCTTGAGAGCGCATCTGCAATTATCAGGTGTTTTCCTGGTGTGTAAACTAACTGACAGTCATATCTCTGCATTCTCATCATCAGACGCTGAATTCTGGGCGTCATTTCATTTAGGTTCTTCTTGATGATGGAAACTAGTGGGCAATGATCTGTTTCTGCAGTGAAAGAGGGTAAGCCATACACAAAGCTGTGGAACCTCTCTAGGCCAAAAACCAATTCCAGGCATTCTTTCTCAATTTGAGCATAGCGACACTCACTCTCCGTCATGGACCTGGATGTGTAGGCTATAGGTTTCCAGTGCTCACCTTCAGCTTGCAGAAGTACTGCACCAATTCCATCTTTGACAGTTTGATCCTCTTTGAAGAGTCATAGAATGCCAATACAGGTGCAGTTGTCAGCGTTCTTTTGAGATGTGCCCATTCACTGTCATGGTTGGCTGTCCACTCGAACTTGTGCTCTTTATGGAGGAGTTCACAAATACAGGATGTGTTTGCTGCCAGGTTAGGAATGAATTTGCCGGTGAAGTTCACCATTCCCATTGATGATCTCATTGAACCTGGGGGCGTGCTATTATAGCAAAAGAGCACATGCGGTAAGCATGCAGCCCAGTCGCGTTTCCGAGATGATGGCAGGGTCCGGAGGAGGTTATGGAGGGTTCGGTTAAACCGTTCGCACTGCCCATTACCCGCTGGGTGGTAAGGGGTTGTACGGGACTTGGCTACCCGATACAACTCGCATAGCTGTTGCATCACCAAACTCTCAAAGTTTCTACCCTGGTCAGAGTGGAGGCGGCTAGGAACGCCAAACTTAAAAAAACCACTCTGTTAACAGGGCCTGGGCCACAGTAGAGGCCCGCTGGTCCCGGGTAGAGACTGCAACAGTGAATTTGCTAAAAACGTCAGTCATAACCAAGGTATTTTCAACTCCACTACGGGAAGGTTCCAACACTGTGAAGTCTATGGCCAGGATTTCATTTGGCCTAGACGCCCAATAGGTGACCCATATAACTATGAGACCCCAACTCTGAGTCCTTTGCGACCTGACAGCGTTCACAACGCTGAACCCATTGCTTGATGTCAGAGGACATCCCGGGCCAATAGCAACGCTGCCTGACCAGTTCAGTGGTACGCTCAATACCTTGGTGCCCATGGTCCTGGTGCAGCTGCCTCAAGGTCTCAGGCTTCAGAGCCTCTGGAAGAACAAGTTTGAGGGCTTCCTCACCTCCACCTGGACGCAAAATACGGCGATAAAGGATGCCATCCTTCTCCACCAGACGATCCCACTGATGCAGCAGAACCATGACTGGTTTGGGGACCTGACTCCTTTCCTCCGAAGAGGGCGGGGTGTGCCTCCTCCAGTATACCAAGAAATCCTTGAGGAGGGGGTCAGCCTCCTGCAAAGCACGAATATCCTCCAGGGAGTGAGATGGAAAGGCCCCAATCTCCAACTGAGTAACAGAGAGCAAAACGGCTGGACACTGAGCCTGCTGAAGTGAAGTTGGGACGGGAGTCCCAGGCAACACACCCTCGTTCAAGCTGGAGCTCGTCTCATACTGTCGAGAGAGAGCATCAGCGTTCCTATTACTGCGGCCTGAGCGATACTTAATCTCAAAATCGAATGCCGCCAGCTGGGAGGCCCACCCCTGCTCGGTGGCACCCAGCTTAGCTGAAGAGAGGTAACTGAGTGGATTGTTATCAGTGTAAACCACACACTTCTGCCCCAGCAGGTACTCCCGGAACGTCTCGGCCATGGCCCACTTGAGCGCAAGAAACTCCAGCTTCATGGAGCTATAATTGTCCATGTTGCGCTCATGTGGCCGAAGACCTCCACTGGCCTAACAACACCTTCTACATCTTGGGAGAGAACTGCACCCAAACCACTGTGGCTGGCGTCAATCTCCAAGATAAATGGGCCCGTAAAGTCAGCATATGCTAGCACAGGTGCAGACACAAGCTTTGCTTTCAGGGCCTCAAAGCTCTCCTCACACTGAGGGGTCCAAATAGCACTCAAACTCTGTCCCGAGCCCTTCTTTGTCTTTGTGCCAGCCGATTTAGCCACCACTTGATGCAGGGGAGCCGCAACGTGGCAAACCCCTCCACAAAGCGCCAGTAATAGCTGGCGAAACCCAAAAAGGATCGCAACTCTGACACAGAACGAGGACACTGCCACTTGGCTACTGCGTCAACCTTGGCTGGATCGGTGGAGACACCCTCACAGGAGATTACATGGCCCAAGTAGTTAACCTTCTGCTGGAAAAAGGCACACTTTTCTAACTTAGCCTTGAGCCCCTCTTGCTGTAGCCTTGCCATCACCATCTCTAGCCGTTGCAGGTGCTGAGAGACAGACAAGGAGAACACAATGATGTCGTCTAGGTACAGCAGTAGCGACTGGCACTGCTGATCCCCGAACATCCTCTGCATTAGGCGCTGGAAGGTACCAGGAGCATTGCACAGCCCGAACGGCATACGATTCCACTCGAACAGGCCAAACAGCGTGCAAAAAGTGGTCTTGGGCTTATCCTGCTCAGAAACTGGCACCTGGTTGTACCCGCTGGCCAGGTCGATGGTAGAAAACCAGAGTGCGCCAGCAAGGGCATCCAGACTTTCCTCGATGCGAGGTAAGGGGAAGGCGTCCTTCCTTGTTCTGCTATTCAGCAAACGATAGTCAACGCACAGACGGAGGCTTCCATCCTTCTTGCGGACCAACACGATGGGAGAGGCATAAGGACTGCTACTCTCCCTAATTACCTGGGCCTCCAGTAGCTGGTTAATATGGGCCCTGACAGCCTCATAATCAGAAGGAGGAATTCGCCTGTACCTCTGCCGGACGGGTGCGTCATCGAGCAGCGGTATGTCATGCGAAATGAGGTTTGTGCAGCCCAAGTCTCCCTCATAAGTGGAGAAAACAGAGCGGAACTTCCGCAAAAGTAACCGTACCTCATGTTGCTCTGACTCAGCGAGAGCAGACAGGTCAATCGTATCCACCATCTCTTGAGCAGGGCTGCTGGTTGTATGGGAGGAAACGGTAACGGGAAAAGAGTGTTCCTCGCTAACACCAACAGGGAGGCTAACAACAGTAGCTTTGCTTATCACTCCCAAACGGGTTCGTGGGTGGAGGACAGCTTCAGCTGTTCCCACATTAGTGACTGGGATATAGGCAACGCCCTTATCCACCTGGACCAAACAGGGAGAGGCCAGCAACCCAACTGGCAGCCCGGACTCAGGTGGCTCAAAAAGCACAGACTGACCTGACAACTGCTGAGAACAGGTGGTGGCCACCAGCTGCATGACACCACCAGGTATCCGCACGGCCCGCGGGCCCTGTACCTTGATGGTACCGACAGGGTCCTCTGGGGCTTGGGCTGCAGACTGGTGACACTGATGTAAGGCCTCCAAAACTGGTCTCGGTGCCTGTGACACAGAAGGAGAATTAAACAAGGAGCCACCGAGAGCCCCAAACAGTTCTTGATAACAGCGGCGGATTACATTCATTCCTAAAATGCCAGGAACAGAGGGCGTAGCCCCAGGAGGGTCCTTCACTATAAGGATCCCACAAGAGGGCATTTCCTTGCCACACAGGAGTACACTGAGCTCCAAATAGCCAATGTAAGGGATGGCAAGCCCATTGGCAGCCCGAAGCTGTAACCAATGGCATGACTGAAGGCGTTCTTGTCCCCAAGGGGCAAAATGTGCCAAAAAGAAACTTTCTGTGATGGTGGAAACCATGGACCCAGTATCCACCAAACAAGGGACAGTTACCCCACTAATCAGCACATCTATCTTTGGACACAATGAAATTAGCCTGCCAATCCTATCTTTCTGCGAGCCAGTGAACTCCCCACCTGAACTGTGACTCTGCAGCTCAGAGGGCTTTAGTTTTCCGACTGGGTAGCGGGAAGATGATTGCCAACTGTGGTATAGGGAGGGCCTAAATCAGAACCTGCTCTGGTGTGGCGTAAAGCCCGCTCCCCAGTGCACTCCCTAGCAAAGTGTCCTGGCTGCTGACACCAGCGACAAATCACCGAGCCAGCCCGTGAAGGCCGAACACCTCTTCGGGGGTTCTGTAAAGAAACCACTGTCTCAGTGAGCTGATTTAACTGCTCTTGTTGGGGCTTTAGGAGTTCCTTTAGCTCACGCCACTCTGACTCAGGTGTACCAACAGGAGCGAACCTAGGGCTGGTGTTCACTCCACACTGGAAACCATATGCTGATGGGTGAGAATAGCCACGGTCGCGAACACCGCCTGAAAACCCTTCTCTTTCCCATCTAATTGCTTCCCCGCGCACCTCTAACAAGGTGGCAGTAGGCACACGGCGAACGTATTGTTTAAGCTCTCTGCGGAAAGCACTGTCAACAACATGGTCTACAAACTGGTCTTGGAGCAACACCTCTGCGTTACGCATGCCATCAGGTGCACTTTGTTTTACTTGCTCCACCAGAGCCATTAGCGCTAAGGAAAACTCCTGCAAAGTCTCTCCCTCCCGCTGTCTCCTCGAAAAGAAAGCCTGCTGCAGAGTGACATAGGACTGCGCATTACCATACAGTTCCTTTAGAATGGTCAACACCCAAGCAGGATCCCCTCGCTCTAAATTAGGGCGAAATTTGATCTCCTCCCTTGCTTCTCCCTCTAAATGGTCAAAAATAAAGAACGCTTGATCAGCAACAGACAGGTGCCGGGCACGCATGCACGCTTGAACCTTTTCGACCCATTCAGCTATATTGATGCCCGTTCTGTCATTGAACATGGGACATTTACGGTCCCTAGGTACCACCACCAAACGCTCTGTAACGGCGGCCTGGCTACCAATGTTTGGTATGCAACCAGCTGGTGCGAAGGAGGCCGATGCGGCACCACCACCAGACTCTAGCACAGCGCCCCTATCCCGGAGCAATTGCTCATTATCTGCCTTTAACTGCGCTACCAAGTCTCTAAGTTGCTGCAATTCTTCCTCCATAATAAATTTAGACCAAAAAAAAAAAAAGTTAAATTAAATCAGCAAGGTGCTAGAATCCTATTACTCTTCCTCCTAAACCTGGATACTGCTGTCTTGTCTATAATCACACTCTAAAACAAATAGAGCCTTCAAACAGGTGAACTGTGATCTTTGCAAAAAAAATAAAACAATTTACAAGACCAAATGTCTACCTCAAATGTGCATCCTGTCGACCAACGCCAAGTATGTGACCAAGTGGTCAGCGGGGTTAGATAAAAGGAAATAATAAAATGACAACGCCACCTAGGGGAATTTCACCCCCAGGAAATATATTTAAGAAAAATGGATAAAAGGAATAAAAGGAGGCCGCACAGATTCAAGGATGCACACTGAGGCAGGTTGGCTCCAATATTAAAACACTTTTATTTATAGTAAAAATAAATAAAATATTAAAAACCAAGATGTAGCGTCATTGTTGACAGTGTCTTAAAGTGAAAATAAAACAACCATGGAACTTGGACTTACCAGCAGCTGTGGAACCAAAAGAAAATCACACAAAAAGAATCACTGCAGCCCACCCGGTGCTGTACAAAAGTGTGAAAAGGACCCACCACCTGAGGTCCCAGGGCCACTGGCACGTCCTCCGTTCACTGAAATAAAACACAGAAAAATATGTTAAAAGAATAAGAGGACACTGAGCGTCAGGCTCGCTACAGATCATAAAAAACTAAAACACACTTTTATAAAAGAAATCACACACACACACACGAAGGCTTATACCCCACGGGTCAAACTACCACTCGTGCTGGTAGTAATTATTCTCAATCGCAAGCCGGTCTGGCTCCCCACCGGCTGAGACCGGCAACCAAGGTGATTTAAAGTCCTAGCACGACACTCGGGCAGAGGGTCGCTTCAGCCCGATCACAGAAGCGTGGGTACGAGCAACAGTCCAGAATAAAATAGAATAAAACCAGGCGAACCAGAAAAAGGTAAGCCTATGTAACAAGTGTCACCTGGCAGTTTGTTGCTCTCTGCCAGGTGATTGGCTGAAGAGCTGTGAAAAGGTAGTGGGTGTGTGGGGTGAAGTCAGCGCTCTTCTGTGGAAAAAAACAGAGGCAATTAATTCACTCAGGTGCGAGTGGGTATACTGTCGGTAAGAGACTTTTGCCATTTTTGTTTGGATCGTTTGCTATTGCATGTGCCTATTTTTA
The DNA here is from genome assembly GCF_057382185.1 of Mchenga conophoros. Lineage (NCBI taxonomy): Eukaryota > Metazoa > Chordata > Actinopteri > Cichliformes > Cichlidae > Mchenga > Mchenga conophoros. The sequence continues at coordinate 27,671,387 of NC_140545.1, read as the reverse complement.
ATGTGTCATTGGACTTTTTTTAGTGTGACCACGAATTTTAATAGAAGAATTGATCAAGCCCTAGATCGACTGCACGGAGGGAAACTGATCAATATTGTAAGTATATTGAGTGTTTGTTTTAGCTTCATGATTTTGAATGGTTTCATAAAATTGATATTTTATTGGGTAATAATTTAATTGATAATGTTGTTTGTTTTTCAGCTGTGCTGTCTCTGCTGTCCTTTTTTCGTTCTTTTGATTGATTTGTAATTTTGTTTTGGTTAGTCCGTCCAGCCGCAAAGGCGGTTATTGATTGAGAGTAAGTTGTGTGAGGGCGGACTAACCTCCCTTTTGTTTTTTTGTTTAATTGTTTGTGCCACTTCCCTTTATCTCCCAATCGCAGGCCATCCATAGTACTGATTCCCAGCTGCGCTGAGACCCGAATTGTTTGCAGTGTGTGCCACAATTGCAGTGTCGCTAAGCGGGGTGTGACGGGTTGCAGTGTTGTTATTTTCGCACAGCTTGTGTGGTAAGTCTCATGTGCAGCTGGCATATCAGCAGGATGTGTTGTAAGTCCTGTCTGGAAATGACATGATGGGAATTTGTATGTCTAACTCATGTAATAAATAAATGATCAATTTATTTCTTTGCCCCGTTTACTCATCTCTTGTCCTCTGTTACACCTACTTAATAAAAACAAGATAAGACAAACTAAAACAAGACAAGACGAGACAAGAAAAGACAGCAGGCTCCACCGAGGAGGAGTCCTCACAACAGCGGCTGGGAAGGCGTTCCACTCTTCCGATTTAGGTTGGGCAATTTGCCACGGAGAGGTGAATACAGCAGTCAAACCCTAAAACAGATAAATGTAACCTTAGACTCTTATAGCTATGAATGCTAATAAAAGTAGTTTTAATGGCTTACCCCAGGACCGGAGGTGCTATACTCTCAGCTGGTGGGGATAACACGAGCACCTCTTTCCGCAACATCGGAATAAAACAAACTGCCGTGCTACAACAGGCCGCAAAAACTATATTAAGACAGATTCCAGTACTCGGAGGGAATCTAAGGTTAAGCAAGAGCATACCTGTAGCTGTCATATGATCCGCTCTTGCTGATCAGTCCGTCGCAGTGTGCCAGCATTTACTGCTGCTTTGCGCTGAATGCACAGGAGGAATGATCCAACAAAAACACCGGCTTAGCTTTATACGGGCTAACGCCACCCTGCAATCAATATGCAGGTGGGTTCCCAATTAACCTAGTTGTGCAGCGAAGAGAACGAGCGCAGGAGAGAGAGAGAAAAAGAAGGGCGAGTAGCCCATCTGGCTACACATATATACCACCAAAGCAGTGTACATCACTGTCACAACAGCGCTTCTTTTCATTCAAAGGCTTTATGATTTTTCCTATAATGGCGGGCCGGTCTCTAGTCAAAATGCCCGGGCCGATTTTTTGTTCCAGTCCAGCCCTGTATGCAGCTCATCTGCAGTCTGGTGTTGCCTACATCTTCCTATTTGGAAGGCAGAATTTCTGAGTTCTGAGTATAATCGAAAGAACCACGACTGCAGTTTTCATGTTGGATGTAAAAAGCGCACGTGATGCTGTGACGTAGGCCAGGATCATGGCGGCGGTCAACGCTGGTCCAGGTGTGGGATTTCTCTCGTGGAAATATGCACATTATTTTTTCCTTTCTGTTGGTAGGTGGCACAGTGCACTTGTGGCTAGTTAGCAAGCTAGAAGACTGGCAATCTTGCTGGGCATCCATTTACAGAAGCAACACATTAACAAGAGAATTTTGAGTAAAACCCAAAGTTACTTTCCCTAGTAACTAGTTACTTTGAAAGTAATTAGTAACTTGAAGTAACTGAGTTACTTTTGATAGAACTAGTAATGTAACCAAGTTACTAATTTAAAGTAACTTACCCAACACTGGTTATACCCTTATGTGACTACTGTATAAATTTCTTATCTATGTTTGCAGATGCAAAATCCAATTTTTTTTCAGTTTTCTCATATTTGAATATCCTATGCCATATCTCTATGGGCACTTTTATTAGCACAGGGAACAGGTCTGCATCTATATGTCTTTTAATAAGTGGTTGATCTCCAAGCAGTGATTGAAGCGGTGTCTCACAGTAGGATTGACCCATCTCCTTCCATTTAGCCTCACACATTGGATCACACCACCCAATCATCACTCGTAACTGTGCAGCCCTGTAATAGTCCTCCAGACATGGCAGAGAGAATCCACCCTTGTCCTTTTGCAGTTGTAGTGGGGTCTAATGTTGTAATGAGGGTACATGTATAGGCAGCGGCTGAAACAAATAGAGAAGCTTTGACAAAAGATTCATTTTTATTATATCTGATTGTGCATATTCATTGGCAATAATGACCAGCGCTGTAGGTCTGCCTTAATTTCTGACGTCAGTGGGACATAATTGCATTCATAGAGATGGGATAAATCCGTGGGTATATGGATTCCTAGATATTTTATAGAGGTGTTTCTCCAGTTAAACTTGGCTATCTTTTGAATGTCTTGTGGTGGTTAGTAATTATATAAGAGAATCTGAGTCTTCTGTAAATTTAATTTATATCCGGATTATATGCCAAATGTTTTCAATAATGAAAGAAGATTAGGCAGACTGATTTCAGGGTTAGTTAGCGCTATGAGAACATCGTCAGCATACAGACTAACTTTATACATTATATCATTAATTATTACACCTGCCTTTAGATTCCCTGATAGCTTGCGCCAGAGGCTCAATGAATAGCGCAAAGAGAGTGGGACTGAGAGGGCATCCCTGGCGGGAGCCTCTCTCTAGTTGTTGTGTATCTGTTAAATCACCATTAATTTTAATCCTGGCAGTGGGCGAGTTGTATAGAGACTGTAAGCATCTGATGATTTGGCTGTTAAAACCAAATCTCTCTAAAACCAAATAAAGATAATTCCAGCAGACAGAGTCAAACGCCTTTTCAGCATCAAGACTGACAGCTACTGATTTGAAATTTTTCCATTTTGTTTACTAGATGGAGAGCCCGCCTCACATTATCGTGAGTTTGCCTATTTCGAACAAAGCTTGTTTGATCCTTGTCCGTTAGTTCCGAAGTTGTAAATTCCAACCGTTTAGCTAATATTGGTCTGTAGGAACCACAATCTTTTTTATTTTTACCCCGTTTGGGAATTACTGAAATATCTGCTCGTTTCCAGGATTGTGGTATCTCCCCCCGTAAGCACATGGTTAAAGCAATCCCTAAGCAGAGGGGTTACTAGATCTCTGAAGTGTTTGTACCCCTCTGCTGGGTAGCCATCCTCACCTGGCCATCTTATTACCTTTCAATTTTGAAATGGCCTTGTTAATCTCCTCCACAGTTACTGTTTGTGTTAATCTTTTATTTTGTTTTGTTGCTATCGATAGTAAATCAAGGGAGGAAAGAAATGCATTAACAGAGGGCACATCTATCGTGGTTGGTTCTGCGTACAGTCGGGTATAATAGGTCACAAAAAATTCTTTTATGCTTTTCATGTCATGACATCTTATCATTTGCTGGGTTTTTAATTTTCTTAATTAATCTGACAGCGTGCTGTTTCTGTATCCTCCAAGCAAGTACCGTATTTCCCGGACTACAAAGCGCACCTGAATATTAGCCGCACAAGCTAAAATCAGGGGAAAATCCTGTTTTGTACATACATTAGCCGCACCTGACTAAAAGCCGCAGGTGTTTCAATGTTGACTTATCATATGTAAGAGAATATGCACAAAGGGAATTGTCAGGAAAGAGATGGCCGTTTGGAGACACATCCCTTTTATTAATATTTTGAAAAACAAGTTACGGGTACATATTTGCATAACTTTTTAGGTATATGTAGAAGTACCAGTAATTACAAGTACGAAACATGTACTGTGCTTCATAAACGTGTAACAAATGTAGTACATAACAATAACCTACAGCACACCAGAAAAATAGATTCGGCCTACCTTTTAGGCTCAGGTGCAGTGACACGGCTTTAACAAGAAGAAAAGTCATTCACCACCATCTTTCTCTTCTTCCTGCACACTAAAAACCACCAAAGTCCTCTTCTCCAGTGTCGGATAGGAACAGGCTCAGGATGGCTTCGTCATCCACTCTCCGCTTCTCTCCTTTGTTGTCACTTTCAAAACCAAAGAAATCCTCGTTGTCAGTGTCAGAGTCGAACACCCTCTGAAGGGCCGTGGCGGTGTCCTCCTCTCCATCATGCAGCAGTCCAGCCCTCGAAATCTGTTGGTAATCGTGGATGTTTTTCACACTTTTCCACGCTGTCAGAATCCACTGACAGACTTGAGCATAACTTGCTTTTCGCAAGTTTATCGCCGCTCGTCATCCACGTCTCCCGCTGAACGCGTAGCGCTACTTTGAAGTTTGTTTTTCGCGCTACTTCGTACGGCACTACGTTGCCTGGCGGACAGACATGTGACAAACATACCACTCTTGAACCCCAATACTGTTTGTCTGATCACATGCCCTTCCGCCAGGCAACGTAGTGCCGTACAACAGCGGAACAAACAAAACAAATAGTCTTACGATATGACAAAAATCATGGACAATCCATAGAAAAGCCGCACCTGACTAAAAGCTGCAGGGTTCAAAGCTTGTGCAAATAGTAGCGGCTTATAGCCCGACAATTACGGTAGTTTCTTAGATTTTGTCACGGTGCGGCTGTGTGGCAGGCAGGATGTAGACCCAAATGCAGGACTCGAACTCAAAGGGTTAACTGAGAGAGGCTACTTTATTGCAGTAGAAAGATTTCCACAAAAACATAAACTTCCCAAGAACAAAACCACACTAGAAACTAAGAACTAATAACAAAAACTCCAGGAGCATGGAAGGAGGCACACAGCATGGTGAGGGGACAACACAACAGAGAACAAAGGAGAACACAGGGCTTATATACACAAGGGAGTAATCAGGGAATGGGAAACAGGAGGGAGACACAGGTGGGAGAAATTAGACTAACAAGACAGGGGAGAAATAAAACTGAACACACTGACATCAGACTGGGACTATCAAAATAAAACAGAAAACACGAAACAAATCACAAAGACGCAGACTTGACACTGACAGGCAGACTGAAAGAATATAATACATGGAACACGTGAGTGTGAATCCCTCCATAAGTCAACCAACACTAATTCCTTAAGCATTTCTTTTACATATACTGCTTCTGTTTGTGACAATTTAGTTTTGCTGGACGTGTCCAAAAACGGATTCAAGTTAATATTCCAATCTCCACCACATATTAATACGCCTGATGTTTCTGTTGCAATTAATTCAAAAAGGGTCCTGATCAAATGTTTATCAGTCCCTGGAGGTCTGTACACATTAAACAATGAAGTTCCTTGTGATCTATGTACCCTTTAACCAGTATATAACGCCCCTTCTTATCTCTGATTTGTGAGGAGAGTTGGAAATGTACTTTGTCAGACAATAAGATGGCCACTCCTCTAGAATGTTTTTTTATATGTGAGGATTAACACACATTTTTAAACCCCATTTTACACTGGGACAGAAAGATGTTTATCTTGCCAGAAAATTATATCTTGTTTTTCTTGTTTAATTTTAGCAAGAGCTTTGTTTGTGTAAGTGTAATTACCTTATCTAATCCAATCCAACTTTATTTATATAGCACTTAAAAACAACAAAGTTGACCAGAGTGCTTTCCAATAATAAAACAGATAAAAGTTAAAAACAAACTAAGCAGACAAAGAAATAAATATAAATAACAGTAAAATAAATATATAAATGAAAATGATAAAAAAAATCAGTATATATATTAAATCTTAAAACATGAGTAAAATAGACAATAAAATATACAATGAATAAAATTAACAAAATAAAAAAATTAAGAGCAACAACTGATTAAAAACTGACTACAAACTGACTCTGGTACTACTCCTAAAAAGCCTTTGAAAAACAGTGCGTTTTTAAAAGCGATTTAAACATTTAAAGTGTTGGGGCCAATCTAATATGGGAGGGCAGTTTATTCCATATTTTAGGGGCAACAACAGCAAAAGCTCAGTCTCCCCGGTGTTTCAGTCTCGACATGGGGACAGCAAGGAGTGACTGGCCAATTGACCTGAGAGACCTTCATGGAGTGTATCGGTGTAGAAGGTCTGACAGGTAAGAAGGAGCCAGGCCATTTAAAACTTTAAAAGCAAACAATAAAATTTTGAAATGAATTCTAAAATGGACAGGCAACCAGTGTAAAGAGGCAAAAACAGGGGTAATGTGCTCACGTTTGCGTGAGCAGCAGCATTCTGGACCATTTGCAAGCGTGATAGTGAAGCCTGATCAATACCAATATAAAGTGCATTACAATAATCAAGGCGAGTGGTCACAAATGCGTGTAAAATTCTCTCCAAGTCATAAAAAGAAATAAAAGGTTTGACTTTAGAACGCTGCCTCAACAGAAAAAAAGCTATTTCTCACCACTGTATTTATTTGTTTATCCATTTTAAGAGCTGTGACAATTTTTACTCCAAGGTTGGAAACAATTGGTTTGACACAGGAAGTGAGAGGACCCAAATAAGATGGAGGGACACCAGGGCCACTCGGCCTAAATATAATGACCTCTGTCTTCTTTTCATTAAAATTTAAAAAATTCAGAGCCAGCCATGCTCTGATATCTTTAAGACATTCTAAAATAGGCCTGAGGGGGTCATTGTGTTTCAAGGGTAAATAAATTTGACAGTCGTCCGCATAAAAATGAAATGGAACTTTATTTTTTTAATAATATGGAAGTAAATAAATGCTAAAAAAGAAGGGGCCCAAGGATGGATCCTTGGGGTACACATGGGAGGGCGGCGGAAGATGAATAAAATTTACCAAGTGAGACAGAGAAACTTCTGTCAGATAGGTATGACTTTAACCAGTGCCTCTAATTCCAACATGTTCTAAGCGAGAAAGCAAAATGTTGTGATCTACTGTATCAAAAGCTGCTGTGAGATCCAAAAGCACAAGTAAAACATAAACAGAGTCAGCAGTTAGTAAGATATCGTTAAAAACTCTCAAAAGTGCAGACTCTGTGCTGTGAAGTGCTTTAAAACCTGATTGAAATACCTCAAAAATGTTTTGACTCTTTAAAAACATCTGCAGCTGTGAAGACACTACTTTTTCCAAAATTTTGGAAACAAAAGGAAGCTTTGAAATAGGTCTGGAATTACACAACAGAGGCATCCAGGCCAGGGTGTTTTAGCAGAGGCTGGACCACTGCCTGTTTAAAAGTTACAGGTACATTGCCTAAAGTCAGGCTGCTTTTTATAAGCCTTTGAATATAAGGTCCAATAGTGCCCCAAACTTCTTATAAAAATCAAGGAGGAAGGACATCACTGGGAGAGCCAGACTTGATTTGGGTGACAATTTTACCCAGATAAGACAGAGTCACGGGTTCAAAGTGGCTAAAAACTGGTGTAAAAATAACAGAAGGGTCATAAGAAGGGGGTATGATATGTGCTCTAATAGTTAAAATCTTGTCAACAAAGAAATTTAAAAAAGCTTCACAAGTTTCAGCAGAAGCTTCTGTACAGTTGGATTGGGGAGGGTTAATAACAGAGTTTAAAATACTAAATAAGACACAGGCAGTTGTCGTTAATATCACCTGCAAAATGGGCAGACTTCTGGTTCTTAACAGTTTTCTGATATTTATGCCAGCTATCCCTTAGAATATCGTAAGAAACTTGTAGCTTGTCTTTTTTCCATTTACGTTCTGCTTTTCTGCACTCTTTTCGAGCTGCCCGATGTCATTCAGCCATTGCTCAGGCTTTGATTTAGGCCGTCTGACCTTCAGGGGAGCAACAGTGTCCAGAATGTTTTGACAAGTAGAGAAAAATTATGCAGTCAGCTCCTCAGTGTCAGCACAAGCTGAGAGCTCTGAATCAACATTAAGGGCCTTATTAAAGGCGGTAGAAAACTGAGCTGCACTTGATGGTTTAAACATGCGAGAAGCAGTAGGAGGACCACAAGTAGTGATATTGCAGGGAAGAGAAGTTTCAAACAATACAGGCATATGATCAGAAAAAACAGCGTCATAAATCTGAAGGTTAAAAACAGGTAAACCATATGACAAAACCAGATCCAGAGTGTGTCCATGTTTATGTGTGGGACCAGTGACAGACTGCAAAACATTAAAAGCATCAAGTAGGTTTAAAAAGTCCTTTGCCAGCGTAATAGTTCTGAGAAAGTGCTTAACTCACCGTCACTTAGCCAGGTTTCTGTCACACAGAGGAAATCCAGATTATGAGAAGTGAAGAAGAGAAGTGAAGAGAGCCATGCACTCCGGCACCATCTTGGATATTCTAGAGTTATATTGTTCTCTTATATCCATCAGCAAAATGAAAATACACAATAATGTAAACCTCTAGGTGCTCTGAAAAGAAAATTTGGGTCTGCGGAACAACATAACTGAACAAATAACATGTATGACTTCCAATTATGAAGTGTACGTCCAACTTCGAAACAAAGAGGAGAGTCCCTAGAGTCCCCGAGAGCCCCTCGTAGTGCTGCTTGGTAATCTCCGCTCATCATAGCAGCGCTCTTGGAAAAAGCCAGTAACATCCCATAACTGCGGTCAAACCTATTACATCAGAGATGTGGTCATTTTAACTAATGATTTTAATTTTATTTTAAATTATTGTCTATTAATTGTAATTGTATTTATGATGTAATTTGGTTTTCTGAAAATGTATGTTTTATTGTAAAATGTACATATTTTTATTGTAACAAGGGACAATTGTTGAAAAATAAGCAATAGCTATAAACTTATGTGCGTTACATCAGTTTCATGTTTTGTACTTGAACTACAGTATGTTAAACTGCACTGTCCCTTTTAAATAAATAAATCCAAATAATTTTACAGATGAAAACTGCAGTTTCAGGTGCGGAAAAAAAATGAGGTGTTACTATCCATACACTTGAATCCCTGGAGCTTTTCCTGGATGTATTTCATCCATTCCTTACGGATCCGCCGCGGCACCCCACTCGCTCTTTCCTAGAGGGGTGTCCTCGGCTTGGGTGCGGGGATGTGTGGTATTGGATCGTCCGCTCCCTTTTCCATCAACTTCCTCTTCTCCAGGTCATCGGAAGCGTCTTCCGCGTTGTTGTAAACCACGGGCCCGTTTTCATAAAACACATGCAGTCTCGACGAATACAATGCTTGGAAGCGGAGCCCCTTCTCTTTTAAAATCTTCCTGATCGAGTTGTATGCTTTGTGTTTAGCTAAAATGTCACTGGGGTAGTAGTCTTGGTCAAAATACACCCGTCTCCCTTTCAGCAGTATTTCCTTTTTGGTCCACGCAGAGCGGAGCACCAAGTCCTTGGTCTTGTATTCCAAAAGATGAATCACGATAGACCTGGGGTGGGAGCCCGGTCGTGACCTGGGGCCGAGCGAGCGGCGGCACCGCTGTATGCCCAGATTAGTGTCCAAGAGGGATAGTTTCTTCTTTATAAAATTCTCCATGAATTCGAGCATGTTGTCCCCTTCTTCGCCCTCTGGTATCCCGTGAACACGTATGTTATTCCTGCAAGAGCGGGCTTCCAAGTCGGACAGACGTGTCTGGAGTAGGGCTGGGCGATATGACCCAAAATTCATATCTCGATATTTTTTAGCTGGATGGCGATATAAGATATATATCTCGATTTTTTTTTTAAAGCCATAAGTTAAGAACAAAAAGAGAGTTCTTAGTCACACTGTGTCCCAGATGTCACACGGGCACTTTTATTTACATACAGCGTAGATGTACATGAAGAAATTACTCAAAAATAAATTATCAGCATTTATTAAATAATCATGGTCCATAAATAAAAGAAAACAATGTTGTTTTTGTGCATAACAAAAAGCTCATAATTGTGCAGTCAAAATGTAAACTAATAGACGCTGAGCATAATAACAAAGAGACAGATTTCAAAGCTGCACCACGTCTCTGAACAGGTGCCATTTGTGGTCCTTATACACACACAGTACGGTAATATTACGTTGAAGCACAGTACGTATCACTCCGCGAGGCTCCTCCCCGGTAGCCGTAATCCTCCGACAATCCATCAAGCGGTGCAGCTCCGTAGCTTAGCAAAGTCATAATAAAACATTTTTGACAGATTGCTGAGCGCTGTGTACCACATAAAATCGGTTCGCGGTCAGTAAGCACAACCAGAATTCATACATAAGGCGCAATGTCGAGTTTTGAGAAAATGAAAGGATTTTAGGCCGTGCAGCCCCTCCGGGCTGCATGTCGTTAGCGCGGTTAGCTTGTTAGCGCGGTTAGCTCGCTAACACGTTGACGCCGTCCAGCCCCACGCACGGGGCGATCCGCGGTAACTCGCTAACGGAGATTTTCCGCTTTCATCTTGTCATTGCCTGCAGGTGAAGCTATGGGGGAGGCGGAGTTGTGTTCAGTGAAGGAGAGGCGAGGCCGAGTAACGTTGCGTAGAGACAAAAGTGGACGAAAGAGAGGCAAACCTGCGGCTCCACAAGTATAATTATAATGTAACATAGACTATATCGATATAAACGATATTGTCACATCTTATATCTCGTATGAAAATATATCGATATTTTTAAAAAACTCGATATATCGCCCAGCCCTAGTCTCGAGGTCCTCTTGTAACTGGAGAGTATGGCTGAGCACGTCTTTAAGATCGACTGTGACCTCCTCTACCTCGGTTACTCTCTGCTCAACCTCCTCGATTCTGCTTGTTACCTCTTTCACGTCCGTGACAATTTCGTCAAGCCATTGCCCCACTTCTTTCCTAAACTCCGACATTTCTGTTTTCACAAGTCCAGTCTTTTCCATTATTTCTCTTTTCAAATTAGCCTGGACTTCTTTCAGCTCAGCAAGAATGTTAGCTTCAATTGCCTTCATAGCTCTGTGTAGCTTTAGCTTGCTAGCACCGTCAATTTCTTTTGGTGAAAAAACTCCTTCCTCCGCACTTTCTTGCCGAATTCCTCTTGTCTTTCTCTTGTTACCCCCTGGCATACTATTATGAATATTCTTAGTTGTGTTATAACATGTCAATTGTCAAGGGGTAACCAGACCGAGCTGAAACATTATACTGCAACCAGTTTCCTCACATTCTGGAAGTCCTCAGCACTAGGGATGGGTACCGGTGTCTGGTGCCATGATGGTACCGGTGTCCGGTGCCATGATGGCACCGGTTCTGACATAAACGGTAGTAACCAGACTGAAAAGCAGCGCACATTTCGTTGCTTTATTTCGGTGCTTTTTTTTCCTGAGCTGTGATACACTTCTAGCCAATCATTTTACGTTTCCGAGGATAGTAGGTGGGGCCAGGTACGTACGTTCTTTTATGCAGAGCTACAGATTAAAAATGCCCAAGGCGAAGCGGTCAAAAGTCTGGCTGTACTTCACAGCAAAATATGCAAACTCAGCAGCCTGCAACAAGTGCTTTAAGCTGATACTGTGATACTGTCAAAGGAAGTAACACCTCGAATCCGATGAAACACCTGGCGACGCATAGCGGGTTTTTTTTAAAAGCCGAGAAATGCGCCGTATTTGATGGCAGCAGCAGCCGTTCTTCTCTGCGTGAGTAGCTTAATGTTGTTCGTGTGTAATTTACGTTGAGTAGGCTAACCACGTTATTACATTAATGCATGTAAGGTGAACTAGCAAACATCATCATAGCTACATGCGGCTGTCTTCTTGTTTGATGGCAGATACTCCCTTCACCCTGGCCAAAAAGGCTAAAATGACCAAAGAAAAAGAGAGAAAAAGCTAAACATGAGAGGTTTTTGGACAAAGTTTGTATTTTTTCCATTGTTTAAGCACTGCTTCCAGCTAAGAGTGATACCATATATGCCCCATAGCTGCAGAAAAGGCTAACATTGTTATCTTTTTACAAAAAACAAGCTGAATATGAGAGGTTTTTGGACCAATTTTGTGTTCTCCATTCTTTAAGCACCGGTTTGAGCATCGTTTGAGCACCGGCACCGTTTCAAAAGTACCGATTTGGCACCGGTATCAGATAAAACCTAAACGATACCCATCCCTACTCAGTATCTCAGACAAATACTTCTACCTTCCACAGAATCCTCACATTGGTGGCTGGATTGGAAAGCCATAATAGAAGTGACAAACAACAGAAGCAAAAGGAGCTATGGCACTGTGGAAGGAAATCATGAGTGACCTTCCACTGTAGCAGACAAAGTGTCATGGTCCGTGGCTCAGTATCCGGGGAGTGTTCGGGTCGCTCTGGTGGCCTCGGGCTGGCCCATCACCATCGCACCTGCATTCCATTCCAGGCAATTACCGGAGGACTACTTCTCCTAGCGCAGACGGCTGCTCCACACCAGTCCAGTAGTCACTCCTTAGTGGTAACTTGGCTCCTTGAAGGTCTGTGCTTATTCTAGTATTCTAGTATACATACAAATTCTAGTTTGTATAATACCTTCAGTATCCGCCTCTGCCACGGACACACTCCCCTTCAAGTCCTACGGTCTGACTCTGATTGTAAGCCTTAACCTCTTAAGCCCCAACGCCCCCTGATACGGGGGCAAAAGGCAGGAGATCAGTTAGGCTTGGGGCTTAAGAGGTTAATATTCTAACCCTTGGCTAGTTGTGACTCTCCGTTCTCCTGCACACTAGTAATTGTTTCCCCTTTCTTTTACAGCGTCCCACACCCCCTATTACAGCTTCAAAGGGCATTTCTGTTCCCGATTTCCTCGGCTTTAAGTTGGATTTTTGTCTCCCCTGGTTGTTCCTGATATTTTATGTTAAACCAATAAACCTGTACGTAGTTCCAGAAGATTTGTATTGAGTCTGCTTTTGCGTCTCCACTGTGTGCGTGAACCTCGGTTCATGAAACAAAGATAGCCAGATCATTTGAACCCACATGATTAGATCTCTTTGGGCCATATGAAGTAAATGTGTATGTTTCATATATATGAAGTAAGGCTTTCCTTTCAAAGACAGCATAAAAAGCGTTCAATACATGAAAAATCTAATGCAAGTTCTTCAGCTTGTGATGGGATTTGAAAGAAATTATTATTGCAACCAGATGGCTTTTGTATACGAATTCCAATATTTGTGATCATGTGTACTCCTGAATGTGTGCCTTCCCATGTTGCATTGCTAGAGGAAACAACAAGTCCTGGGGGTCACTTTAAAATCCCCCATGGCACGTTCAGTCTCCAGGTTACTAGAGCACCACCTCTAATTTAATTACTCCCCTTGGTCTGTCAGGCCTACTGTCTGCTGCCCTGTAGTACATTACACATTCACAGAGATCCACTGGGGGAAAAGGCACGCACGAAAAATACTTGTGAGAAATAAAGCAGACAAGCATGAGTATGTGCGCACACACACCACCACGCAAACAGAAGCACAGTGCCTTGTGAGCAGGTGAGAGCTGTGCAGATGCTCTTTAGTTGACAGGAAAAATAAACCCTTAATTACCACCCAGTCTGGCCCTCTTTTCCTCTCCTTCCCCCTTATCCTCCACTCCTCTGTCCCACTGCAGTGCGGTTGCGGCGCTTGCCTCAAGGCTGGTTATTGCGGTGCTGAGCTCCTCTGAGACTCTTCCCTTGTTATTATCCTTAAACAAGCAATTACAGCTGAGTTCCAGAGTGGAGCAAAATAGAGTGGCACACCCACAGAAAATCTCTGGGTTTCTCAGACAAATGAATAGCAAAGCTCTCCTGGGCAATTTTGTTTCTGGAATAGTGCTGTGATGATAGAAGAAATGTTATAGTGAGCATGAAAAACCAGCAAGTGGGAGAAAAGAAAGCAAAGTTTAAATAGCAGCAACAAAAACAACACAAGCACAGTGGTTATGTTTGACACTAGAAAGTTCTGAAATATGTTTTACTGTTTTTGCACAGGCATTGCAGTGTTTTTCATTTTCTCTGGCTTATTAGCAAGGCTTCAGGAGGGCCAGCTACATTTCAAATATTCGTTTACTTCTGGGTACATTTGGGGTCTACAACAGGGGTGTCAAACTTGTGGCTCACCAGATGTGGCCCATGATACAATTATATCCGGCCTGCGAGATAATTTCATCAATTATTAATGGCCTGTCGATATGTGGGAGCCGAATCTTCAGCCATGCTTAGAATCCATTGTGTGAAAGAAGGAAGGAGGGCAAACGCTCCAAAGAAGGCAAGTATAGTGGTACAGGCCAGGTACAGAGAGAGACAGAAAGATCAATATATAAATGTCATGGCTGGGAGGCCAGACCAGGTACGAGGACTCAAATGCAGACACAGACGGAGGCACAGATTGACGTGAAAGCAGTACCTACCTCTGTGGAGGTTTTAAAACAAAGTTGAAGACACATCTGTTCACCCTATCCTACTTGTCTTAATTCTATGCCTTCTAATTTTTAAATTCTTACTGTTTTTAACTTGTATTGTGGTTTTTACTTGTATTGCTATGTATTGGTTCTATTTATTTATCTTTTTAAATAGTTCTGCAGCACTTTGTTTGAAACAGCTTTATAAATAAAGTTATTATTATTATTATTATTTATTTATTTACAAAGTGGACAAAACTTTAAGGTGTGGACTATGAACTGTGAACTATGAGACAAAACCTGAAAAGTCCAAACGTGAAGCTTAATCTGTGAACTAGAATTCAAAAGTCCATGAAACAGGTCCAAGGGGAAAGAAGGGGCTGTGGCACGGGCGGAGGTGTGTAGAGTTGCTGTATTAAAAAAAAAAGGAGTCAGCTGGTTTCCACTGATTGACGGTAAGATTGGAAATGTTGCTCACACGTTGCAGCGGAGAACGTCGTGGAAGGAGGGCAGTCCAAAAGGTCTGGGTGAGCTTCCAATTCAGGGTGAGTCCAAAATGTACTGATCCAGAATCCGTGGCAGGGAGGCAAAAGGAGACAAATCGATGGTTTTTGACAGTAACTGGAGGGAGAGCACTTGTAAGTGGCAATTTGTCCACAATTTATTTTACAATGTACCAACTATGCATGTATCCACTTCAAGAAGTACATACAGTGGGGCAAAAAAGTATTTAGTCAGCCACCGATTGTGCAAGTTCCCCCACTTAAAATGATGACAGAGGTCAGTAATTTGCACCAGAGGTACACTTCAACTGTGAGAGACAGAATGTGAAAAAAAAATCCATGAATCCACATGGTAGGATTTGTAAAGAATTTATTCGTAAATTAGGGTGGAAAATAAGTATTTGGTCACCTCAAACAAGGAAAATCTCTGGCTCTCACAAGACCTGTAACGTCTTCTGTAAGAAGCTTTTCTGTCCCCCACTCGTTACCTGTATGAATGGTACCTGTTTGAACTCATCATCCGTATAAAAGACACCTGTCCACAGCCTCAAACAGTCAGACTCCAAACTCCGCCATGGCCAAGACCAAAGAGCTTTCGAAGGACACCAGGAAAAGTATTGTAGACCTGCACCAGACTGGGAAGAGTGAATCTACAATAAGCAAGCAGCTTGGTGTGAAAAAATCAACTGTGGGAGCAATCATCAGAAAATGGAAGACATACAAGACCACTGATAATCTCCCTCGATCTGGGGCTCCACGCAAGATCTCATCCCGTGGGGTCAAAATGATCATGAGAACGGTGAGCAAAGATCCCAGAACCACACGGGGGGACCTGGTGAATGACCTGCAGAGAGCTGGGACCAAAGTAACAAAGGTCACCATCAGTAACACACTACAACGGCAGGGAATCAAATCCCGCAGTGCCAGACGTGTTCCGCTGCTGAAGCCAGTGCATGTCCAGGCCCGTCTGAAGTTTGCCAGAGAGCACATGGATGATACAGCAGAGGATTGGGAGAATGTCATGTGGTCAGATGAAACCAAAGTAGAACTTTTTGGTATAAACTCAACTCGTCGTGTTTGGAGGAAGAAGAATACTGAGTTGCATCCCAAGAACACCATACCTACTGTGAAGCATGGGGGTGGAAACATCATGCTATGGGGCTGTTTTTCTGCCAAGGGGACAGGACGACTGATCCGTGTTAAGGACAGAATGAATGGGGCCATGTATCGTGAGATTTTGAGCCAAAACCTCCTTCCATCAGTGAGAACTTTGAAGATGAAACGAGGCTGGGTCTTCCAACATGACAATGATCCAAAACACACCGCCCGGGCAACAAAGGAGTGGCTCCGTAAGAAGCATTTGAAAGTCCTGGAGTGGCCTAGCCAGTCTCCAGACCTCAACCCCATAGAAAATCTGTGGCGGGAGTTGAAAGTCCGTGTTGCTCGGCGACAGCCCCAAAACATCACTGCTCTCGAGAAGAGCTGCATGGAGGAATGGGCCAAAATACCAGCTACTGTGTGTGCAAACCTGGTAAAGACCTATAGTAAACGTTTGACCTCTGTTATTGCCAACAAAGGTTATGTTACAAAGTAGTGAGTTGTATTTTTGTTATTGACCAAATACTTATTTTCCACCCTGATTTACGAATAAATTCTTTACAAATCCTACCATGTGGATTCATGGATTTTTTTTTCACATTCTGTCTCTCACAGTTGAAGTGTACCTCTGGTGCAAATTACTGACCTCTGTCATCATTTTAGGTGGGGGAACTTGCACAATCGGTGGCTGACTAAATACTTTTTTGCCCCACTGTAGCAGAAAGTGATTGCCGCCGCTAGTGCCCAGATTACTACTTCCGTGCAACTGATATAAGATGCGGTAAGCTGAAGACAGCTTCAACTGTTTGTTTGTTGAAAAATAGTAACGCGACTGCACCGCATTTTCTTAATAGTAACAATAACGGCGTTGTAATGATAGAAATAGTAATTAGTTTACTCATTACTGAAAAAAGTAACGCCGTTACCTGTAACGCCGTTATTCTCATCACTGATTCTCTGTAAGATAACGGTCAACTATTGAACGGCGTATATTTAAAAGTAAAGGCTTTAAAACTGCTGCATTGACTGTTGCAAGAGCAAAGGACCTAAATTTGTGTCCGAGATGAGCGTGCGCCTTGTCATTTCAAAACATGTATCTCTCTGAATTTGTATCCTCCATGAGAGTTTGTGTTGTATTATGTCCATCCATCCATCCATCCATCCATCCATTTTCTTCTGCTTATCCGTGGCAGCAGCCCAAGCAGAGAAGCCCAGACCTCCCTCTGTCAGGGCCCTGGGTCTGAGCGACCCAGGGACCCTGAGCAGTTATGGACTTGAATTTTAATATATGTATTTCTGGTATTGTTGTCCCTCGTTCTCCCTGCTTGTAGATATGTGTGTATGTAGGTGTTTGTGTGTGGCTGCAGGTGTTTCTGAGAGCACCTGTTTACAGGCACCTTCAGGCCTGGTGGGTGTGGCCCTGGCAGGTGATTGGCCACACCTGAAGACCGTGACACACCTGCAGCTGATCAGGCCTCATTGGAGAAGCTACTTGAGAGTGTGGTGGAGCTCTGTCCGACGCTGGATCATTGCGTGGCTTCACGTTAGTCTCTTGACCAGTTACCAAGTTTAATCTGCTGCATTGTGGTGTGTCTGACGGCTGCCTCTTTGTTGTTTTCCCCAGGAGAGGCGGCAAGGAGGAGGTAAGTGACGGAAGTGACGGACAAGGTAAGCGACTCATGTTGTAACTGATGTCAGACGCTGGAGATTTTGGCGGAAAATTAAAGCAAATGGTAGTTTAGATTTGAACAAATTCATTTAAGCTTCAGCATTACCAAATACACTTATCAATTGTCTTATAACTAACACTATTTGTCTAAATAATCTCCAACACCCTGGAGAACAACGAGGAGAGTTTAGAGACTCTCCAAGATTATATTGATCAGTGCTTTCAGGATCTCGTGATGAAGAAGACCCCGTGTGCAGCTTCCCCAGCCAAACCTGAGACGCCGTCGTCGAAAAGACAACGCCAGGCAGATTCCCCCGGCTCAACATCGCCAGCCGGCAAAGATATTGCCGACATATTGGAGTCAATCGACAAGCGATTGTCCAGTTTCGACGCAAGGCTGTCCTTGGTGGAGATTCTTCACCGAGAATTTAAATGCTTGCGAGAATCCCTGGAGTACAGCCAGCAGCAGGTGGAAACGCTTGCTGCTGAAAATGCCACGCTAAGGGAGTCGGTGAAATGTCTCACAGATAATGTTACCCAGCTCAATAGAGAAAATAAAAAAATAAAAGAAACAGTTATCGATCTACAAGCTCGTAGCATGTGTGATAATCTGGTATTTTCTGGTATTCCAGAAGCCGCTGGAGAGGACGCGGAGACCACGGTAAAAAGCTTCATCAAAACCCACCTGAAGCTGCCAGAGGACACTGTGAAGAACATCGTCTTCGATCGGGTACATCGCCTCGGCCCCATTCGGGCTACGGCCGGGAGACCACGTCCTATCGTGGTCAAATTCGGCCACTTCAAACAAAAGCAACATGTGAAAAGCCGCGGCAGGGAATTAAAACGACCAGTTCCCCAAAGAGATCTTGGAACGACGCAGGGTCCTCTTCCCAATCCGACGCGGCTTCATCCAGAAGGGCTTCCGCGCTGTCATCGCTGTGGACCGGCTGTACGTGGACGGACAGCTCCACCGCGACCCCAACATCACTCCGTGGCTGTATTAACCTCACACCAGATAAGAATCAGCTGCACCATTTCCCTATCCACTCACACTAACTTGCATTAACATCTGTTTAACTTACCAGCATCAAATCGCATCTTAAAGTGTGATTTCATAGCAGAATTAACACCGTCACTCTCCGTCAGTGATTTAATTGGAATGTTTACGTTTTGTTTTGTTTTTTTTCTTCTCGTTTTTTTTTCCCCTCTCTTTCCCCCCCTCTTGGTTTTATGCTGCTCACCCCTGTCCTTGGTTTCTTTCTTTATTCCTTTCACTGCCTCGATCACCTGCTTCGACACTCATCCACAAACATCCTTTATTTCGACACATACGCACCATGCGCTCAACGGCAGCACATTTACATCAGTCAGACAGCGCACACAGTCGTTTAGGATACACACACTTAAGCCAAGCCTACTCATATTAGTAACTATGCATACACAAAGTCAGACTCAGGGAGCATCTCGCCACACATTTTTTCTCTCTCTCCTTCTCTTTATTTATGAACAAGTGACGTATTCTCTCCACCGGGCTAAGCGACGCACACAGTATACATCCCTAGTTATACACAAACATCTATGGGTACACTGAGGTTCATTACATGGAATATAAATGGAGCTGGCTCCAGAGTAAAGAGGTTAAAAATATTTAACCAACTCAAAAAACTACAGGCAGATGTTGTCCTTTTACAAGAGACCCACAGACCTCTTAGAGGTTCGAATGAACTTAAAACACCTGAGTTTCCTAATGTGTTCTCAGCTTGTTATAATTCTAGACAAAGGGGAGCAGCAATTTTAATACATAAAAATATTAATTTCACAGTACTCGATACAGTTATAGATCCAGAGGGCAGATTCTTAATCATTAAACTATCTATACTTGATAAAAAGCTATGTGTTGCAAGTGTATATGGTCCAAATGTTGATGATCCCTCATTCTTTCACGGTTTTTCAGTGCACTCTCTGAACACTTAGATGGCACACTTGTTCTTGGAGGCGACCTCAACCTTGGACTAAATGAAGACATGGATAGGCTCAATACAGCGGGAACTCAGCGTAATTGGCAGTCCACAAATATAATCAAACAGTATATGAGCGACTTTGGTCTTTGCGATGCATGGCGCTCCCTTCACCCCACCAGTAAGGAATATACTTTTTTTCTCACATGTCCATCACTCCTACTCTCGTCTGGATTATTTTTTTGGTCAGCAGCTCACTGCTGAACGACATTTCAGACACTGAGATTCATCCTATAGCTGTCAGCAATCATGCTCCTGCATCTTTAACACTAATGCACAAGAATAATACTACGCCAAGAAAAAAGTGGAGATTTAATATATCACTACTTAAAGATGAAGACTTTATTAAATATTTTAAAAAAGAGTGGACTTCATATTTGGACTATAATGACACTCCCGAAACATCAGCTTCTGTTCTATGGGAAGCAGGGAAAGCTGTGATGAGAGGTAAAATAATTTCTTTTTCATCACATAAAAAGAAAAAAGAAAACAAAAATATTCAGGAATTAGAAAAAAAACATCAAATCACTAGAAGAAGCCTACGCGTCCCACCAAGATCAGGAAACATTGAACAAAATACGCAAAACAAAACTAGAATTAAATGAGATAATTGATAAAAAAACAAAATTCTTAGTACAAAGACTACGCCTACAAAATTATGAACATGGTAATAAATCCGGTCAATTTCTAGCAAACCAGCTAAAAATAAATAAAGAAAAAACAACTATATGTGCTGTTCAAGATTCATCTGGGAACACAATATATGATCCGATACAAATAAACAACATTTTCAGGGATTTCTATAAAACGTTGTATTCACCACAAATAAACCCATCTAAAAAAGAAATTGATCAGTTTTTGGACAACATAACTCTTCCAAAATTATTGGACACTCGAGCAATGGCACTGGATTCACCACTGACACCAGGTGAACTCCAGAAAGCTCTGATAAGTATGCCCAATAATAAGGCTCCAGGTCCAGACTGTCATGGTCCTGGGTCAGTGACCCAGCGCTTTTAGTTTGTATTCACTTTCTAGTTGATGATGATGATGATGATGGTTTGAGTTCTATGTGTTATATTCAGTCTGCCTTTGAGTCTGCGTCTGTGCCTCTGTCTATGATGTCACCCCATCTGTTTGTGAATCTGTCTGTTTAGTTCAATGTCTTGTCTGGTTCCATGTGTCTAGGGTTTCCTGTTTTACTTTGTAGGTCTGCCTCGTTATGCCCATTAGTTCCAGCTGTGTCCCCTCCTGTGTGCCATTTCCTGATTACCTGGTGTGTGTATTTATAGTTGGTGTCTGCCTGTGCTCCTCGTGGCGTCGTCTGCGTTTCTCTGTGAACCTCTCGTGTAGTCTGCTCTGTTCCATGTTTCTTCGTGTCTCTCTGCCCCTCGCCTCGTGTCCTCCATTCTGCATTAGTTTTCCCAGTTTAGGTTTATGTTCGGTTCTGTCCACACCTTGGTTTTCTGCACTGAAAATAAAACCCACTTGCACCTCCGCCATTGTCTGCTATTGGATCCTCCTTTCTCACCCTCCACACGACTGCCGCCCCAGCCGTGACACAGACGGCTTTCCTGCAGAATTCTACAAAGAATTCTGGTCGATTCTAGCACCAGTTTTCTACAGAACGTTGTTGGAAATTAAAGAAAAGGGCAGACTTCCATCAAATATGAATTCTGCAAACATTAATCTCCTGCTAAAACCAGGCAAAGACCCTGTATATCCCTCAAGCTATCGTCCAATATCCCTTATAAACGTAGACCTTAAAATAATCTGCAAAGCTCTCTCAAAGAGACTGGAGAAAATAACCCCCCTCTTAATTAATCCTGACCAAACTGGTTTCATAAAAGGTAGGCACTCATCAACAAATACACGTAGATTACTTAATTTGATAGACTACTCATACAGTAAAAACCTAGAAACTACAATATTCTCTTTAGACGCAGAAAAAGCATTCGACAGAGTTAACTGGAAATTTCTATTTGCAACTTTACACAAATTTGGTTTTGGATCCTCTTTCATAAACTGGTTAAAAATATTATATAATTCCCCAACAGCTTGTGTTAGAACAAATGACCAGACATCCTCCAGCTTCTGTCTCTTGAGGGGCACCAGGCAGGGATGCCCACTCTCCCCTTCACTGTTTGCAATTTTTATTGAACCACTAGCAGCAGCAGCAATTAGACAGAATTCAGTAATTAAGGGCATAAAATGCAAGAACGTGGAACATAAAATCAGCCTTTATGCGGATGATGTGTTACTCTTTCTCCAAAATTCACAAACCAATATCTCTGGGGTGATTGAATTGATAAACTCTTTTGCAAGAATATCAGATTACTCAATTAACTGGTCAAAATCTACAGTTCTACCGATTAATTGCTCCCTTCATAATTCCTCTTCTACACCACTGCAATCGGGAAATATAAAATATTTAGGTATTAATGTTTCTCCCAAGCTTGCAAATCTAACTAAATTAAACCATATCCCACTTTTAAAGAAGGTAGAAGATGATCTGGCTAGATGGAAATGTCTACCCATATCACTCATGGGAAGGGTTGCCGCTATAAAAATGATGGTCTTACCAAAAATAAATTATTTATTCTCAATGATCCCAACTAAACCGCCACAAGATTGGTTCAGATCTCTAGATTCATGTAGGTCCAAATTCCTTTGGAAAAATAAACCCCCACGTATAAGCTTAAAAACACTACAAAAGACCAAGGATAAAGGAGGATTAGAACTACCTAACTTTCAGCATTACTTCTTAGCCAACAGGCTTCAGTTTATCTCAGGATGGCTAAAACATACCCTCTTAGATGAACCTTGGCTAGATGTAGAACAAGCACTTTGCAATAATCTAGAGATCTCAGACCTACCATTTATCAGCTCAAACATCCAACGACATGAATGCTTTAAAAGCATCAACATCAGCGCTTCTCTGACAGCATGGTGGGAGTTTCTAAAATTGACAGCGTCTTCATTAATCCCATGCAAACGTACACCTATCTGGAACAACCCTGACATATTACAAAACAATAATATGATAAACTTTTCAGATTGGAGTGGTAAAGGAATCAAATATTTAGAACATATACTAGAAGGAACAGAATTTATTTCATTTGACAGACTAGTTACACAATATGGGATCAACAAGAAAAGATTTTTAGAATATCAACAAATTAAATCCATAGTAAAAGAGAAATTTAAACCGGGTCAAGTTGAACTACAAACACCACCAAGTGTGGTTCAATTTCTTACTCTTAAAACCCCCAAATTACTATCCAAAATATACAGAATGCTTTCTAAAACAGATGAATCAATATCACTTCCTATTGCAAAATGGGAAGCGGATTTATCAGTTAACTTAGACCTAAACTTCTGGTCTCAGATTTGCTTAAAAACCTTTCATCTAATTAGAAATCCCAGCCTTCAATTAATTCAATACAAAATATTACATAGAGTGCACTATACAGGTCATCGGATGTTCAAAATGGGCTTTACGTCTACCAACAGCTGCTCACACTGCCAAGCCAATTCACCGGACAATTATATCCACGCTCTTTGGTTCTGTCCACCAGTTCAGAAGTTTTGGCGCGAGATATGTGAAGACTTATCGAAGTGTCTGAAATGTAACATTCCAACTTCCCCCTTAGTGTGTTTGTTGGGCAGCTTAGATAATGTCACTTCAGAAAAGAATATCGCCCATATGGTTTTCACTGCCCTATGCATAGCCAAGAAAACAGTCCTCATGAACTGGAAAAATAAAAATAATCTTAATTCTAACCAATATAGAAATTATCTATTAGATTACATTAGTCTTGATACAGCCTCTGCCACCACATCAGATCAATTGCTCTGGGCTCCTTTGATCAGCTCCATCACCTAGTGGGGGTGGGGGGGTCATAGTTTGGTCCCGCCTTCACTGTTGTGATTGGTGTGGGGGTAGGGACAGGCTTAGGGCGTCGGGGAGTTCCCCGGAGGCATTTTCCTTGGGGGGCTCAACCCGGGGTAGCGGTCATGTCCGGTTAGGGGCTCTGTTGGCTCTCAGGTGACTGTTTCCTCGCGGCTGCGTGCAGCGGGACTAGGGGAGGGTCTGTGCTGACGGACGTGGGTTACTGACCTGGTAGCCTGGCTGCCCCTGGGTGGGTCCGGGATGGGCGTGAGGTTCTGGGGGCGCTCCGTCTCTGGGCTGGGGCCCGGGCCGGGCCTCGGGGGCTTGGGTCCTGGTTGGTGTGTAGCCGGGGTTGTGGGCGGGTGGGTGCATGGGGGCCCAGCCCTGGAGCAGGGTGCCGCCGGTGCATCGAGCCACCTGGGGGGCTCTTCAACTGGTGGGGAAGATTGTCACATCTTGCAGGAGCTTTCCTCTCCTCAGGGGCTCTCTCTACAGGAGGGAGAGATACAGGAGAGGTGGAGGAAGATCTCAGCCTGGGTGTTTATTGTCTTATGTAGTCTGGAAGAAGAGTGGATGGTGGGGTGGGTGCAGTTTTCTCTGTGGTGGGGTTGGGTGGACTGTCCTGGGCTCTGTGGGGCCGGGAGGCGCTGCTGCGCTGGGCCCCGGTCTGGATGGGCCTGGGCCCCCTTTCCCTGGTGGGTCGCGGAGTATGGGGGTGCCTACTGGGGTCAGCGGGGGAGCTGGCCCCAGGGAGGGGTCACTTGCCCCTCCCTTCCTTCCCTCCCCATCTCCAGCTGCCTCCCTCTTCCCGCTCCACCACAACCACCCACACATGCAGGACCTTGGAGTAGGGGTATGTCACCAGGGTGCAGAGGAGGCCACCCCCCCCTGTCCCCTTCTGGCTGCCTCTGCCTCAATTTTATCCCACAACTTAGACATTCACATTACTCACACTCTCATTACACATACATATAGGATCTTGGGGGTGGGCACGATACACGGAATCCAAAGTACCATCCGGGTGTACACCCCACCCCTGGCGTCGTTGCCCACCTCTCAATGTTAAATACACGTAGACATTGAGGGCCAGCAGGAGGGACCATGCGCTTACCTGCTGCTCTCTGGCAGGTAGCTCCATGCCCTCCTGGGTTTTAAATGCACCTTAGAACACACATGCATCAACACTACAATGAGCGGGTGGAGGGAGGTTTGGAGTCTTCTCTCACCCCCATTCTCTGCGACCTGCTGGAGCGGGGGGGCTAGGAGGAGGAGTTGGCCGTCCGACTGCGGTCTGGAGTGTGGGGCCTGCATGCTGCTGCGGAGTCGGGACGGTCTGTCTCCCCCCACCGCAGGGAAAAGGGTAACACCACCTGGGTCTGGGGGCAGTTCCCCCCCTCCAGGGGCAAGGGTACCTAGACCCGGGGCTTAGAGTACGCTTGGGGAGTGTGATCGTGTGTACAGCGTCTCTTTATGTCTGTCTCCACGTTGGTTGAGTGTGGAGTAAGTGTATATGAGAACATGAGGGTGGGAATGGATGTTTGTATATGTGTGTGCCTGTATTTCTGTGTCTATATGTCAGGTTGGGTGTCAGGCGCCACCTCTCTGGGGACATCTTAGGCCCTCCAAGGTATGGAGGCCTATCTCCCCCTACCACCACTTCCCCTGCCAGTGGCGGACTCCCTCAGACATCGGTGCGTTGGAGGTTCTTTGTGTCCGGGGATGGGCGTCCAGGTACACACTGGCTCACTCCTTGGCGGCCGCTTATCGGGGCCTGGAGCCTGGGGCTTGCTCGGGCCACTTCGGAGGTGGGGTGCCCCCGGCCTCTCGGCCTGGGGCTCGGTCACTCAGGCACGGCTGGCTGCCGGCGGAGCTCACGGGCGCGTCACTGCAACTCCCCCTGGTTTCTGCTCCGCGGCTGCTGAGTGAGCCCTCATCTGGGACTCTCCTCAGCTCTTTCTGGGACAGTGGCGCGGCTGCCCCTCTGTTGGTCTTCCTTGGTCTCTTGTGTTCTGAGGGCCTCTGGATGTCTGGAGTTTTGATCTCCACCATACCTGCTTCATGCCCTGGAGGACGGGGCTGTAGCCCCCCCACACCCTCTAGCAGATCATTACATGAAGGAACCTTTTAAAAAACAAAAAACAAACGCGTCCATGCTCACAGGTGTACACACGGGTGATCACACCCACAAACTACACCCTTTTTGGCTCCTACCTCAAAGCACACTGTGTTCTGTTGATCTTATGTGCTGCAGGGCAGGGCAGGGATAGCTCAGTAGGTAGAGTGGTTGCCCCATGATCGGAAGGTCGGGGGTTCGATTCCCCTTAACAGCTACCCTGAGGTACCCCTGAGCAAGGTACCGTCCCTACACACTGCTCCCCGGGCGCCCAATGGCTGCCCACTGCTTCACTGAGTGAATGGGTTAAATGCAGAGAGCAATTTCCCCACGGGGCTCAATAAAGTACAATAATAATGTACACAATAATGTTTAATATTTAGTATTTACTGTCATATTCCCATATATCATTGTGATGTTGTTTATTCTATTACTCTTGTTCTCTTCTGCTTGTTTTCTTTTTTCTTTCTCAGCAGGTGACCCAGGTGATTGATATGCTTTTTTTTCTTTTTTTCTTCTTTTTTTTTCTTTTTCTGCTCATTCTGTTGGTTTTTGGTTTTTGCCCTTCTCCCCCGTCCCTCTTCTCAGCTGTTTCTCTTTCCCTCTTTCTTTCTCCCCTTCTTTCCCCCAGTCAAGTCTGTCCCATATTCAGTAAGTGAAAATAAAATAAACAATAAAAGGTGAATCAAATGGACCATTATTGCAAGGCTGGGATGGTCAATTTGGTAAAGTAAATCCGTTGGGCATCTTTCTTTGCCTTTAGACAACAATTCTGATGGCAAAAGAGCCAAACGGGACAGGCCAAAACAAAAAAAAACAAAAAACAAAAAAAAAACATGTATCTCTCTGAATTTGTATCCTCCATGAGAGTTTGTGTTGTATTATGTCCATCCATCCATCCATCCATCCATTTTCTTCTGCTTATCCGTGGCAGCAGCCCAAGCAGAGAAGCCCAGACCTCCCTCTGTCAGGGTCCTGGGTCTGAGCGACCCAGGGACCCTGAGCAGTTATGGACTTGAATTTTAATATATGTATTTCTGGTATTGTTGTCCCTCGTTCTCCCTGCTTGTAGATATGTGTGTATGTAGGTGTTTGTGTGTGGTTCAGGTGTTTCTGAGAGCACCTGTTTACAGGCACCTTCAGGCCTGGTGGGTGTGGCCCTGGCAGGTGATTGGCCACACCTGAAGACCGTGACACACCTGCAGCTGATCAGGCCTCATTGGAGAAGCTACTTGAGAGTGTGGTGGAGCTCTGTCCGACGCTGGATCATTGCGTGGCTTCACGTTAGTCTCTTGACCAGTTACCAAGTTTAATCTGCTGCATTGTGGTGTGTCTGACGGCTGCCTCTTTGTTGTTTTCCCCAGGAGAGGCGTGGAGACGAGAGGGCAGCAAGCACCGGGTGCTCAAACACTGGGAAGCGGAGACAGGAACACTAGCACTGGGAAGAAGACACGTCACGGGGGCCAGGAATGCACTGAGGATTTATTGTTATGTTTGTCCATTCACTGTAAATAAACGCACTGCTGCTATTCAGAGCTCCGCGCCTGAGTCCTCCTTCCTCACTTCCCCACGGTTGGCCATCGTCAACCATGACACCCTCTCCCCAACCACCACTTCCAGTTTGTCCGGTGGAACACCCAAGCGTTCCCAGGCCAGCCGAGTAATATAATCTGAGGCGTGTCAACCAAGATAGCCCTTCAATATCCAGAGCCTTCAGGATTTCGAGGCAGACATCATCCACCCCAGGGGCTCTGCCACCAAGGAATTGTTTAACTGCCTCAATGACCTCGCCCCCAGAGATTGGCGATTATCCCCTTCGTCCGCAGACTCTGTTTCCTCCACGGAAGACATGCCAGTGGCATTAGGGAGGTCCTTGAAGTATTCCTTCCACTGCCCGACAATTTTCTCAGTCGAAGTTAGGGGCGCTCCACCCGCACTACACACAGTCCAGGTAGAACACCGCTTTCCCCTCCTGAGTCAGCTGCCAGAATCTCTTCAAGGCAGTCGGAAAGTCTTTTTCCATGGCTTCTCCAAACTCCTGCCACACCCAAGTTTTTGCTTCAGCCACTGCCCGTGTTGCGTTCCGCTTGGCCTGTTGGTACCTAGCAGCTGCCTCCAGAGTCCCACAGGCTAACCAAGACCGATAGGACTCCTTCATCAGCTTGGTGGCTCCCCTTACCGTTTGGTTCAGTGCAGCGGCTTCGGCAATGGAGGTGCTGAACATGGTCCATTCCGATTCAATGTCCCCAATCTCCCTCAGAATGCTGTTGAAGATCTCGCGGACTGGGGCCTCAGCTAGGCATTGCCAGCTCACCCTCACTGTACGTTTAGGCGTGCCAGGTCTGTCCAGCGGCCTCCCCTGCCACCTGATCCAACTCACCACCAGGTGGTGATCAGTTGACAGTTCAGCCCCTCTCTTTTCCCAAGTGTCCAAAACATATGGCCTTAAGTCTGGTGATATGATTACAAAATCAATCATAAACCTGCAGCCTAGAGTGTCTGGGTCCCACGTGCACTTATGGACACTCTTATGTTCGAACATGGTGTTCATTATGGCCAAACTGTCATTTGCACAGAAGTCAAATAACAAAACACAGCTCGGGTTCAGATCTGGAAGGCCGTTCCTCCCAATCACACCCCTCCAGGTCTTGCTGTCATTGTCCAAGTGAGCACTGAAGTCTCCCAGTAGGACAACAGAGTCCCCAGGAAGAGCACCCTCCATTACCCCACCCGGGGACTCCAAGAAGGCTGGGTACTCTGAACCACCATTCAGCACATAAGCACAGATGACTGTTAGGACCCATTCCCTGACCCAGAGGCGAAGGAAACAAACCCTCTCGTCCCCTGGGAGAAACCCCAACATCCAGGCAACTAGCCAAGGGGATACCAAGCTACCCCAGCCTGCCACCTCTCACCAGGGGCAACTCCAGCCTGAGACAGAGTCCAGCCCCCCTCTAGGAAACTGGTTCCAGAGCCCAAGCCATGCGTTGAGGTGAGCCCGACTATATCTAGCCAGTACCTCTCAACCTCACATGCTAATTCAGGCTCCTTCCCCACCAGAGAGGTGACATTCCATGTCCCAATTGCCAGTCTTGGTATCTGGTGATTGGTTCCGCCAGGGCCTCTGCTCCTGGCCACCGCCTGGCTCACAATGTAAGCCGGGTTGTATTATGTTCAAATGTTTAATTAAAAATTTTTTTATTGCTCATTCATAAAGAAGAAAGTTTGTAACTATCTTGACTAGTGAAGAGAGTGTAATTTAAACTTGTGTCAAAAAGTTCACAGAACTTGGATATGCACAGAATGTTTTCCTTCATCATGTGGTTGAACTTGCAGGTATGTCCCATTTGCTGGGAGTAAGGGCGCCCTCCATTTGTGAGGTGCGCCTGCTGCTTGCGGCACAGGGAGGAGAGGGCGGGGCGGCGGGGGATTCTCTGGCTGGCTGGAGCAGCATCTAATAACTCACTCGCAAAATAAAACAAAATAAAAACAAAACAACAAAAACACCAGACATTATGATACAGACTTATAATTTACACCGATGTTTTTTCGAAATTCTATACACGAAAAGTGAGTGCGAGAGCCCTCGGTGCGCCTGCTTGCTGCTGAAGTCAAAGTAAACTTTATTGTCATCTCCGCTCAGTGGCGTGTCCAGCGGGGTGGCCCCCCCAACCAGACTGGCCACCCCAGGTGCCACCCCAAAGGCAAAACAATAAAATTCAATCAAATATCAAATGTACGATTATGTTTTCACGGTGAAGCTCAGATATCCGAGTGTAAGTGAATGCAGCATCGGCTTCTGCGCTATGTGCATCACGTTAGCAAAGGTAGGAGAGCCAAGCACGAAAGACGGCACTGCAGGAAACAATTTTTTGGTGAAAGAAAATGAGGACAGAATAAATGTCCCGGTAAGTAATATTAAGTTTGTTGAGTTTAGTAAACTTCGGTGAAATTAGAATACCAAAGAAAAAATAACACTTAAAGAATTAATTCAGCCGACGAATATTTCAGACAGTATGCTACTGAGGGGAGCTAACATAAGAGTTATGAGTTATAAGATATAATCTAAGTCGTAACATTGCTGTATGGAGCTGCAGATTTGGTTGCAGGTTAACATAGCTGGACTGGCCATCGGGCATACCGGGCATATGCCCGGTGACTTATTTTTTAAAAAAAAATTTTTGTAATGGCATGAACAATGAGAGGTGGTGGATTGGCCAGATGCAGGTTGATGTGTAGAAATAACTCAGTTGTTTGGTGGTGGCTATGGCGGGGCTTCCACAGAGGCAACAGGTGGATGAGGGAAGGGGAGGCAGGAGGAGAGTGTCAGGTGAACTGAACTTCAGGTAAGAAGTTATGACCTGCAGTCTATCTGGGTCAGATATAAACCAAGTTTAGGTGGAGTTTATTTTCGTTGTGCTGACTTTTTACCCTCAGTTGCAATAACTCGTACTGCGTTGTAGCCAGCTTGACGGAGTTTATATACAGCTGGGTGGTGCTATGATGTTACTGATAGTGAACTTTATTTTATTCATAAAGTTAGTTAGTAGAGTTGCCAACGGCTCCTTAAAAAAATGGAATGGTCCCTCATTCAGAGAAAATATTACACCTTTTGTATTGAGCTGAGAAGAGACGCAGTTTGTCCCGGACTTTCGCTAGAATGAAAAAAAGACACAAAGCTGGAGTTATTCTGTCGTTATGCTGCACAGCTGCCTCTTCTTCTCTCATTCTCCCCCCCTGCCTCTCCTGTTGCTACTTCAATCATGAAACTGATCAATGATCAGCTGATCAGCTTTTCTCTCTTGTTTATTTATCGCCCACTTTGCGCCAGAAAGAGGAAACCAGCAGATGTCGCGCTAAACAACAGCAGCACGTTTAAGCTTGATCAGCTGTTGTTAGAATTTATTTAATATTAATTTCTAGTATCAGCTGATGTTTGCTGGAGCCACAGCTGTAAAAGCTGCTGGTCATGATGTCGGTTTGGATATGTGGTGAGAGGGAAGCATGAAGATGAAACCAGGAGATGTCCTTACTGAATCATCAGAGCTGAACAGGTGATGGAGAAACAGGTTTACCTTTTAGGTGACATGAATGAGTTGAAGGGAAGTTATGAACTGTTTCTGAAAGATAAATAGCGCCAGGATCCTTTTTCTACGTAGCTGACAGCTGGTAACTGTGCAGGGGTGGATCTAGGAAAGTGTTGCCAGGGAGCCAGGTAGGGCATTAACAGGGAAAGGTGGGGCACAAAGAAATACTTTTCTTTCTTATTCTCATTTAAAATATCTATCTTTTATTAAATAATTATCTAAATCTTACAACCAAAGTTTTTATCTGACGTAAATACATACATATATATACACCAACAAGACAGTGTACATCACTGTCACAACAGCATTTATTTTCATTCAAAGTCTTTATGGCTTTAATACCTGGTGGGCCGGTCTCTAGTCAAAATGCCCGATTTTCTGTCCCAGTCCAGCCCTGCAGGTTAATACTGGTAGTGTCACCATGCCAGCTGACTGTATTTCATCATCAGCCAGTGTTGTTCTTGATCAATATTACCAAAGTTTACCATAAGGCAGCATAGAAAGTATTTACTTGCTTTCAGGTTTTATTCAAATGTTAGTCTTTTCAGTTGTTTCCCCACTTTTTTCCTGTTTCAAAATCAAACACCAATTTGTGAGAAGATTATCTTCTTTTTTTAACAGGCAGATAAAGTTTTGCATTGGCTAATTTGTCAATTGTTTGTTACAAATGTTCGTATTTTAATATTCAAAAATGTTTTTGCCCAAAACATATGTGCACTACATGTCAGTAAAAATACTATGCAAATATTGCTGTCCTTGAATGCTGAGTAAACACTGACAAAGCACTGATTGTATCTCTTGTACTTTACCAACGCACTATCTAAAAACTTTGCACCGTAGTGGTTAAAATCTCATTCTAATAAGAGTTAAAAGCGCATTCGGTTATTAGGTTTACAGGATTATTGAATTATGGCTAACGGTTGGTAGAATTTTTTTTAAACATTATCTGCTAATTACATCTGCCACCCTTCTCCAAATCTGTGCCCCTACCTGGCCCCCCCAACAAAAAATTTTTTCACGATGTCATTTTCGAAGTGCGTTTGCCTCATCTGCCAGGCTACCATCGCAATGCCAAAGAAGGGAAATGTGGAGCGGCATTTTCGAACCGTTCACGGAAAATACGACACTACATTCCGCCGAAAAGCGAGCTAAGAAAGAAAAAGGTGAATAAACTAAAATCCCAGTTGTCCGGACAGCAGTCATTTTTCACACAACAAACTTCAAAAGCGAAAGCCGCCACCGAAGCATCGTTCCGGGTGAGTCACATCATCATTAAAAACAAGAAGTCTTTTCAAGATGGAGAGATGGTAAAAGAGGCTTTCGTTGAAGCAGCTGACTCATTGTTCCGAGACTTTAAAAATAAGGCAGAAATAACATCTTCGATCAAAGCTCTCCAGCTGTCAAGAAGTACAGTTACACGGCGCTGTGAA
Organism: Mchenga conophoros; assembly: GCF_057382185.1. Lineage (NCBI taxonomy): Eukaryota > Metazoa > Chordata > Actinopteri > Cichliformes > Cichlidae > Mchenga > Mchenga conophoros. The sequence goes on along the minus strand of NC_140545.1, from coordinate 27,639,324 downwards.
GCCATGGCGGAGGATTTAACCCAGCAACTTTGGAAGGACATCGGAGATTGCCAGTGTTTCTCACTGCAGTTGGACGAATCTACGGACGTGAGTGACACAGCCCAGGTGTGCATTTTCATTCGTATGGTGTTTACTGATATCACTGCAAAAGAAAAGCTATTAACAGTCCATGAAGGAACAGACGCGAGGAGAGGACATATTTCAGTCGTTCAAAAACTTTATCGAGAAAACCCAGCTCCCAGTGTACAAATTGGTGTCTATTACCACAGATGGAGCACCCGCAATGGTTGGCCGCTTGAATGGATTTATTGCCAAGTGCAGGCAGGACGATGCTTTCCCGCACTTCCTAAATTACCATTGCATAATCCACCAACAAGCGTTATGCGCTAAAATGTTCAACATGAAGGAGATCATGAATGCTGCAACGAAGATCGCCTGTTCTATTCGCGCCAGATCTCGTGCACATCTGGAGAAGGCTGACTGCGACCACTCTGAGTTGTTGCTACACACTGACGTGAGGTGGCTTAGTCGAGGGAAATTCCTGCAAAGATTTCGAGAGCTCTGTCCGGAGATTAAGGAGTTTTTCCGTGTAGCTGGACAAGCAGAATACATGCAACTTAATGACGGTCAGTGGCTGTTAGACTTGGCATTTTTAACCGATCTGACAAACATGTTGAATGGCCTTAATCTACAGCTGCAAGGAAAAGACAAAACAGTGATCAACATGATCAGCTCAGTTAATGCTTTCAAACGAAAGATGCAACATCTCTCTTTAAAGCTGCAGCGCCATGATTTGATAAACTTTCAAAACCTGGCGTCAGAGCTGGAGATGCAAGGGATGGCCTGTTTGCAACTTGACAGTGCACGCTACACAGAGCAGATTGACAATTGTCTGTCAGAGTTTGACAAACGCTTTCAAGACTTTTCTTTGCTCGAGCCAGTCGCTACCTTCATGTGCTATCCTTTTCGGGAAGATGCTGAGGTCGATTCACTCGCATCAAAAATTGCAAAACTATTTCACCTGAACTCTTCTGGAGTGGAAGATGAGATTTTGACACTACAAGCCGACATTGAGCTGAAGTCCAGAGATCATGGACAGTTCTGGAACTTACTCACAGAAGTAAAGTACCCCAACATGAGGAAATGTGCTGCCTCTTTGACTGCATTATTCGGCTCCACTTATTTATGTGAGTCATCATTTTCCCACATGAAGATCATTAAGTCCAAGTACCGTTCCACCATGACTGATGAACATTTGGAAGTGTGTTTGAGGCTGGCCGTCAGCAGCTACTGTCCGGAATATGCATCCCTGGCTGATTCAATTCAGTGCAAGTCATCAGAGTAAACTCAGGTAATGACAAAAAGTTTACATTGTTAATTGTGTTGTGAAATATTGGATATTGCGGTTATGCATGTATATACATTGTAGATATAAAGAATCCTCAATATATTTATAAATAAGTATATGTTTTGGATTTTTGTAGTGGGTAGATCATTTTGACTTGGTCATTTTATAAGTAGCTCACATGCGGAAAAAGTGTGAGCACCCCTGCACTATACTCTCACTGGTGGAGATAACTGAGCACCTCTCTCCGCAACGCCGGAATAAAACAAACTGCCACGCTGTAGCTGTCATATGATCTACTCGCTTGCTGATCAGTCCGTCGCAGTGTGCCAGCATTTACTGCTGCTTTGCGCCGAATGCACGGGAGGAATGATCCAGAAAAACACCGGCTTAGCTTTATACGTGCTGACGCCACCCTGCAATCAATATGCAGGTGGGTTCCCAATTAACCTAGTTGCGCAGCCGAGAGCGAGAGCAAGAGAGAGCGAGAGTGAGAGAGAGAGAGAGAGAAAAGAAAAGAAAGGCAAGTAGCCCATCCGGCTACATGTGCGTTGAAGGACATATCCTGGTCAAAAATGACTCCAAGGTTCCTCACAGTGTTACTGGAGGCCAAGGTAAAGCCATCCAGAGTAAGAATCTGGTTAGATACCATATTTCTAAGCTTTTCAGGGCCAAGTACAATAACCTCAGTTTTATCTGAATTAAGAAGCAGAAAGTTTTCCGCCATCCAGGTCTTTATGTCTTTAAGACATTCCTGCAGTTTAACTAATTATTGTGTGTTATCTGGCTTCATGGACAGACAGAGCTGGGTGTCATCTGCATAGCAGTGTAAATGTATGCTATGTCTTCTAATGATACTGCCTAAGGGAAGCATGTATAATGTAAACAGAATTGGTCCTATCACCGAACCCTGTGGAACACCATAATTAACCTCAGTGTGTGAAGAGGACTCTCCATTTACATGCACAAATTGGAGTCTATTAGATAGATATGATACAAACCACTGCTGCACAGTACCTGTAATACCTACAGCGTGCTCTAATCGCTCTAATACACGTGTCAAACTCAAGGCCCGCAGGCCACATCCGGCCCGGTGTACATTTATATCCGGCCCGTGAGATCATTTTATATAGATTTATTATTATTGTTATGTATGGCCCGGCGATATGAGGCGCTAATAACACACAAACTACAGATCCCATAATGCAGAGCTGCAGCCTCCTTGCCGAACACTAGGCTAGCTGGGAACATTCCCACGTCAATCAAGTCAAACTTCTGTTATTGCGAAGCTAGCCCCTCACAATGGTGGAGAGAAAAGTTGATTCTGAAAGCAGAGCCTTTCAGCGCCAGTGGGTGACTGAATACAGACATTGCCGGTAAACCCGTGTGTCTTATTAGTGGAGCTAATGTGGCTGTAATTAAGGAATTTCATTTAAGATGGCACTACGAGACAAAACGTCAGGATAAGCTGAAAAACCTAAATGCACAAACTACAGAAGGTAGAAGAGCTAAAGAAGAATCTAACATTTCACCAGAGCAAAATCACAAAGTGAAGCTGTTGTGAAAGCAAGTTTTATTGTAGCAGAGGAAAAAGCCAAATCAGCCCGGTGCCACTCTGATGAGCTGCGAAGAAGCTGTGAGACATCTTGTGTCCAGACAAAACGCAGATTTTGGCAAATGTGAGCCTGAGGAGAAATATGATTGCTGATCGGGTTTGTGAGATGGCCACTGATTTAAAAACACAGTTGTGTGAAAGAAGCAAAAACTTTATTGCATACTCTCTTGCTGTGGATGAAAGTATAGACATGATGGACATTGCACAGCTGACCATCTTCATCTGTGGAGAGGAAATATTGAACATTAAGTCGATGCAAGGGACAACGACAGGGAAAGACATTTTTGAAAACGTATTTCAAAGTGTAACCGACATGAAACTGCCCTCGGACAAACCTGTTGGACTTACAACAGATGGAGCGCCGGTGTTGTGTGGTGAAAAAAGCGGACTAGTCAGCAGGATGCGAGTAAAGTTGCAGGAGGAGAACTGTACCGGTGAGTTAACAGCATACTGCATCATACACCACGAAATGCTGTCTGGTAAAGTCCTAAAAATGGAGCATGTAGTGGTCAATTTCAGTCTTTTATGTGGGAAATAGATTCAGAGTTTGCCAACATTCCTTATCATACAGAGGTCCGTTGGCTGAGTCGAGGAAAAATTCTCAATAGGGTTTTTGAACTCGGCAAGGAAATCTGTCAGTTCATGGACATGACATATGATGCAGTGAAGGCATTTCAAGTGAAGCTGTCACAAATGCACCAGTGCAACTTGCTGCACTTTCCCTGTTGCCAAGTAATGTTGAACCAAGTTGGCGCACTTTGCTGATAAACTGAGCGCACTGAGTTCGCAGCGCTTTGGTGACTTTGAAGCACAAAAAGAGAATTTTGAGCTGCTTCGCAACCCATTTACGTGGAAACTGCACCTGTGCAGATTCAGATGGAGCTGCAGTATAATGGTACAATCAAGGCAAAGTACGACTCTGAATGGCCCGCACAGTTTATTTGTTCCATTCCTGAAGTTAAATTAAAAATGCTTCAAAGGCTTCGAACTGAACATCTCAATATCTGAACATCTTACCTTGGGCATGGGCATCTGAGAGGTTGCACTCTTGACTATTTCTGATTGGTTTAGACCATGATATGGGCTTAAAGTGTGTCTGTTGTTGACCACACCGAGACTTTCAGATTTGCAGAGACTTTATTTTTTCTTTTGACTCAAACAACTGGTCGAACTAGGAATTTTTGGTCCCCCATTTCTCAATGGGGGACCAAATTGGTCACACTCTAGAGCCCTATGAGGGGAGCTAGGACCCAGCCGAGTCTTGTACCCATACTTCTTCCTAGGGAGGGAGCTGCTGGTGTCTGGCCTGTATCCCCCACCCATCCCTGTCTCCAGCTTGAAGGTGGCTAAGGCCTAGGCTGCATCAGGCCCGGTCCCTGGAGTGAGAGCGGCTAAGCAACAATGGCAGCCCCAGTCTTCAGAGCAGGCAGCTGGTGGTCCCTACAGTCTTGGGCATCTGCACAGCCCGACTGGCCAGTTATGAATCCATCCAGTGATTCCTGTTCTTCTTGTAAATCTTGTTCATCCTGACTCAGCCCCAGACTGATGGGCCCAAGCAGGTTGTGACCCCTGCACAGCCCCAGCTTCTACAGCATTCATTGTAACTGGGTCCCATCAGAATGTGTGTGTGTGTGTGTGTGTGTGTGTGTGTGTGTGTGTGTGTGTGTGTGTGTGATCACTCAGGCCACTCACACACAGACTCTATACTCAGACCAAGTCCTTTACACTTTATTTGAATGTGTGTACACTACAAAACTCCTGTTCTGTATATATTTCTCTTGTTGTATATAATCCTCTTGTCTGTTATTTATTGTTTCTGTTCTACTATGTATATTTTGATTCCATGCACAGTTGGTGTGGTGCATCCACAATTTTGTTGCACATCTACAATGACAATAAACGGCTATTCAATTCTATTCCACTGCATTCTACTTTACGAATATCACAGAAATGTATTGAAGTGATTTTAAAGTTCAAACTCTGTTTTAAATCATGTGTGTGGAAAAGTCAGATAGCGAGCTGATGATAAGGTTTGCTGGACATCAGGTGATTAGATGTTAACAACGTGATTGGATATCACAGTAGGTAGGTCAGGCCATATGTCATTTCTGAAGATGTGGCATCCAGTCAGAGATAAAGGAGAAAAGGTGACCGGGTTTAAAAGAAGAAATAGAGGGTTACTTCATCTTGTTATTGCGATGAGCAAAAGCTCATCTGAAGATTCAGCCCAGGGAATCCACAGCTAGAAATGATAGAAAGTAACCCCAGACGAGCAGCAAACTGGTCGAGTCATTTCTGGCCTTTTCTCTGCTCATTTTTGCCATGTTACATTATTAGTTCAGAAGGATTTGGATTTTTTTTTTCTGGATTCCAACTTTCAAGATTTACTCAAGATTTACTTTCATGTGGTTTGTAACTTTGAGAAAATTTGGATTGCCACTGAACAACCAAGGGCTGCTGCTTTCCTGTCGGAATATATATGGTCAACACAGAACACAGAGAGTGCATCATCAGATCCAATTGTGTTTGTCCTCTCCGATCTCTCTCCTCCCAAAGATTGGAGCAAAATAAGTATTAGCCCAGAGTTGTCATGGTTTTGGCTCTTTGTCAGGATAATGAGATGCTAATGTTCAGTCTGGAGAGACTCTCGGTTTTATGTTTCTAGTTCTTAGTTCTTGTTTATTTTTGTTGTTTCCACAAGTACCTGCCTGTCACGGTTTGCGGGGGCAAGCCGTGTGGAATATATATAGGACCAAAAGGCGGCAGCTCTGGTGCAGGTGAGTGTTTATTAACAACAAAATGCAAACAACAAAGGCGCTAGGAACATGAAACTGAAACCTAAACTGGGTAAACTAACAACACAAACCAGAACCGAAGATGCAGGGAGATCCGGAGAACTATACACGGAGAGACGCAGGGAGACCGAGGGGAAACAACACAGACGAACCAGCCACTACTATGACAGAAGACACAACTTAAATACACTCAGAGAACACAGGGGGATTACATACAGGTGGGGACACAGCTGGGAGTAATTAACATGACGAGACTAGGGAGGCAAACTGAAAACACTCACATAAGACACAGACCTTCACAATAAAACAGGAACTTACACATGAAAGGACACAAACTAAGAAACGCGGACTAGATACAGGAACACACGGGCAGAACAGAGTAAACACTAACCAGAGGAAGAACAGAACCAAAATCGCGAAAAGAAAACACAAAACGCTGGGTCAAAAGGACCCAGGATCATGACAGTACCCCCCCCTCAAAGGCTGGCTCCAGACAGCCCAACAAGAAACAAAACAGCCAGAAAAAACAGAAAACAACCCGACCAGGGCGGGCGGCGGGGGCCCAGGAAGGAGGGCTCGAAGCAAAACAAAACCGGAGCACCAGAAGGCCAAAAGACAAAAACAAAAAACGAGCCCAAACCCAAAAGAAACGAAGCACACCAAAACACAGGAAAAAACAGAGTCCAAAACAGAAGAGTTCAGGGGGCCGACAGCACAGGAGTCCAAAACAGTTCAGGGGGCCGGCCAGGGGGCCGACAGCACAGGAGTCCAAAACAGTTCGGGGGGGGCCGACCGTGCGGACGGCAACGGCGGCGACATGGATACAGTTCGGGAGGCCGGCCGTGCGGACGGCAACGGCGGCCACTCAGGCGATGGCGGTCCGGGGGCCGGCCGTGCGGAAGGCAACGGCGGCCACTCAGGCGATGGCGGTCCGGGGGCCGGCCGTGCGGAAGGCAACGGCGGCCACTCAGGCGAAGAGGGTCCGGGGGCCGGCCGTGCGGAAGGCAACGGCGGCGCTCCAGTGTCAAGCGTACTGGCTGAGGCCCGGTGGGCACAGGACCAGACGAGGCAGGACCAGGCGATGACAGGGCCGGACCAGGCGATGACAAGGCAGGAACAGACGGACCAGGCGAAGCACAGGCGGAGGCTGGGCCAGGCGAGGCTGAAGACACGGAGGCTGGGCCAGGCGAGGCCGAAGGCTCTGATGAGGCTGGGCCTGGCGAGGCCGAAGGCTCTGATGAGGCTGGACCAGACGACGCCGAAGCGGCCGCAGGTGGCGGCTGGACAGGCTCCTCGGGCCCTCCAGCGGAGACAGGAGGCTGAACGGGCCCCTCGGACCCTCCAGCCGACGAGGCATGAGGCTGGTGTGGTTCTCCGGAACCACCAGCTGACGAGGAAGGCTGCTGGACGGGCTCCTCGGGCCCCCCAGCTGAAACAGGAGACAAAGGCCGGAGCGGTCCCTCGGACCCTCCAGCGGAGATACGAGACGAAGGCTGGACGGGCCCCTTGGCCCCTTGAAGGAAATGGGTGCTGTGCTGAGCACTGGCCCTGCTCAGACAGCACTGACACGGGGCACTTCCCAGGTGGCTGCTTAAACTCCAGGGGTCCAGAATCAGCTGAGGACTGGGACCTAGCCTCTGGGGAAGCCCTGGAGCGGCAAACAGTGCCAATGGCGGCTGAATCATGAAAAGCACCTTGAGTAGGACTTAGGCTTTCTCCCTGCACGGAGTGAACGGGTGGAACCGGTAATGCTGGAGCTACTGGGGCCTGCGCTACAGGCGGCACTGGAGCTACTGGGGCCTGCGCTACAGGTGGCACTGGAGACTGAGCTGAGAGTGGCACTGGAGACGGAGCTGAGGGTGGCACTGGAGACGGAGCTGAGGGTGGCACTGGAGACGGAGCTGAGGGTGGCACTGGCTGCGGGGGAGCTAACTGGGCTGAGAGTGGCTGCGCGGGAGCTAACTGGGCTGAGAGTGGCTGCGGGGGAGGTGATATGCTGTTCACAAAGTCATCTGCCGCACAGAACACCGCCCCTGAATGAACAGTCATACAGTCCGCAAATGGAAAACAGTCCTCACTCACCACAGCCGGCGAATTAGAAGTCCGAACGTCCAGCTGTGGGGTGGCGCGCTTGCGGCGCGATTGGCGTCTCCTCCCCGCAGACGGCTCCGACGGGCCGGGCAAGATCACATCCGGCGAGTCGGGCAGCGAGGCAGGAGTGGCAGAGAGAAGGTGCGGTGTGAGCCGGAGAAAAGCCTGCATGGTCGGAGGAAGCGAGTCCAATAGCCATGGCAGGCCGGAAAAGAGCCGTTGCAGCCGTTGCGGCGAAGCTCTTCCGGGGGATGTTCCAGCCATAGGCTGAGAAGGATCTCCACATTGTATGTGATGTCGTCCTGGAGCTCCTCGGACGGATTTACTGCCGCTGGGTCCATGGTGGCTGGTTCGTTCTGTCACGGTTTGCGGGGGCAAGCCGTGTGGAATATATATAGGACCAAAAGGCGGCAGCTCTGGTGCAGGTGAGTGTTTATTAACAACAAAATACAAACAACAAAGGCGCTAGGAACATGAAACTGAAACCTAAACTGGGTAAACTAACAACACAAACCAGAACCGAAGATGCAGGGAGATCCGGAGAACTATACACGGAGAGACGCAGGGAGACCGAGGGGAAACAACACAGACGAACCAGCCACTACTATGACAGAAGACACAACTTAAATACACTCAGAGAACACAGGGGGATTACATACAGGTGGGGACACAGCTGGGAGTAATTAACATGACGAGACTAGGGAGGCAAACTGAAAACACTCACATAAGACACAGACCTTCACAATAAAACAGGAACTTACACATGAAAGGACACAAACTAAGAAACGCGGACTAGATACAGGAACACACGGGCAGAACAGAGTAAACACTAACCAGAGGAAGAACAGAACCAAAATCGCGAAAAGAAAACACAAAACGCTGGGTCAAAAGGACCCAGGATCATGACACTGCCAGTTAAGTTTGTTAGATTTAGTTATTTGTACTTGCCAAAAATAAAACCCGACCAGCCTGACAATCCTGAATTTGGGTCCTAACCTGCCTGCCACACACAGCATTATGACAAGAGTAGGTTAATTAGATAAGTATAATTCAGGTGATTTGATTATTATTTTGTTACAATTATTAGATTCTGTTTTTGCCTTGCTCTCACTAAATTGCTTTATTAAGACATCCTGCAATCAAAGTCTAAATTGTGGACGTTCCCTTTTAAAGTCTTTGTGAAACAGTAAAAATCTAAGTATGAATCCTCACTCTTACTCCAGCCCTTTAAAAGTAGCAGACCCCTGGGGCTTTAAAACAACTTACATTTCCATCTGAACATCTGTTTTTGGGAAGGTCTTGCATATAGGCAAGATCATCTTCTTCCGTTGCTCCAGCAACCATTGAGCAACTGTTGCTGAACTGGCCTTCCTGCAGTCCAGGCCTCTGACCAACTGAAAATATATGGTGCAATTCCATATCTGTAGATATGGAATTGGTGTAGACGGGTTGCCTGTGTCTTAGTGGATGTTCAGGATTTAAATATCGTGTATGACGAATCTGTATACAATTTGTAGGTGTTGCCTCCCTAAGATGATGACCAGAGGGGCAACTGGTTTCCTGTTCAACAACGTGTGGCGCTGTGATAAAGAATAGAAAAAGGGACACACGTTGAGCTGATGTCAGTTTCACAACAGGAAGGTTTATTCTTCACAACAGCTTAGAACAGCTTCAGGTATCACCATACTAACTGCAAAGAAATGGCCTTATGTTTCAGTCCAGTTTACCATATATGGCCAAAGTTCCCTGAGCTAGAGACTGTATAAATCTCTCAATACAACTTTGACAAAACATAAACAAAATATTGCTTAAATCCATTGATAATATCAGATCCACAATGTATCACAATAAACACATTTGTTTTACAAAGATAAACAAAACACAATAGTGTATTCTGTACTTCATTTTTAACTACATTTACAAACATCATAAAATTAACTCATTTTAATTCTTGTTCAGCACTAAATTATTTATGTGAAATGTATTTCCACTGTACTGACAATGTAACTTCTGTTTTTTTAAATATAGCTATTTTACTCTTTACAAGGAAATAATGTCTTTGACATAAAACAAACATATTCACTGTTCTTATACAACCTACAACTATATAGAGTGCAATGCTCCTTTAACAGCGTTCACTACTGCTGTGCAGTCAGCATTGATCAAACAGTTTCCTTATAACACTTTATAAATGTCTTTGTATTAAACCACAAACTTGTTCTTGTAACCACAAGATCAACCAGAAGAATAAAACATAGTATGAAGCCCATTTATCAGAGTGCATAATACATTAAGAGTTTAGTCCAGAAATCTCTCACAGGTCAGATTAGCTTCCCCACACACACTCCGTATTCCACATTAGCCAAGTCCGCTAGCATTAGCATCATTTAGCCTGCAGCCTTAACCCACAATTCAGACACAACTCAGAATGAATCCATTTCTTTAGCGAGTTGCGCTCATTACCCACATAAACAACATCATCCGTTTGTAAGGTCTGCAGTATACATTCATTTAAATGCATTTACTAACCTGTGATAAAGAATAGAAAAAGGGACACACGTTGAGCTGATGTCAGTTTCACAACAGGAAGGTTTATTCTTCCTCTGTGCCCCAAAACGCTACTCGATACCACTGCGCGTAATGCGCCCTCTAGCGGCTGGATGTAGGATAGCATTTTAAATGACAGGTACAAAGATACAATCACAACAAAACACAACAACAACTGGGCTGTTTTCCCCAGTTTAATTCTGATACTAGATTTTACTAGAAAGCTATTTTCAACTCTCTACACTCTCCCCCACTTAAAAGAATGTCTCCTGACATTTGTTTCTTCATGTGTGGACCCATTAGTGTATGAGTGTGCAGTCATTGTGGTAGTACGGCTGAGAATAGATAGGGTGAAAGAATGATGGGACGCTGTGTGTCCACATCCAGGGTTGGCTAGCTGAAAGGGTGTTCATATCTGCCCTCCAGTGACAGTATGATGGCTGACCCAGTGCATTGTACGTGAGTCTTTCTGCTGGTCTCCCCCTCCTCTGTGATCTCCTTACAAAGTCATTTTCTCTATTTTCTCCATCCATTTCCTCCATGTCTTTTTCTGCTAACTCCTCGGCCTCCACAACATCTTGTTCTCCCCCATATTCTGGCCTGTCAAGAGGACAGAACTCTCTTGCTGCTGCCCGTAGCTTGGGCTGACTTTGAGAATCCTGCTTTGGAATGACAGTTTCCTGTTGCTGAGGGTGCTCCTGTTGAATAGCAGGTCCTTGTTGTTGAGGGTTCACGAGTCTGTAGCATGGAATCTTCCTCCGGAGGTCATGGTGGTAGGTATAACTATCTTCCTAATCCGAGCTACTGGTCGCCGTTTCGTTGACATCTCTTTCAGGTTGTCTTTACCTTTTTGCTTTTGTCTTTTCTTCCACAGGAAGTTCTTCCTCGAAAGGTAAGTCGTTTACTGGTAGTAGGAGGTTTCTATGAAGAACCCGCATGGCTTTACTACCTCTCTCTGGCTGTACCTTATAGACTGGTCCATCTCCCAATCTCTCCACCACACAATGTACTACCTTCTCCCAATAGGCGCGGTTTTCCTGGCCCTCCTCTCTCTGACAAATTTTTCACCAGTACTCTGTCACCTGGCTGGAGAGTAATACCTCTTACATGTCTGTCGTACTGCTTTTTGCTTTTGGCTGAGGACTGTCGGCTGTTATTTGCAGCTATTTGGTAAGCGACTCGCATCCTCTCAGCCCACTTTTGGACAAACGTTTGGTGGTTTTGTGCCTCAGTGTCTTTCCCTTGGTGAAAAAGTAGGTCAACTGGTAGCCGTGGAGCCCTGCCATACAAGAGAAAAAACGGAGAGTACCCTGTTGCGTCATGTCTTGTGCAATTGTAGGCATGCACGATCTGAGGCAGGTGATCTTTCCATTCACTCTTTTTCTCTTCTTGTAGGGTGCGCAGCATTTGGAGAAGTGTGCGATTTAATCGCTCCACTGGATTGCATTGAGGATGATAAGGAGTGGTGCGTGAGTGTGCAATTCCTGATAGTTGTTGCAGTCTTTGGAACAGGCTGTTTTCAAACTCACGTCCTTGGTCGTGATGCAACTTCTCTGGATACCCAAAGCGAGGAATAAAGTCCTGAAATATCTTTTCAGCAGCTGTCTTTCCTGATTTGTTTCTCGTTGGGTATGCCTGTGCAAAGCGCGTGAAGTGATCAACGAGGACAAGGATATACTCATATCCTCCTTTGCTTGGCTCCAAGTGCAAATAGTCAATAGAGACCAACTCAAAAGGTGCACTGGTGGTGAGGGATCCCATTGGAGCTCTCTGTTGGATATTGGGGTGCTTCTGTTTAATACACGGGCATTTTTTTGTCACGTATTCTTCCACATCTTGCTGCATGTACGGCCAATAGAACCGTTCTCGGGCCAGATGGATCACCTTTTCAGAACCTACATGCCCCATGTCGTCATGTAAGCTTTTCAGTACCACTGATTTGAGCTGTTCAGGGAGGACCAGTTGTCGGTTTTGGTTTGTTTTTCGGTAGAGTAGTCCATTTTCTACTTCTAACTTGTTCCACTCATAGAGCAGTCTCCTTGTCTGTTTAGACATTGTTTTTTTTATCTTTTTCATTTGGAGTCCAAGCTCTCAGTTTCAAAGAAATAACTTCTTTAATAGCTGGATCTGCTTGTTGTGCAGCTCTAATATCTCTGGGAATGATGCCTGAAACGCTATTGTGTGGTACAGCATTTCCATCATCACCATTTAGCTGCAATGCAGCCACCCAGGGAACATCATCGTTTTGTACCATTTTTGTCCCCTGCCACACCGCAGAGACCACCTCCGGTGACACTGTCTCTGTATGGTCACTCATCTGCTGCTGCAGGTTCACGGGATACCTGGACAACATATCGGCATCAGCGTTCCTCTTTCCTGGTCTATACTTAATGTCAAAATGGAAATCCGCCAACTCCCCAACCCATCTGTGACCCACAGCATTTAGTCTTGCTGAACTCAGGATGTAGGTCAAGGGGTTATTATCGGTATAGACCGTGAAAGTTGGTGCATAATACAGGTAATCCCGGAACTTGTCGCAAATAGCCCATTTAAGTGCCAGGAACTCAAGTTTGCCCGAGTGCAGATGATAGTTCCTCTCTGCAGGTGTTAAGGTCCTGGAGCCGTATCCAATGACACACAGTTTGTTGTGTTGGCGTTGGTATAATACAGCTCCCAGACCTTCGTTTGAAGCGTCCGTGTGTAACACAAATGGAAGATCAAAATCTGGGAAGGCCAGGATGGGGGGGTTTGTCAACATGTCCACCAACCTGGACACCACGTTCTGATGTTCAGTAGTCCAAGTGACAGGTGAGCGAGAGGGAAGTTGCCCCTTGTTCCCTTTGGTCACTGGACTTTTTCCCTTAACAGTCTGAGGCTTGATGGCATGACCTGTCTCAGCTGGGTTTTGGAGAATTTCAAACAAGGGCCTCGCCAGTCATGAAAAGTCTTGGATAAAGGACCGGTAGTAACTGAGAAATCCAAGCAACGTCCGGACCTCTCCAACTGTGCGAGGCTTCTTGTCTTTCAGGGCTAGAACTGCTTCCAAATCCTTTGGATCGATCTGAATCCCTTCTCCTGACACCACTCGCCCGATGTACCGAATTTGTCTCTTAAAGAGCTCACATTTGGCTGGGCGAAGCTTAATGCCATGTTGTCGCATCCGGTGAAACACTTGTCTTAGATGGTCTACATGTTCGTCAAACGTTTTGGAATAGCAAAGGACATCATCCAAATACGGCACGCAACACTCGTCTCTGATGCCCTCTAACACTCCCTCCATGCACCTCTGAAAGGCAGCTGGTGCATTCGTCAGTCCAAAGGGTATTCGTACCCATTCGTAGAGTCCCCAGGGTGTGCTAAAGGCAGTTAGATGTCTTGACTCCTCACTCACAAACCCTTGATGGTACGCACTCCCTTGGTCCAAGATGGAGAACCATGAATTGCCTCCTAGGCTGTCCAACAAATCCTGGATCCGTGGGAGTGGATGGCGATCTGGGACGGTTTTGCGGTTAAGCTCACGGAAGTCAACACACAGGCGAAGACTGTTGTCTTTTTTTCGCACACACACTACAGGTGAGGAATGGGCAGAAACAGACTTCCTAATCCACCCCCTGTTTAGGAGATTTTGGATATACTCCTTCACCTCCTTAAACAGTGGCCGTGGAATGGAATTGTAGCTTTTTTGAACGGGAGTGTCATCAGTTGTATTGATTTTGAGCTGTAAGCCAGGGACACACCCAATGTCTCCTTCATCACGAGCAAACACGTCTGATTCCTCATAAAGCATTTGCCGTACCATGCTCTGGTCAGGCTCCGGCAGGTGATCTAAATCCACATTTGGATGCCATCTTTCCTCCACACTGCCAGCCTGGCGATTTTCCTTCCCATTACTTTGTTCTTCACTGGTCGGACTTGTTTGGGTAGCGCACAGAAGGGTGTCATTGTGTGGTTCTCCAGGCCCCTGCATAGTTGGATGGATGTTTACAGGTGTGCTTTCAATAATTTCTTCAATGAATCCTAAGACTGCTTTTGGAGGTAAAAAAAACATCATGCCTTGTTGAATTCTGGATTGGTATTCTCACTATTTTTGAGGCGCCAGCCGGCACTTCAACGAGCGCAGGAAATAACTCCAACCCATCTGGCAAGTGACTGTCTACATTCGGCTCAAACAACATGACTCCTCCTCCAGGAAAAGCTCTCATGCGGCATTTCACCTGACAGATCTGACTGCGGGGGATCGTGAGTCCCTTCTTTCCAACTCTTAATACTGGACATTCTGACTCTTCCAGGGGTTGCTTTGTGTGAACCACCGAAACAAGACTTTCAGCATTACTCTTCTGAATTCTCAGGGCTTCTGACAGGAGACTCACTAAGTTGCCGTCATCTCTTTGATCACCATTCCCTGCAATCATCTCTTGTATCACATTAAAGCCTAGTAGCGGGCTGCTCAACCCCTCGACTTACTAGCATGGGAACATGAATAGCAACTGAACCATGTCTGCTACTTGTGATCTCAAGAAAAACTTCTATCCACCCTTCAAACGGCACATCTGTCCCATTAGCTGCAGTGACTTTGAGTGGGTGATTTGAGAGTAGGCTTTCCAGTGGCCTAATTGTCACATTTGGCAAGGCCTTTTGCACCCAAGACTTCTCCACAATGCTTACTTGGGCCCCACTATCCAACAACATTTGAAGTTTGACCCCATCTAGATAACAAGTTACCATACACCTGCCCCCAATCAGCTGGGCAACACGCTCCCTTTTGGACACTTGACATGATTTGGGGGTCTTGGTTGAAGATGGAATTTTATCTTTCAGGTGCAGCTTCTCTGGGATTGGGGACTCTGCATTCTCCAAGGTCACTGGTGGTCCCTCCCCAGCGACCTCACCCGGTTTCCCAACAGAGTTCCCTTTTGTAAGCAGCCAATAGCTCTGTGTCCCTTTTTTCCACATCGGAAGCAGTGTGAGCAGGTGTCATTTCCTTGGGATACACATTGGTGACATTTCCCTTTAACTTCAGGCTTGGTTGACTGTTTTATGTGTGGCAAAGGGTTGTAGGTGTTTTCTGTTGCCACATTCACTACCGGTGTGATGGCTTTCTCCAAACTTTTGGCCAAAGATGACACTTGGGCTGTTAACTCCTGTATAGCACTGCGATTGGCCTGCACCTCTGCCTGCACTTGAATGGCATTCTGTTTGTCACTGTCCAGCTGGGCTGTATTGATACTGATTGCTTTTTGTTTGCATACCTGTCCCAACCTGGTTTTCCTCTCAGTGTCCTCCCTCAGTGATCTTGTGATCACGTCGAGTATAAAGTCATCAGTCACATTCATGTCTGAAATATGTGGTTGAAGATCTCGTCTGATGTATGAGCATTTTTCATTCATCCCCTGGTAAAGCGAATAAAGAAACACTCCCTGCACCAGTTTGCTATCATATTGGAAGTCTGTACCTTGTTTAGAAGCAAACATTATACGCTGCTTGACCCCCATTAGTCTATACATAAACTGTTGTGGGCTTTCTTTGTCATGTTGCTTTGCGTTACTTAGTTCCTGGAACAATTCAGTACTGCTCTTATCCCTAAGGTGTGCTTTAAGGAACCTTTTTAACTCAGCAAGGGTCAGGGTGTCTTTGGTCATGAGCATGTCTTTAAAGGTACCAGGCTTAATTATCTTGAGCACCGTTCTTAAGACCTCAGCTTCTGAGAACCCCTCAGCCAGACCTTCATCAATTTGTTTACAGTTAAAACTCAAATCAGAAGCTGAGTCTGAGATTTGACCACCATGTATCTTAAATTCTCTATGTGGTAACAATGCAGCCACATCTGTCAGTTTTACTAAACCAGTTACAGGATCAGCAATCACTGCTGTTGGGATACTCTTTTTCATTACTGATGCTACTACTGCTGGTTCAGTCTCTGATACAGAAACAGCATCCCCTTCATCAGACGCTTGACCAAGTTCAACAGTTACCTGAGGTGCTTGCAGGTCATCAATGAGGTCACGAAATGCAAGCAGACGAGACATGCCCTGATCTTCGAGGCTCTTCAGTCGTTTACTTCTCAGAAAGTCAACAATAAAGTCAAAGAGCTCCACCTCAGTTGCATCCTCACCGGGAACATCTTCCACCTCTTCTTCTTGACACAATACTGCAAGTTTATGTAGCAGGTCCCTGTTAGCGGCTCTGGTCAGCTGATGAAGCTGGTTCTGGATCTCCCACTGTAGGTCGTGCAGAGTGGCCATGTCTGGATACCTGATGTCAATCGTTACTAATGCTGTGCATCAGAGGGATATGGATCCCGCAATTCTTGGCTGATTAGCACCTGACCACCATGGCGCTAATCCCGGACGAGCCCCCAGAATTGTTGCCTACCTAAGATGATGATCAGAGGGGCAACTGGTTTCCTGTTCAACAACGTGTGGCGTTGTGATAAAGAATAGAAAAAGGGACACACGTTGAGCTGATGTCAGTTTCACAACAGGAAGGTTTATTCTTCACAACAGCTTAGAACAGCTTCAGGTATCACCATACTAACTGCAAAGAAATGGCCTTATGTTTCAGTCCAGTTTACCATATATGGCCAAAGTTCCCTGAGCTAGAGACTGTGTAAATCTCTCAATACAACTTTGACAAAA
Organism: Mchenga conophoros; assembly: GCF_057382185.1. Classification (NCBI taxonomy): domain Eukaryota; kingdom Metazoa; phylum Chordata; class Actinopteri; order Cichliformes; family Cichlidae; genus Mchenga; species Mchenga conophoros. The sequence goes on along the minus strand of NC_140545.1, from coordinate 27,622,296 downwards.
CATAAACAAAATATTGCTTAAATCCATTGATAATATCAGATCCACAATGTATCACAATAAACACATTTGTTTTACAAAGATAAACAAAACACAATAGTGTATTCTGTACTTCATTTTTAACTACATTTACAAACATCATAAAATTAACTCATTTTAATTCTTGTTCAGCACTAAATTATTTATGTGAAATGTATTTCCACTGTACTGACAATGTAACTTCTGTTTTTTTAAATATAGCTATTTTACTCTTTACAAGGAAATAATGTCTTTGACATAAAACAAACATATTCACTGTTCTTATACAACCTACAACTATATAGAGTGCAATGCTCCTTTAACAGCGTTCACTACTGCTGTGCAGTCAGCATTGATCAAACAGTTTCCTTATAACACTTTATAAATGTCTTTGTATTAAACCACAAACTTGTTCTTGTAACCACAAGATCAACCAGAAGAATAAAACATAGTATGAAGCCCATTTATCAGAGTGCATAATACATTAAGAGTTTAGTCCAGAAATCTCTCACAGGTCAGATTAGCTTCCCCACACACACTCCGTATTCCACATTAGCCAAGTCCGCTAGCATTAGCATCATTTAGCCTGCAGCCTTAACCCACAATTCAGACACAACTCAGAATGAATCCATTTCTTTAGCGAGTTGCGCTCATTACCCACATAAACAACATCATCCGTTTGTAAGGTCTGCAGTATACATTCATTTAAATGCATTTACTAACCTGTGATAAAGAATAGAAAAAGGGACACACGTTGAGCTGATGTCAGTTTCACAACAGGAAGGTTTATTCTTCCTCTGTGCCCCAAAACGCTACTCGATACCACTGCGCGTAATGCGCCCTCTAGCGGCTGGATGTAGGATAGCATTTAAAATGACAGGTACAAAGATACAATCACAACAAAACACAACAACAACTGGGCTGTTTTCCCCAGTTTAATTCTGATACTAGATTTTACTAGAAAGCTATTTTCAACTCTCTACATAGGCATATCCCCTTTCACCTCCAGCTGCTTTATTTTTACTGAAAAACTATACATTTAAATATGACGGAAAAATCAAAAGAAAGGAAAAATGCACCTGACAGACTAGTGTGATTGACCAGTGTGATACAGGTGGGTGGTATTAAATCCAGTTATTTGTATTCTTTAACGGCCAAGAAAGACACGGCTCAAAGTGGTCTAACTCAAGAAATGATCTTTAATTTTACATATTCCGGAATATGGAGACTGAGCAGACACACAGACATGCCAGCCGAAGTCTCAAGCAACAACAGGAAGCCTGATTATTTGTATACTTCCTCTAGAGGTCACACACACTTTAAGTTTCGATCAATACTGCATAAACATGCTCTAGTGACAACTTTGCACTAAAGAAAAACAACATAGACCCAAGCAGAAATGTACCATCTTCTGAATGTATAATTAATTTCTGTCTCTGTTGCTGGTTTCTATTGTAGTGATCAAAGTCACAGAGCCTAACATCCCTTTTATTCATCACTGTATCATTTGCTTCCAGTGTTGCTCTCTCTCGATCTTCTGTCTCTCCCCCTCACCCAAACTGTTCTCTTTCTGTCGATGGAGATGCAATCCTTGCAGCTCTAATTCTCTCTTCTCTTCCTTTTGTGTGGGAACACCATCCAACTATTTAACCACAGCCCTGAAACAAACGAGCATCTGTTTGGATGCCAGCCCAGACCTAGCCACTGCCTTCCTGCTACGAGAATACCAACTGCCTCCGGTTTAACCCCTTGCTGCCAGGCCAAGGCACAGGCAGATGCCACGCCAGCACTGCAGTCAGAATCGCATGTTATCTATCAGGTGTTAGCTCGGGTTGTGAAAAGTACTTTTAAGGTTTGGTGTCTCCCTTTTATAAGTGCTACTTTGGTCTGTACCCATTAAGTACTTGTCAGTCAAATGTTGCTGGTAGTACTGTGCCATCTGATTAAGTCTAATCTTTTGAGTTGCCATTTATCATATTCAAAGGAGCTTGCAAAGAAAAGCGTCTGCACTTTTCTTTCTGGACTTTTCTTTGCAAGCTCCTTTGACTACGATGACCTGGATGACTGAGAACCTTCACAGACATTTATCATATTATTTATTCATTTTTTTACTGCATATTCAACATGATCAATAAGGGCCTGGCTAGCTGAATAGTCCTGTTATTAGTCATCTTAACTCATTCACTGCCAGCTATTGGCAGTGAATGAGTTAAACCCATTGACTCATTCACTGCAATTGACGGCTATAGACGTCAATGGCAGTGAATGAGTTAAGAGATTAAAAAGCAGTTTGCTATTGTACAATAAGAACATAACGACTATTTACAGGAGGGTGCTCTCCTTGCCATATTTTATTTGAAATATGGTTTTACTCTGTCCAATTTTTAAATCTCCAGTCTTTTTTAATCTTCTTTCTTGGTGGAAGCACAGTGTGCTTGGTGCTTTGGTGGTCCGTCCTTTGAGGAACTGTTGTTTAACTTGTATTCTTCTGTCTGGCCTGTGTGATCTGGCCAAAGTTATTTCTTCACCATGTTGTCTCACCTGCATCATTTGTGTATTTGTTATACTGGCTGATGTACTGATTTACTCCAGTCGTTTTATTAGAGTTCTGTGCACCGTATTACAACCAACAACAATAACCAAAATAGTGTGCGCGCACAGATACCACAAAAAGAAAAGAGAAGAATGTCACACACAGGTCTTTTAATTGTTAATGTTATCCAGTTCAGGCCTCTTGGCTGATCTGGGCAGTTTATTGGTGTGAATTCAGTCCAACAATTGATGTATGGTTTGTACAGTTTGTCCTAAGATTCAGTTCCATATGGGTTGTGGCTCACCATCTGTTGCAATGGAAGATCGTTCTTCTATGGATTTCCAAAAGGGCTGCAACTCAAAGTTCTCTGCAGACTTTCAGTTCTTTCAGTTCTTTGATCTCCAGAAAGCCTGACCTAAGAGCAAGGTCAGAGTTACTTCAAATGCACATTATCCACAGTTAACAAACAGTTATCCACAAACATCTGTGCTTAAAGCATGAACAAAATTAGTTTCAAATCCAAGTTCTGTTTCTAGTGTGTTGTACAACTATCACATTTAAAATTGTTTTCCATCAAATGGCAATCTTGCCATCAGCAATCATGAAACCAAAATGTTAAATGAGATATTCTGATTAATGCTGTGATCCTTTAGCCACGAGTGTTTTAAGTTATGCAAATGTGAATTAATTTGTCCTTATTTTGCTTTTGAAAGAACGCTTTGTGTAACTTTATTTTTGTTTAAGAAATCTGGTGTAGCGTAGATAGGACTGTCTGATGGAACTGCAAACAGAGAGACAACATTAGTTTACTAAACGTTGTGGTAGTAAGATTAACTACCACAGCATCCCCAAACAAATGTTTGTTTGTTTGGGGATGCTGTGGTAGCCATGCTGGTCCAGTGTGCCTTCAATTTTGAATAGATCCACAACAGTGTCACCACCAAAGCACCTCCCTCCACACCATCACACCTCCTCCTCCATGCTTCACAGTGGGAACCATGCATGTAGACACCATCTGTTCACCTTTTCTCCTCTGAACAGCTGATGTAGAGATGTGTCTGCTACTGAAGCTCTGTGTGGCATCTATCTGGGCTCTAATCTGAGCTGCTGTTAACTTGTGATTTCTGAGGCTGGTGACTCGGATGAATGTATCCTCAGCAGCAGAGGGGACTTTAGGTCTTCCTTTCATGGGGCGGTCCTCATGTGAGACAGTTTCATCAGAGCGTTTGATGGTTTTTGCAACTGCATCTTGAAGCTCACTGAGAGAAGGCCGAGGGTTTGCAGCACTCTCAACAAAGCACAGGGTGGAATCTAAAAAATAAACATATTTAGAGTTATTTATCAGTTTTTCTCTGCTACACAATTCCATATATATTGCTTCATATATATGATGTCTTTAGTTTGCACCTTCAATATAAAGTAATAATTGGTAGTCAACTGTAAGTTGCAGGTTGTATAATTAAATATTACCAGATACTGTTTAATCAGGAAATAGAACCAATTATCTACCAAAGAATTTCAGTTTAACTCAGTTCAGTTTTATTTAAATAGCCCCAAATCACAACAGTCATCTGCTTTGTATTGTAACATACCCTACAGAAATAAACCTTACAATGATACACAACAACCAAAGACAAAGGACCCATTTTACAATCCATAGACACATATAACATGTAAAAAATTGTACTGATGTACTGATGTGAAAAAGACTTGAGATCTCATTTTGTTCTCTTCATTAGGCGAAGATTTCAGCACCTTTCAAGTTTTGTTTCTTTATTTGGGAAGGAGTACAGCAGACTGCTGCAGATAAGTCTTTCAAGAACAAAAGCAGTCCCTCAAACATGGGCAGAGAAGGCTTGGATGACTGTTATCACTCCCCTTTATCTTGATTTGCCCTCTTTCCATCTGCCATGCTTCTTTCCACCTCTAGTTCACTGTTATTCACATGGATAGAGTAAGGGAAATAATTTGGCTGTGTCTCTATGCATCATGTAGATCAATCAATGCCTCCATCAATCAATCAGTCATTCAGTGATCATGAGAAATGTGGTCAGGCCAAAAGTAGCCCAAAAACGGGAGGAGGGTGTTAATGATCTGACGCCAGTTGGGACAACAGTCACCAAGAGCACCACTGGTAGGTAACACGCTGTAATGGACTGAAACCTTGCAGTGCCCACAACGTCCACTTCTCAAGGCTTGCCTCAACCTGCAACATGATGAGACATCTTCTATACAACTATGACATGTTTTTAAGAGCCAATATATGTGTGGCACTATGGATTAGGTTGTATTGCATAGACCATGCCAGATTAGGTGGATAAGTGTGGTTAATGCTAGCAGGGCTAACTGTAGATATAGCATCTTAGCAGTTAGCTGGAAAAAAATGGTTTCTGTTCCTGACTAACAAGGGAAGCAGTGTTTAATCCTTCAGCTGACTAGTTGCACACAAAATTAATTTTCATTCATGAGCTGATAAACAGTGTGCTTCATAGATGTCAAAAGAGATGCTGTCTCCTTGGCTTGATAAAGTGTTGTTATCAAAAATGTGAGCAGCGTTAAACCCAAATGCATCCTTACAATCAGCGTCACCATTCAAACTCTAAATATTGTTACTGTGGACTGAAACTCTCAGTGACATTCCCTACAGGCAAAGGGCCTCACGATGCCTGCAGGCTCACTGATGTGAAGTAACTTGCCTTTTTTGTGCTGATACGCCTACCACACAAATTGGTTCCCTCTGTGCACATGTATCCGGCCACAGGACACAAATAACTAGATGCAGCTCCCTGTAATGACATATAGTGGACAAAAAAGGCTAGAATTATGGAGGGAGGGGGGGAAAAATCACTGCTTTTATCTTGCCTGCTGGGGCTGTCATGCTCTTAAAAAGTCTCTGGTCGGGAATTCCAAACTGTAGCAACGCCAGACAAGGGGAGGCACAATACAAGAGCACAGGAACATATATGCACACATCAGACCCCCATGGATGCTCACAGGGGGTTGCTTTTCAAAGACTGCAGTTTGGAGGGGTTTCAGCATCAAGGCCCTTGCACTATTTCATGCCATTAATACTGAATGACTCTGGGTCAGTAAAATAAAAGAGCATGTTAAGTAAGACACTGAAGGCCTGCTTACCCCTCAAGCTATCTACACTTCCTTCTATATCTTAGATGTGCAGCTGCAGAATGACAATAATTTGAGCTATAAAATCAGCTCGTGAATCATTTTAAAAAGTCAGTAATTGGGTAGAATTCATGATGACTTACATCGATAAAACTCCTTGGAAAAAGAGTAAAACTAGGCTTTTTTTCTTCTCTTTACATTCAGTTGTCATCTTTATTGTCAGGGGGCTGGTACTGTGACCCAGCATTTTGAGATATTTTGTATTTTTTGATTACTTATGAGATAACTGTAGGTTCTGGGGTTATTATTAGTCCATCCTAGTGGAGTGTTATCGTCCTTGTTTATGAGTTTTTTAACTGTTTGTCATGTGTTATCTCCTTTTCTATGTATGTTCCCCTTGTGTGTCTCTCCTCTGTGTCTCTCTCCCACTCTCGCTCCATCTCGCTGTCTCTTGTGTCAAGCTTGCGTGTCCCAGTTAATGTCTCTCCATCTTTCCTGTTTTATTTTGAAAGTTTTGTCTCCATGTTCAGTGTGTTTAGCTTTTCTTCCCCTGTGGCGTGATGTTGTGTTTCCCTGGTGTTTCTACTTTCCTCATTACCCTCCTGTGTATCTGAGTCGTCTGTCTCCCTCTGTTCAGTGTGGGGCTGTCTGTTTGTATTGTCTAATGTCAGGTCAGGTTCTTTTATGCTCCTGCTAAGATTCATGTTCATGTTCTCAAGTCATAGTTTTCTTTGTTTTGTGTTTTTTTCCTATCAGCCAAATAAATGGCTTGCTCGCTTTTTGTTAAACCTTACTTATCTCGATCCCTTGTATGCGTTTTGATCCACACCTGAAACACAACGGATACTCCTTTATGTCAAAAGTGGAAGAAACCAGAAGATTAAACTCTTTAATTAGGGGTCTAAATGTAATCTTGTAGTTAGCTTCCAGTTGTTAAGCTTTGCATTCTTTTTGCAGGAAGGACAGGAGGGAGAATGGCAAGATTACTTCTGTCTCTGCATCATCTGAAATGAAACAGACCTGAGATGCGATGAAACTTTGGCCTAAGCTCAGGCCTGCAGCTGGTCACGTAGTTTAAGATTAAACAGGAAATGGAGTTTGGGGCTGTGTAAGGGTTTGTTTGTTATGACTGTGGATGGTTCTATTTGGTCTAAGTAAATAGCTTGGGTAAGTGCATGTAATTTATGTTAACAGTAAAGGACAGCAGTTTTATTTATGTACTTAAAGTCTTTAAAAAAAGGCTGGCTATTGTCATGTGAGATTTTCCTTATTAGATGGGTTACACAGTACCCCCCATGAAGTCACTGCTAGTAAGGTAGTAGTAAGTAGGGGTGGGTTTTTATAATCGATTTATCGATTAAAATCGATTCTGGCTTGGATAATGTAAAATCGATTCATTAAAATCCTGAATCGATTTTTTTAATATAAATTTATTTTGCCCGAAATGCCAGAATCTCAGGTGAAATCTCACAAAATTTCAACCACCACCAAACAGCTAAGACAGTAAACGAGGGCAGGTACACGGATTCTGCACAAAGACTTAAACACACAGCGTGACCCACGGATCAGAATCAGTTAGATGTCGCCTTTCTCACGGTCCGGGCTGAAAGCCGACAGCTTGCTGATTCTGATCTGTCGGCGGGTCCGCGCTTTGTGTTTACGCCCTTTTTGCGCTGATTCTAAAGCTGTTAGTTTGATGTCTCTCCAAACAATATTGACCGAACCAGCAGCAAAAGAAGATCCAAACTATGCTTCACATGAACATTGTCATGTATTCACTCTTACTTTTACTGTTTTGCTTCGACCACGATGCACAGCTCTCTCTCTCTCTCTCTCTCTCTGTACTTCAAGAACAGTTTCCCGTCTAAAAATCTGTTTTCTTCATTATTCGCTTACTTGTTATGCACAAGACTACCGTTGTTTACAGCGCTGTCAGCCGATGGTTTTTTTTTTTTTCGTTTTATATACTTCCGAAAAGAAAACCTAATTTCTGCCGTTCAATACTGAACAAATTTAAACTTTTTAAAATTATGCAAAATGCAAAATGCTTAGCCGTGTCTCTAATAAAACCGCTGTAACTTCAGATTACAATCATGTGTTGATTAATGGTTTTCTTTCGTTTTTGATGTACTGCAGAATATTTTTATAAAATCCCAGGCCAGGAAAATCACCTTCATGTTTTTCTGTGTTTTATCCTCAGCTACTTTGACACAAAGGCATCTGCTGTGATGCTCACACCTTTGATGAAGTCTTGCGTGTGTCAGCTTCCTTTTTATAGATACAAAAATATGTAAATGTACTGATCTGAATTATAATATTTCTGTCAAAATTTCCCAGATTCAAATTGAATAGAATCGAATTAAATCGAATCGTGGATCGAATCGATTCGGGACTTTGTGAATCGGAATTGAATCGATTCTAGAAATCAGTGACGATACCCAGCCCTAGTAGTAAGTACTTAATTCATCATTTATAAAGCATTACAAATCTCAGTATGTAATTTATAAATAGATGTTTATTCTTAATTAATAAGCTAATATTTATGTGTTCAACTTATTTTATAGTGTAATCTTCACATGCTTTATCCAAAGCATATTCTCGGTTGACTCACCCACTAATTATATTCACAGTATTCACTACCTGTGTCTTTAGGGACTCGCTAGCTTAGCGTAGCTCGTAGCTGACTGGCTAGCAGCATGGCCTCTACACCTGTTCCTCCTGCACTTTCCTACTCATTGTGTCAAAGGTTACTCCTCAGCCTTCTTTATACTTGTAATAAAGTAGTACATTTGCAGCTCTGGAGACCAGGATCACTGAATTGGAGATTTGGCTTTGCACCCTTGAAAAATCTGTTGCTAGCCAGGCCTCTGTAGTTGGTGCAGCTGAAGGTAGCATGGGCCCCATTAGTTCTGCCCTGGCAGATTGTCCCGAGCAGCCAGGAACTCAGGATCACTGAGTGATGGTGAGAAGGAAGCATAGCCTTAAACAGAAGCTTTCAGTGCACCACCTGCGTCTAACTATTTTTACCCAACCGGTGACACACCCGCCTGGGATCAAACTGATAATTGGCGATTCTGGTGCCAGCAACCATAGTCAATTGTCTTCCAGCGGCCAGAGCAACACCAAGGGAAATTTAAAAGTGACTCCTGGTTACGCCAATCGGAGGTCACTAAAATCAATATTGAATTGGTGTGTGACTTTGCCAAAACAATGTCGGACTCTGTAGTTTTCTCTGGTCAGTCAGTCTCAGTCAGACCAGGAGTGACATGTTTAGCCGCATGTTCTCCTTAAATTGTTGTCTGTCTGAGTGGTGTCCAAGAAACGATGTGGGCTTCATAGATAATTGGCAAACCTTCTGGAGGAAACCTGGTCTTGTTAGAAGAGACGGCATCCATCCCACTCTCATTTCTAGAAATATGGACAAATTTATTAAACCCCCCAAAATATGACTATCCAGAGTTGGGACCAGGAAGCAGAGTTGCAGTCTTACACGCTGTGATGTTTACAGAACTTTTATTTTGAAAGGTCGAATGTAAGGCGGAAGGAGGATATATAAAAAAGGAGACAACAGAAAACGGTAGATGAACAAGTTAGCGCTGCAGACTGTGTTGCCGCTGCAAGCCTGAGAATTAAAGAATGGAACTGAGAAATACTGAAGGTGTCATCATTAATCTCATGCCTAAATATGATCACGTCCTTATTGTTGGAGATTTTAACGTCCGTGTGTGTTCTCCTGACAAAGCGATGGTTAAAGATTTTTAAAGTTTAATTGATTCTTTTAACCTCACACAGTGGGTGGCTGAACCTACACAAGTATGTGGACATACACTAAACCTTGTTTTATCCTACATCCTGCCTGTTTCTATCATGATCATTTTAGCTGCAGTGTTTTCAGATGAGAAGCCTTTGTTAGCTGACATTGTATTGTCTACAGGCACAGACACTCCTGCACAGAGTTTTCAGCTCATCATGAGAAAATGTCTTTTTAGATGAAAGTAATGTCCTTGAGATTTTTCAGTCTGGTTTCAATTCTCTGCATAGTCTCGGATTGTTAATGACATCCTTCTGGCTATAGATGTAGGGGATCATGTGGTCTTGGTTCTCCCAGCGTTAACGGCTGCCTTTGACACGGTGGATCACAACATTTTACTATCTCGTTGGGAACACTGTGTAGGCATACGTGGCACTGCTCTAAATGGGGTTTAGATCTTACCTGGCTGAGAGAACGTTTTGTGTATATCAAATCCTTCTATGGGTTTTAAATGGGTAGTGATTCTATGTTTGACAGTCAAGTGAGAGCAGAAGTGAAATCCTTTGTTCCGGTTGAGGTAAGTCTCGCCCCACACAACCTCTCTGAGCTACTGCACCCACACACTCCCTCTCTTAGATCAGCTGACCAGTTGTTGTTGGATGTGCCAAAGAAGCGCTGGAAGCCCTGGGGGATCGCACTTTTGCAGTTGCGACTCCCAACTCACCTGTTCAATTTGGCTTTTAACCCAGTATAGAAATGTACATTTTATTTGAATTTGATTGTCTTCTTGATGTAGGTGTTCTATATTGTTTACTGTTGTTGTATTTTTACTTTGATTTTTAGTATTTATACTTTTCCTATTTGATGTTAAGCACTTTGGTCAGTGTTAGCTTTTTTAAATCTGCTTTATAAATAAAGTTAGCTTGGCTCGATCACTCTGGTCTCCGGTCCTGGACCTGAAGACCACAGGGAAACACCACACATCTATCTGCTGTCTGCTGTCACTGCTAAATTATTTTTGTAAAATTCTCTTGAAATTATTTTAATCTTTGTTTGATAAGTTAATAATTTTTATCTTAATTGAGTTGTTTCTGCTCTGTACTTAGATCTGTGGTTATTAGTAAAATCATTGTTTATTGTGTTGATAAACAGTGAACAAATGCTCTGATCAGATGCTGATTATCAACTTTTTACAGTTGTGGAAGAAGTACCTGTGTTGATAGGAGTTATGTGGGTAGTTCATAGGGTTGCCAACCGTCCCTTAAAATACGGAATCGTCCCGTATTTAGAAACAAAAGTACACGTCCCGTATTGAGCTAATAAGGGACGCACTTTGTCCCGTAATACAGTGAGAATCAAAAGTAGTCTATAACTTTTAATGGAATTAACACTTTGTTTGAAAACATAATTCCCAGCCCCTCTCCTGCTTTGTGACCAATGAGCTGACAGCACACTTATGACAATTCGAGTATAACAATTCAGATTACCGCTCATCTCATTGGTCGAGGAAAGGTCGCTTACAGAGAAAATACCGGAAGACAACAGATGACCACAACAAGAAGCATGGCCAACAGGGGAACAAACGCCGACACTGCGGTGCAAGTCTCGGATGACAGTACACCTAAAGCTGGACATACACTGTGCGATTTTTTCAGTCGCGATATTCAGCTCCTGCTCAAACTGCACGATTGACTCACAGGGGTTAGAAGTTGGTAGGTCTTTCCAAAGTTCTACAAGTTGTGCCTCCATCGCTTGTGTCCAGATCACACGCTGCACAGCCGTGCTGCTCCGTCTTTTTCACCGACGTTTACGTGTTTGCGCGTGAGCAGTGTGAGCGGCTGTGGTGACACCCTCACGAGCGATTGATAATCGGGAGCTGGTCGTGAGGTGTTAATTGCTTCTCGTCACCCCACGTATACTACACGATGCACGATGAAGGCCAAAATCGGTCCGATCACTCAAAAATCGGCTCAAAATGGGCCAAAAACCGCACAGTGTGAGCCCAGCGTTAGAGCAGCAATGTTTGTTCCCCTCAGAGAAAGGGAAGAATGGGAAAAGGAAAACACCTGGCTGGAAAACGTTAATATGGGCATGTGCAGTGAATATCAGCGCTATGTGGCCAGAAGTGTGATAATATAACTTATTTTGTGTAATAAACAACTGCAAGGATAGATGATTACAACAAATTGATGACTAATACATAAAAGTAATACATAGATGAATAATGATGATGAGTTATGATGCGTAATCATGGGAACAAGCGGGTTTACAAACAGGAGCAGCTGATTAGCATTAGAAAAGCTGAAATAATACCTCAACTGAAGCCAATTGTACTAAATGCACTAAATGTGCACTGTTACAAGAATATTTTTCTTTCTATTGTTTTCTATTATTTTAAGTTAAGCAGGACAGTTCTTTTAAAGAAAGATTTACTTATATTCTCAAAAGTTAAGCATGACAGGCTTCTGTTTAAGAAAGAGACCTGTTTTATTGTGTTAATGTTGTCATTTTGAGCTAAAAATAAATGGCTAAATGATCATTTGTTTCACATGTGTTCATATCACAAAGAATAGAATATGCATCTACTTAAATCAACTTCAAGTCAAATGGTTAAAAAAATAATTTCACACACAAAAAAAGAGCTAGAAAATTCACCACACTGGGAAGGGTGAAGACAACTGGGTCGCCCGGCCCTGGCCACGAGGTGTCCCTTATTTATTTTTCAGGGAGTTGGCAACCCTAGTAGTTCAGCTTCACCACTAGGGGGATGTCTAACCAAATTGTAATATATACTGTGTCGTAGAAGCAGCGGCAGGTTATGTTTACGTGCATGGATGTGAACCACGTTAAAATAAAGAAGCTTGCTCACTACTACTGTTGTTTTATTGAAAACACGACATGGTACCAGGAGTGAACCGGTAAAGCAGGTCATCATGGACAGTGTTAAGCCACCAGATGCCGTCAACTGGAACAGAAATGTGGACTGTGAGTGGCGAACTTTTAAACAGCGGTTTATGCTATACCTGCAAGCTGTCGGCCTAGATAGTAAGCCTGATACACGGAAGATTGCACTGCTTCTTACCGTAGCAGGTCCACAAGCGGTGGAAGTATATAACACGTTTGTGTTCGCAACTGCAGAAGACAAAGAAAAGTTTGAAGAAGTAGTGAGAAAGTTTGATGAACACTGTTCGCCCAAAAAGAATGAAACATTTGAGAGGTACGTCTTTCGGTCACATATACAACAACCTTCAGAGAGTTTTGATACGTTTCTGACTGACCTCAAGTTAAAGGCAAGAACATGCAATTTTGGACAGCTGCAAGAATCTATGATAAGAGATCAGATCGTATTTGGAATAAAAGATATAAAGATAAGAGAGAGGCTTCTGAGAGAGGCGGATCTGACTTTAGCAAGTGCTGTGAAAGTATGTCATGCCAGCGAGCTCGCAATACAACATGCAAAAACCTTCAGCGGGTCGCCGAGGGAAACAGACACGGAAAGCACAGCTGTAGCTGCAGTTAATACACGGCAGGCAGGGCGCACGTACAAAAAAGAACAGAAAGAATCAAAAGACACTTTCTTGTGCAAAAGATGTGGCACAAAACATGGAAGGAAACAATGCCCAGCTTATGGTAAAATATGCAAAAAATGCAATGGACAAAACCATTTTGCCAAGCAATGTTTTTCAAAGAATAAACAAAAAGAAAGAGTACACACAGTAGAAGAAACTGCTCTCAGTGACACGTTTTTTGTGGGAATGGTAATGCAGCACGATACACCCATGGACCAACCTGCAGTCAGTACAGTGAAGCAGGACAAATGGACAGAGATGTTACCAGTGAATGGAGCCCTGGTAACTTTCAAACTGGACACAGGAGCCAAGGCTAATCTGGTGAATGAGCTGGATGTGAAAGCGATGAAAACAAAACCACACATATTCCAAAATAACAGTTTACTCCAAGCATATAATGGAGAACCCAGAGGTGTGGACTCGAGTCACATGACTTGGACTCGAGTCAGACTCGAGTCATTAATTTTATGACTTTAGACTTGACTTGAAAAAATGTTCTAAGACTTGTGACTTGACTTGGACTTTTACACCAATGACTTGGGACTTGAATTGGACTTGAACCGGTTTACTTGAAAAGACTTGATATTTTACCCCAAATATAAAATTTAACATGCATATTATATGGAGATTGAAAATGTGACGTCATTCACGGGTAGAACCGCAAAGGATTCTGGGAACTCGTGGCAAGCGGTACTAGCGCACGCAGGCTTTCAATTAAAATCAGTTATACAGTGATAAAAAGAAACACAAAAATGTCAAGAAGCTGTTGTATTATTAACTGCAATAGCCGGTCGCATGACAGCCACGGGAAGCCGACGGGTAAAGAGATCGGTTGTTATCGGATTACGTCGTTGAAGAGAAATTGTTCGAGCCATGTTTCCGAAGTAACAAAGAGGCGACGGGTGGCCTGGATTGCAGCCATTCAAAGATCAAATATAACGTCCTAGAACACTCCAGCTCACAGGTTAGTCTGCTCCAAGCATTTACACAAAGGTCAGTCTGCTGTTGTAGTTAATGCGTCATTTTTCTTAACATAATTGGTGATATAGGTTACAAGTAAGTCTGGCGCTGAACAGAAATTGTCGCGCTATGCTCCTTTGTTTATTGTGCATAAATAGTGAATTGTCCTGACACAATATTGCGTTTCGCTTATGTTATTATGGTACATTGACAAAAACACATACTTTTATTCACAGGATAAAACAGGTTTTTTGTATCACTAATTGCCCAGTACGATTACAGCATACAATATTATTGTCACTGCTACATTTCTGTGATGGGTACCAGAAATTATTTCCACTACTAATTAATTACCGTTGAGCTCAAAGCTCCTATTAATAAACGGTTAAGGAATGTGTATTTATGAAGACGATTTGTGAGACTGGTAAACTTATGATACGTACGATGGTCTTTCGTTCTACACGGTGCATTTCAAGGTCCTGCACCCATCCGTCAGTAAACTGTACCTGGGCTTGTTGCAGTGACCGGAAGTTACTAAACTTCATGAGTGTATACACTCACTCCAAGAACCGTATGATTATAAATATGCATATAAATATGCTAAGATGAGATAGCTGACTTCATCTAACTAGCAAATGTTGTCCAGGCTACGTTGGTGATACAGTTTTTTTTAATGTGTATGATATTTTTGTCATGCGATTTTAAAGCTGGTCCTACAACCGCATCCAAGAATAACATGCAGCGTATCTCAGAACTGTCGGTGAAATTTATTCTTGGAGCTAGGTTTAATTGAGCTGCATTTTAAAGAGGTGCAATTTCACAATTTGTGTATATTTTCTAAGTTCACTATTTTGTATGTGTTGAGAAAAACACAGATTTTAAAATTACATGGTCTAATATTTACATTTAGCATAACTGCAACATTATTTTTTCGTTTGTTTTTTTTAAAGACTCGAAAGGACTTGAAATTCAAAGTTTCAGACTTGTGACTTGACTCGGACTTTTACACCAGTGACTTGAGACTCGACTCTGACTTGCCTGACATTACTTGAGACTTGACTTGAGACTTGAGGATAAAGACTTGAGACTTACTTGAGACTTGCAAAACAATGACTTGGTCCCACCTCTGGGAGAACCAATCAAAACCAAAGTTAAATGCAGGCTCAGGGTACAAGTAAAAGGAAAATATCACAGTCTGATGTTTATCATTGTGCCAAAGGGACATGGATCTCTGTTGGGAGATAAAGCATGTGAGAGACTCGGCCTAGTCAGACAGGTATACAGTATAAACAGCTCTGAGCCCAAAAGTGTGAAAGAAATAGTGGATCTGTACCCAGACATATTCAAGGGGTTTGGAGTCTTACCCTTCACCTACAAGATAAAGCTGAAAGAAGGAGCTCTGCCTATGGTTCATGCACCTCGACGTGTTCCAGCTGCTCTTAAAGACAAGCTCAAAGAGGAACTAGAGCGGATGGAGGCACTGGAAGTTATAAGAAAAGTTAAAGAACCTACTGAATGGGTTAACTCCATGGTGTGCATTAAAAAACCAACCGGCGCTCTTAGAGTCTGCATGGATCTGAAAGACTTAAATGCTAACATACAAAGAGAGCATTACCAGATACCTACAAGAGAAGAAATAACAAGTGAAATGGCTGGTGCAAAATTTTTTAGCAAACTAGATGCGTCCCAAGGATTTTGGCAACTCAAGCTTCACGAGGACAGTACAAAATACTGCACGTTCAACACGCCATTTGGGCGTTACTGCTTCTTGAGAATGCCTTTTGGAATTTCTTCAGCTCCTGAGATATTCCACAGGACCATGGAGTATATGATCGAAGGAATCGAGGGAGTCAGAGTTTATATGGACGACATCATTTTGTGGGGATCCACACTACAGCAGCACAATGAGAGACTAGTAAAGGTTTTGGAAAGAGTGAAACGTTATGGACTTAAACTGAACAGAGCAAAATGTCAGTTTGGCGTGGGTGACATTACCTTTCTCAGTGACAAGCTGACAGCCGAAGGCATCAAGCCGGACAAGGAAAAACTACGAGCTATACTGGAAATGCCACGTCCTGAAGATAAAAAAGGTGTGTTGAGAATCCTGGGAATGGTTAACTTTATTGGAAAATTCATCCCAAGCCTGGCGGCCAAAACAGTGCACCTGAGACAGCTTCTACACAATAGCTGCGAGTTCAGATGGAATAAAGAACTGGAAAACGAGTGGCAACAACTGAAAAAGACACTTACAACAGAGCCAGTTTTGGCGTATTTTGATCCAAAAAGAAAAACAAAAGTGTCAACAGATGCATCGAAGGCCGGGATCGGCGCAGTGTTGTTGCAGGCTTATGGAGACCACTGGAGGCCAGTGGCATATGCCTCAAGAGCAATGACAGAGACAGAATCTCGCTACGCCCAAATAGAAAAAGAGACATTGGGGCTTGTTTTTGGATTTGAAAAGTTCCACACCTATGTCTATGGTTTGCCAACATTTGTGGCAGAGACTGACCACAAGCCATTGATAGCCATAATCAAGAAAAACTTAAGTGAAATGTCTCCACGCATTCAAAGATTGATGATGAAGCTACAGCGCTATGATTTCAACTTGATCTACACACCAGGTAAACACATTGTGTTAGCAGATGCACTCTCTAGGGCCACAACCCCAAACAAAGAGCAAAGCTCCACAGAGATGGATGTAAATATACATGTAAACCTGGTAGCAGAGTCACTTCCTATGTCAGACAGAAAATCACATCAGATCAAGGCTGAAACACAAAAGGACTGTAGTCTGCAAAGAGTTATAACACTGTTGAATGGGAAATGGCCAAGAGGTGAATGCAAAACATACTACAACATAAGAGCAGAACTAAGTGTTGTGAATGGACTTCTGCTAAGACAAAACAGAGTAGTAATTCCACACTCACTGAGAGGAGACATCCTGAAAAGACTGCATGAGGGACATCTAGGCATAGAGAAATGCAAACGGAGAGCCAGAACAGCAGTCTATTGGCCAGGTATAAATGCAGACATTGAGCAAATGGTTTCAACTTGTGATACGTGTATCAAACACCAGGCCAAACAACCAAAAGAGCCTCTGACCATAACAGACATACCGGAGGAACCATGGCAGAAAGTCGGAACAGACATTTTCCACCTGGGAGGAAAAAACTACCTGCTGGTTATTGATTACTTGTCAAACTATCCAGAGATGGCATTATTGTCCAACATGTCAGCTACTTGTGTCATAACACACATGAAATCAATATTTGCTAGACATGGGATACCACAGATTGTTCATAGTGACAATGGACCTTGCTATAGTTGTAGAGAATTCCAACTATTTGCTCAGGAATATGACTTTAAACATGTGACCTCAAGCCCCCTGCATCCGCAGTCCAATGGGAAAGCAGAGAAAGGTGTGCACATTGTGAAACAGTTACTAAAGAAAGCACAAGATAGTAAGGCAGATCCTTATTTGGCACTACTGAGCTACAGAGCATCACCACTGGAGCATGGCAAGTCACCAGCAGAAATATTAATGGGAAGAAAACTACGGACCACTCTTCCTTACACAACAACCAGGAAACATAAAAAAGTGAGAGACAAAATGACACAGTTACAGAAGAGACAAAAGGTCAACTTTGACAAGTCCTCAAAAAGTCTAAAACCACTCGCACCCAATGAAGCAGTCAGAGTGGAAGATGCAAACATCTGGGCAAAGAGAGCAACTGTACTGGAGGAGGTAAACCCAAGATCGTACAATGTGAAAACTGAAGATGGACTGATATTAAGGAGAAATCGGAGGAGTTTACTGTACACTCAAAAGACAATGGGACCATCGGAAGGACAGTGTGATGACAACAACACACCACCTGAACCAACAACACCCGTGAAGGACAGTGTGGAGCAAAGAGACCAGTCACCCATTGTCAGAAGATCAGCACGCTCTATCAAGCCACCTGATAGACTAAACCTTTAAGCATATATATATATGTATATGTTGGTGTATACATATATAGCTAGTAGGGGTGCAACGATATTCGTATCGATATTGAACCGTTCGATACAGTGCTTTCGGTTCGGTACGCATATGTATCGAACAATACAACATTTGTAATTTATTTTATCAATTTTCCTTCTGACGATGCTGTCTGTGTTGAGCGCTCAGTGAATCTGTGTTCGACTACTCCGCCTAGGCTGCACTGATCCACTGAGCGCTCAACACAGACAGCATAGTCAGAAGGAAGAGCGCAGGGCAAGCTAGCGAGACAGAAGTTAAGCTCTCCTTTCAACCGGCAAATTGAACCTCATTCAGATCTGGCGTTTGGAATTATTTTGGTTTTCATGTGACGTATGACCCTGAAGGTAAGCGAGTCATGGACTAAAGTAAAACAGTATGTTGGATGTGCCATGCAATGCTCAATTACATTGGTGTGAACTAGTGTGTTAGCGCAGTTAGCTCGTTAACGTGTTGGCCATCTAGCCCCATGCACGGAGCGATCGGCGGTAGCTCGTTAACGGAGATTTGCCGTGTTGTGGCGTTAAGGTCATTTCAACGAGATTAACCTGAAAGCACTAGTGGGAACACAACGAATATGACTGCACATTTACGCCGACATCATCCTAGTGCAAAGACAAGTGGAAGCAGACAAAAAAAAAGCAAGCATGCTACTAACTTTAGCCGAGTCATTTAGACAGCTGTTAGCACATGATTCTCCTTATGCTGCTGAGAATATAGCCCAGAAGAAGCGGATAGTATAGCTTTTATTTTGGAAAGAGACATTTCTCTGTAATAAACTCTCTTTTCCAAAGATGAGTGATTCCTCAATCAGATACAGGGCTTGCAATATCGCTAGCCCGACGTCCCGGAGCTAGCGATTTTTTCAGTCGGGCTACCAAAATCTATCTCTTCCCTGCCCGTCGAGCTATTGTAGGAAAAATATATGTCAATGCTTTTGCATTCTTTCGGAAATGTAGCTGGGTAATTATGTCATTGGCATCGGTGAGCCACTGTCAATATGTGACATATTGAAGTCGCGTTTGAATTTGCGCTTGTTTTTTTGCTTTCACTTTGCAATCGTGCGAACTGTGTAAAGAGAGCGACAGCACTGATCTGTGAGTGATGATAATTTGTGCACCAATTCCTCTGACATTGTCTTATTAATCGTTAGCTTACTATGCAAACATGACAAGTGAAATCTCCCGCAGCAAGCTTAAACATGTGAGAGGTTGATCGCGCAGAGAATCGCTGAGCTTATGTGAGTGCGTGTGTAAAAGCAGCAGGATACATATTTTAGTTCTGCTGAGCCAAATAAGACAGGTCAGGGTGAAGAAGTGACAGCCAAAGAAAAGCTTACCACAAAACGGAGAAGTTATGACAAATCAGACTATAAGGCAAAAAGAAAGTGCAGCTTTATGGTTTCATGGACAAAATAATTTCTGTGGCTGCAATATGACGAGCTAAATAACCAGGGCTGCACATAAGTGGTCCGCAGGTGCGCATTCGCTGTCAAAATAAAAAACACGCACAAGGGTTAGGGTTAAATTTAAAAACTGTACTTTTGAGTTAAAATATATATTTATAATTTTAATAAATGACAAATTAAAAATGCATGAACATTTTTTTGTATCGAAAAAATATCGAACCGTGACACCAAAGTATCGAACCGAACCGAACCGTGAATTTTGTGTATCGTTGCACCCCTAATAGCTAGATATATATACATATATCAAAAAGGAACTTTCTGCATTATTGTGTGTTCCATAGTTTGCACTGTCACAAGTGTTTGTCATGTAATTCAAGCTATGCAATGTTAGGTATGTTTCCACAGTGTTGTTCAGCAGTTAACATCTAAAGAAAAGGGGATGTGTTGATAGGAGTTATGTGGGTAGTTCAGCTTCACCACTAGGGGGCTGTCTAACCAAATTGTGATATATACTGTGTCATAGAAGCAGCGGCAGGTTATGTTTACGTGCATGGATGTGAGCCACGTTAAAATAAAGAAGCTTGCTCACTACTAGTGATGTTTTATTGAAAACACGACAGTACCTATCCTAAATCTTGTACTTATATAAAGGTACTAACACTATATATGTACATTCTGTAAAATAAAATGTTTAGTGAAGTAAAAGTACTACTAGTACTACTAATAATAATAATAATTCCCAGATTCTAATGCACACTTCCTCTCCTGATTCTCATTATGATATTTTATTTTTTTATTTTTTTAAATCATAGAAACTATGTAATTCTGTATAAGTAGGGTGACCATATTTTGATTTCCAATCAAGAGGACACCGGCCCAGTCATGAAGAACTTTAATAATACTGTTTGCTTAAAGAAAATAAGAAAATTTTAACATATTTAAATTATGCCTTCTCTGTGCGGTTAAAGAGTGGTGAAACAAAAAATGTCATATAGGCTTTTACAAGTCAACAAGGGCAAAAAATGGTAAATGGCCTGTATTTGTATAGCGCTTTACTAGTCCCTAAGGACCCCAAAGCGCTTTACACATCCAGTCATGCACCCATTCACACACACATTCCCACACTGGTGATGGCAAGCTACAGTGTAGCCACAGCTGCCCTGGGGCGCACTGACAGAGGTGAGGCTGCCGAACACTGGCGCCACTGGGCCCTCTGACCAGCACCAGTAGGCAACAGGTGAAGTGTCTTGCCCAAGGACACAATGACCGAGACGGTCCGAGCCGGGGCTCGAACCAGCAACCTTCCGATTACAAGGCGAACGCCCAACTCTTGAGCCACGATCAAAAAATATACCCATAATATCCTATTAGAGCAATTAGAGAAAGCTGTAGGTATTACAGGTACTACGCTGCAGTGGTTTGTATCATATCTATCTAATAGACTCCAATTTGTGCATGTAAATGGAGAGTCCTCTTCACACACTGAGGTTAATTATGGTGTTCCACAGGGTTCAGTGCTAGGACCAATTCTGTTTACATTATACATGTCCATGAAGCCAGATAACACACAATAATTAGTTAAACTGCAGGAATGTCTTAAAGACATAAAGACCTGGATGGCCACTAACTTTCTGCTTCTTAATTCGTATCAAACTGAGGTTATTGTACTCGGCCCTGAAAATCTTAGAAATATGGTATCTAACCAGATTCTTACTCTGGATGGCATTACCTTGGCCTCCAGTAACACTGTGAGGAACCTTGGAGTCATTTTTGACCAGGATATGTCCTTCAATGCACATATTAAACAAATATGTAAGACTGCTTTCTTCCACTTGTGCAACATCTCTAAAATTAGAAATATCCTGTCTCAGAGTGACGCTGAAAAACTAGTTCATGCATTTATTACTTCCAGGCTGGACGACTGTAATTCATTATTATCAGGAAGTCCTAAAAACTTGCTGAAAAGCCTTCAGTTAATCCAAAATGCTGCAGCAAGAGTCCTGACAGGGACTAGAAAGAGAGAGCAGATTTCTCCTGTATTGGCTTCCCTTCATTGGCTCCCTGTTAAATCCAGAATTCAAAATCCTGCTCCTTACATACAAGGTCTTAAATAATCAGGCCCCATAAGATGGGGCCATAATCAGGCCCCATCTTATCTTAATGACCTTGTAGTAGTACCATATCACCCTATTATATGGGTGTAGGCCTGCAGTCACTCTCGCACTGCAGGCCTACTTGTTCCTAGAGTATTTAAAAGTAGAATGGGAGGCAGAGCCTTCAGTTTTCAGGCCCCTCTTCTGTGGAACCAGCTTCCAGTTTGGATTCAGGATACAGACACTGGTTGATCTGATATCCTCGTGTTGGTGTTGTTCCCAGATCATCATACTAAATGTTGTTCCAGGATCAACATTGCAAGTGACCAATCAGAATGTTGTGACGTCATACTTTTGCGACTTCGGGAAAAAACGGCGTAAAACAAAAAACTGTACTAAAGCTGCGTGAAACCACCTCTGTCCGCCGATCAACGGACCCTGACCCTAACCCTAACCGTAACCCTTTAATAAACAGTAAGCAGAATTGATATTGTCCTTGCAACATTGGAATTTAATAAATGCACGAATGCGCGCAAAAGAATAACGTCACAACAATGTGATTGGTCACTTGCAATGTTGAACCTGGAACAACATTTTCATGATGGTCTGGGAACAACAGCAACACGAGGATATCAGATCATCCTACAGACACTATCTCTACTTATAAGATTAGGCTTCAAACTTTCTTTTTTGCTAAAGCATATAGTTAGGGCTGGACCAGGTGACCCTGAATGCTCCCTTAGTTATGCTGCAATAGACGTAGGCTGCCGGGGGATTCCCATGATGCATTGAGTTTTTCCTTTCTAGTCACCTTTTCCACTCACTATGTGTTAATAGACCTCTCTGCATTGAATCATATTTGTTATTAACCTCAGTCTCTCTTCCACAGCATGTCTTTATCCTGTCTTCCTTCTCTCACCCCAACCGGTCGCAGCAGATGGCCCCGCCCCTCCCTGAGCCTGGTTCTGATGGAGGTTTCTTCCTGTTAAAAGGGAGTTTTTCCTTCCCACTGTCGCCAAAGTGCTTGCTCATAGGGGGTCATATGATTGTTGGGTTTTTCTCTTTATGTATTATTGTAGGGTCTACCTTACAGTATAAAGTGCCTTAAGGCAACTTTTGTGCTGATTTGGTGCTATATGAATAACGTTGAATTGAATTGAAAAACTGAAAAAAAAATGTTCTTTGTAAGTATGGCTAATGTATACTTTAGCTATACACACACACAAGAACAACAACAACACAAAGAAGAAGAAGAGGAGGTAGTCTACTACGCCTCAAAAACGCAATCATTAGTCTTCCAACTGTATCTTTCTGTTCTGACTGTTTACTGAGCTGTACTTTGGGAGTCATACTGTTGTGATACTGGGGAGAAAAGGATAAGGTGTGAGAGACTAAACCGTTACACACAAAACTTCAAAAACCTAAAGCGTGTGAGAGACTGTTAGCCGTGTTGTTCAGCAATAAACTTATGTACAATGTGTTAGTAAAGCGTGACTTGCACTTCTGGCCTGTTAAGCAATGGTTTTTAACAAATTTCACTGCAAACTATAAAAGGAATCTGGATTTAAATAGAACATAGTAGTGTTTGATGTAAGTGCAGGAAACACTAGTATAAGGTGTCTATGGAACAAATCTCCTTCAACGTTCACAATGACCAAAGTGGATGACTACAGGCATTTCTCTCAGTCAGCTGATTGTGTTTAGGGAAAAAAGCAGCTAAATACACTGAGATTGCTCCACATTCTTAGTGCGTTAACTCTGGATGTCTGTGGGTTTTGTCAAACTTGGAGTGAACAAAAGCAGAAAAACAGTAAAAGATGCAGACAGTGAAAGTCTGGTTTATTTCATGAATACAATGAAACATTTTACAGGCCACAAAGCAAAGTAGCATACATGATAAATGGATACTACAACATAACACGGACAGTGAGAAGTAAAACTCATCGTCTTACCAGATGTTATATTCTGTAAACTTAAAATAAACCACTGAAATCTGAGTTTAGTGTTTTAAGTCATCTATTAAAAAACATGAGTCAACACTTCTTTCTCCCAGCAGCATTACTGAAGTGACACTTTAATGATGCTTCATATCACAGTCTGTATGATGATAAAACATGTTCTCTCGTTAGCAGATGTCTGTGCTGTCACTTGTCATGAAAATGTCCAGAGCCAGGGTTCAAGCTTCTTCTTCAATCATCATTGATCATTATTAGGGCCCACAAGATTTGTCACATTATCCCCATAAACAACATGTTTTTATAGAAATCATTGTGACACAAAGATTTAGATTCTTGTTTCACAATGTGCATGAACTCAAAATCTTTAGTTTCATATTCATAAAGTATCGAAAATAATACATTTATTCCAATGTACGAGCTACACTTTTTTTTGTAAAAAAAAAAAAAAAGCTGATTGGAAATGCATTCAAAAAAAGCTCCTGCCATGACCTTCCTTCTTCGAGCGCGCGCACACACACACAGAAAGAGAGAGAGAGAGATCATTAATATAAAGGATTGCAGCAGCTTTTGGATTTTCACTCTTTGTTGGATTTGATATGAACAGCCACATAAAATTCATTCCAATTTTTGCCTTTGCTTCAATTAAGATGTCTTTAAATCTACCATACCTTTTCTTCTTTGGCTTCTAAAATATGTGGTTCTATTGCGTGCTGCGTACATAACGTAATGTCAACTAGACCGATATTAAAATTTATAATATTGATAAGTCACTAAAATGGCGCCTGGAGCCTGTTTTGACATGAGCTCTGTGTCTGCTCTAGAAACTCTGAAATTCAGTAGAGCTGAGCCGTACATTAAATACTCACATGAACCTGTACTTTGAATTCTGTATGAGCTGTATAAAATACAGCAATGCACAAGTGTTTTGAATGAATAGAAATGTGACACAAGGTGTGTCTTCGACTGTTCCTGTATAACTTATTTTCGGACTAGTTGACAAGTTATGCTCCGGTCATTTGATGTTTCCAAGATAGATGTCCTTTTGTAATATAGTTAAATTTTCTTTGTAAATTTCATTTCATTCAAGCCAAGAAGAGGTCATTACACTAACAAGAGGTATCAACGCTGGGCTAAAGTTCAGCACGTGGTTAAAGTTTGTAATCCAGCCAGGGTGTAAAGCAGCCAGTCGTAGAGCTGAAGCAGGTAGCATCAACACATAAATCTACTCTACCCGGCTTAAATCACAAGAGCACCTCTGACCGAGGTGAGGAAGAGGAGGGGGAGAAACACAATTCGATTGAATTCGAATTGGATGGAAGTTGAGGACAGGGAGAAGGAAGCTTAGGATGAGGAGAAAGAAAAGCAGCAGGAGCATCTTTAGGGATCTCTATGATGTCATTGAGGTTTGCTTTCATTAATATGGTCCTCTCACAAAGAAAGATGACCTTATTGTAGTTCACCTACTTCCTGTATTAAATAGTGATGTGCAAAACGTTGTGGAAAACCACAGAGCAGGCACATATAGTGCATCTGCAGGTAAATGAGCATCAAATCTCTCAGACTCTGTATTATACTTTTTAGTCTTAAGACCATATGTTGTATATTCATAACCTTTATGATAAAACCTCTGTCAGCCATTGGTTTATGGACTTTGTATTAGAGCAGGGCGATATGGCCAAAAATATTTACCACGATATATATATATATATATATATATATATATATATATATATAAAACACCCAGCACGCCCCTGCGGGCGGTTTATCCTTCAAGCTCGGGTCCTCTACCAGAGGCCTGGGAGCTTGAGGGTCCTGCGCAGTATCTTAGCTGTTCCCAGGACTGCGCTCTTCTGGACAGAGATCTCCGATGTTGTTCCCGGGATCTGCTGGAGCCACTCGCCTAGCTTGGGAGTCACCGCACCTAGTGCTCCGATTACCACGGGGACCACCGTTACCTTCACCCTCCACATCCTCTCGAGCTCTTCTCTGAGCCCTTGGTATTTCTCCAGCTTCTCGTGTTCCTTCTTCCTGATATTGCTGTCATTCGGAACCGCTACATCGATCACTACGGCCGTCTTCTTCTGTTTGTCTACCACCACTATGTCCGGTTGGTTAGCCACCACCATTTTGTCCGTCTGTATCTGGAAGTCCCACAGGATCTTAGCTCGGTCATTCTCCACCACCCTTGGGGGCATCTCCCATTTTGACCTCGGGACTTCCAGGTTATACTCGGCACAGATGTTCCTGTACACTATGCCGGCCACTTGGTTATGGCGTTCCATGTATGCCTTGCCTGCTAGCATCTTGCACCCTATATATATATATATATATATATATATATATATATATATATATATATACACAGTGGGGCAAAAAAGTATTTAGTCAGCCACCGATTGTGCAAGTTCCCCCACTTAAAATGATGACAGAGGTCAGTAATTTGCACCAGAGGTACACTTCAACTGTGAGAGACAGAATGTGAAAAAAAAATCCATGAATCCACATGGTAGGATTTGTAAAGAATTTATTCGTAAATCAGGGTGGAAAATAAGTATTTGGTCAATAACAAAAATACAACTCAATACTTTGTAACATAACCTTTGTTGGCAATAACAGAGGTCAAACATTTACTATAGGTCTTTACCAGGTTTGCACACACAGTAGCTGGTATTTTGGCCCATTCCTCCATGCAGATCTTCTCGAGAGCAGTGATGTTTTGGGGCTGTCGCCGAGCAACACGGACTTTCAACTCCCGCCACAGATTTTCTATGGGGTTGAGGTCTGGAGACTGGCTAGGCCACTCCAGGACTTTCAAATGCTTCATACGGAGCCACTCCTTTGTTGCCCGGGCGGTGTGTTTTGGATCATTGTCATGTTGGAAGACCCAGCCTCGTTTCATCTTCAAAGTTCTCACTGATGGAAGGAGGTTTTGGCTCAAAATCTCACGATACATGGCCCCATTCATTCTGTCCTTAACACGGATCAGTCGTCCTGTCCCCTTGGCAGGAAAACAGCCCCATAGCATGATGTTTCCACCCCCATGCTTCACAGTAGGTATGGTGTTCTTGGGATGCAACTCAGTATTCTTCTTCCTCCAAACACGACGAGTTGAGTTTATACCAAAAAGTTCTACTTTGGTTTCATCTGACCACATGACATTCTCCCAATCCTCTGCTGTATCATCCATGTGCTCTCTGGCAAACTTCAGACGGGCCTGGACATGCACTGGCTTCAGCAGCGGAACACGTCTGGCACTGCGGGATTTGATTCCCTGCCGTTGTAGTGTGTTACTGATGGTGACCTTTGTTACTTTGGTCCCAGCTCTCTGCAGGTCATTCACCAGGTCCCCCCGTGTGGTTCTGGGATCTTTGCTCACCGTTCTCATGATCATTTTGACCCCACGGGATGAGATCTTGCGTGGAGCCCCAGATCGAGGGAGATTATCAGTGGTCTTGTATGTCTTCCATTTTCTGATGATTGCTCCCACAGTTGATTTTTTCACACCAAGCTGCTTGCCTATTGTAGATTCACTCTTCCCAGTCTGGTGCAGGTCTACAATACTTTTCCTGGTGTCCTTCGAAAGCTCTTTGGTCTTGGCCATGGCGGAGTTTGGAGTCTGACTGTTTGAGGCTGTGGACAGGTGTCTTTTATACAGATGATGAGTTCAAACAGGTGCCATTCATACAGGTAACGAGTGGGGGACAGAAAAGCTTCTTACAGGAGACGCTACAGGTCTGTGAGGGCCAGAGATTTTCCTTGTTTGAGGTGACCAAATACTTATTTTCCACCCTAATTTACGAATAAATTCTTTACAAATCCTACCATGTGAATTCATGGATTTTTCTTTCACATTCTGTCTCTCACAGTTGAAGTGTACCTCTGGTGCAAATTACTGACCTCTGTCATCATTTTAAGTGGGGGAACTTGCACAATCGGTGGCTGACTAAATACTTTTTTGCCCCACTGTATATATATATATATAGCACATTAAGCGAAACAAAGCAGTCAGATAAATCAAACTTTATTCAATTCATTCTTCTTGCTTCCTCCACTTCTGTACCATTGATTCATTAATGCTGTATTCTATCACAGCTGCTCTATTCCAATGTTGTTGCAGTGTATTAATGACTAACTTCGTATTGTGGATGGATATCTCAGTTGTTCTCCTCACTGAAGTTTGGTCCGTTTACAGCATCCTGCCATGCGACTGCATTTGTCTCTAACCATCAGGAACCTTCACGTTAACTTTTATCGAGTGGAAAAGTGTTAGCGTTCATCCTGCAGCTTCACTGTTTGTGTTATGCTAACATAGCTGTGTCACTAGCGATTACGCAGCACAACATTATATACTAACTTCAGTAACCCTACAAACGTCACTGCTGTTTAGTTTCCTGTCTTCATTTATGTTGGAAGTGATAGCAGAGCTGTACGTTTGAATTTTTAAGAAATCTCTCAGTCAGAACATGCTATATCATGCTTAGGTGAAAACTAGCAAGCTAACTTCCTGCTAACTCCTAACTCCGGTAAATGTAATACATTCTGTTTTAATGGATGCCTGGATGTTAAACTTCATAGTTACACCTGGTAAAGCAGCAATGCTGATTGTTTTATTAAAGATGAAAGAATTTAGACAGTTTTTAACTCTCAGTGATGCTGCAGTGCTCATTTGACTTTGGGACCTGAAGGACGGAGTTTAGGACCCAGATTACTCCCAGATTTACGAGCACCTTGGTCCAACAAATACGGTAATAACGAGGCCCGCTTGCATGTTCTACATGATCAATGTCAGCAACATGATTGGATGACCAACCTGTGAACATCCAGTAAACTCAAAAGATCAACTGTTGGTTGAACACAATTTAATCAATGCACACATTCCTGTGTAATTAAATCAAGTACAATAATCTATTCTTTATCATGTCAAATGAACACACTTAACATTTGTTGGTTACATCATAATTCATCCTACACTGCTTAAAAATGTAAATAAAACAAAATCAAGCCTTGTTGAATGAACAACTACTTTGCTAATCAAGCCTAATACTGTTAGTCCCGTTGCCTCGTTGTCTGTATTCTGACTGAAGAAATATAAGAAGACAAATTAAGAGTTGAAACATGTTGATGATACAAAAGACAATTTTGAGATAAAATTTAAATTTGTTTGGAAATGCAGTGCAACATTATTTAACCAAATTTAGTGTCACGGTTCTGGGTCCGTTGGACCCAGTATTTTGAGTTTATTGTGTTCTGATTTAAGTTTGCATCAGGGATTGTGTTCTTGTTCTCTTGTCGTGTTATGGTAATGTTTATGATGTCTATTATTAGAGTTCCATGTTTCTGTTTATCTGGGTTTAAGATGTGGGTTTAGTTTCATATGTCATTTCCTGTCTGTCTCTCTATGTCGAGCCTGCGTGTGATGTTTTATTGTGAAGGTCTGCGTCTTATGTGAGTGTGTTCAGTTTTACCTCTGTCTCGTCTTACGGATTATTCCCAGCTGTGTCCACCACCTGTGTGTAATTCCCGTGTTTCTCTGTGTGTATTTAAGTCGTGTCCTCCGTCATTGTAGTTGCTGGTCCGTCTGTGTTTCCACCCTGCTTCATCTGTGTGTTTCCCTTCAGTCAACCATCATCTGTTTCCGCCCGCTCTCATTCATGTCCAGGTTCGTGTTCTGTAGTTAGTTTGTTCCCAGTTTAGTTTAGTCATCGCTCCGTTCGCCGTTTGTCCATTTCCTTTTTGTGTTTAATAAACCACCCTCACACCCATACAAGTGCCTGCGTTTGGATCCTCCTTTATTTTCCACACGGCTCATCTCACTCGCCGTGACAGTACGGACCAGCCAGATATGGATCCAGCGGCATTCACCCCACCCACAGAGCTTCGAAAGCTCATAACGGACTCGGTGTCAAAACTAATCAACCTTTGGCTTAAGCATGAGGGAGAAGCATTTCTCTACGTTCTGGAAGTCAGGCTGCAACAGCTTATCACGGATTATCCCTGGCTATTGGACTCACTGCACCCTCTGGTACAAAACTTCATTCTCCACGAACTTCACCTCCACCCTCCAGCCGCTGCCGCTACCGCTTCCCAACCCAGCCCGCCGGTGGAGGTTTTGCCCGGCCCGCCGGAGGTTTTGCCCGGCCCGCCGGAGGTTTTGCCCGGCCTGCCGGAGCAGTCGGCAGGGAGGAAGCAACGTTCGCGTCACCGGCGCGGCGCCCCGCAGCCGGACTTCAGGATGTCAAATCGGCCAGCTGCGGTTGACGTTGGGTCTGCAGTGCAGCTATCAGTTCAGTCAGCAGCTCAGCTGCCCTCAGTTCAGTCAGACACTCCACAATTCATTACACCTCCACCTCAACCGTCTCCACTACTGGCAGGTCAGTCTGTAACCACTTCACTGCCTATAGCTCTGTTGCCACCGGTTCAGCTGTCTGCCCACTCATTTACCCAGCCATTATCCTCACAGCCTCATTACAAGCAGGGAACACACTCCACACAAACTTTAGCTGGTTCATTTAAGCTGGCCATCTCAGAGACAGTTGCTCCCTCTAGGGCCTCCCCAGAGGCTGGGTGCCAGTCACCAGTCAACTCTGGACCCGTAGAGGTCAAGATGCCAGCACCAGCAGCTTCACTAGAGGACTTTACTAAGCAGTCTCAGCCGTCATCCCCTGCTGAGAGCTCCAGTGAGTCCGCCCCTCTGCCCCTGTCCTCTGCTGGAGGACCAGAGGGACCCATTCAGCCGTCAATCTCAGCTGGAGGGTCCGAGGAGCCCGTCCAGCCTCATGTTTCGTCAGCTGGAGGTTCAGGGGAATCTAGCCAGCTTCCTGCCTCATCAGCTGGAGGGCCTGAGGAGCCCGTCCAGCACCCTGTTTCGTCTGCTGGGGGTTCTGGAGAACCCAGCCAGCCTCATGTTTCGTCTGCTGGTGGTTCTGGAGAACCCAGTCAGCCTCAAGTTTCGTCTGCTGGGGGTTATGGAGAACCCAGTCAGCCTCAAGTTTCGTCAGCTGGAGGTTCGGGAGAACCCAGCCAGCCTCATGTCACGTCTGCTGGGGGTTCGGGAGAACCCAGCCAGCCTCATGTCACGTCTGCTGGGGGTTCGGGAGAACCCAGCCAGCCTCAAGCCACGTCTGCTGGGGGTTCGGGAGAACCCAGCCAGCCTCAAGCCACGTCTGCTGGTGGGCCCGAGGAGCCCGTCCAGCCTTATGCCTCGTCTGCTGGAGGGCCCAAGGAGCCCGTCCAGCCTCATGCCACGTCTGCTGGAGGGCCCGAGGAGCCCGCTCAGCACTACGCCTCGTTGGCTGGGGGTCCGGGAGAACCCAGCCAGCCTCATGTTTCGTCTCCTGGGGGTTCTGGAGAACCCAGCCAGCCTCATGTTTCGTCTGCTGGAGGGCCCGAGGAGCCCGTCCAGCCTCATGCCACGTCTGCTGGAGGGCCCGAGGAGCCCGTCCAGCCTCAAGCCACGTCTGCTGGAGGGCCCGAGGAGCCCACCCAGCACCACGCCTCGTTAGCTGAGGGTCCTGGAGGACCCAGCCAGCATATCCTCACATCTGCTGGCGGTCCGGGGAAGTTTGTTCAGCTACCATCTGCTGAATCATCCCCTGTGACTCCTACACCGTTGCCTGCATCCACATCACCGCCTGCAGCATTCACGCCACCGCCTACAGCATTCACATCATCACCATTCGCATCACCGCCTGCAGCGTCGCTGCCGTCAGGTTCCGCAGCCGTCCCGCTGCCGTCAGGTTCCGCAGCCGTCCCGCTGCCGTCAGGTTCCGCAGCCGTCCCGCTGCCGTCAGGTTCCGCAGCCGTCCCGCTGCCGTCATCCACGCCTGGTCCGGCCTCCGTGTCTTCATCCACGCCTGGTCCGGCCTCCGTGTCTTCATCCACGCCTGGTCCGGCCTCCGTGTCTTCAGCCTCGTCCGGTCCGGCCTCCGTGTCTTCAGCCTCGTCGGGTCCGGCCTCCGTGTCTTCAGCCTCGTCGGGTCCGGCCTCCGTGTCTTCAGCCTTGTCGGGTCCGGCCTCCGCTTCAGCCTCGTCTGGTCCAGCCTCCGCTTCGGCTTCAGCTTCAGCCTCGTCTGGTCCAGCATCCGCTTCAGCCTCGTCTGGTCCAACCTCCGCTTCAGCTTCAGCCTCGTCTGGTCCAGCCTCCGCTTCAGCTTCAGCTCCGCCCACGCCGTCGCCTGGTCCAGCATCGTCTTCGTCTGGTCCAGCCTCCGCTTCAGCTTCAGCCTCGTCTGGTCCAACCTCAGCTTCAGCTTCGTCTGGTCCAGCCTCCGCTTCAGCTTCAGCCTCGTCTGGTCCAGCCTCCGCTTCAGCTTCGCCTGGTCCAGCCTCCGCTTCAGCTTCAGCTTCGTCTGGTCCTGCCTCGCCTGGTCCTGCGGTTGCCACACCGCCGTCAGAGCCAGCTCGACCCATTCCGCCTCGCCTCTGCTGGCCGTTTTCCGGGCCTATTAGGTGGCACCGTGGCCTTCGGGGACGGCCTCCGGAAAGGGTTTGTCGCTGCCGCTGGCATCGCGGCCGCCCTCCGGACCTGCTTAGTGGCTGCCACTGCCTTCCAAGTGGTCGGCCTCCAGAACTGTTTGCCCGTCGCCGCCGTTGCCGTGTGCACGGTCGGCCTCCGGAACTGTTTGCCCGTCGCCGCCGTTGCCGTGTGCACGGTCGGCCTCCAGAACTGTTTGCCCGTCGCCACCGTTGCTGTGTGCATGGTCGGCCCCCTGAACTGTTTCGGCTCTTGTGTTGTCGACCCCCAGACTTTACTGTGGACTCGTGAATAGTCTTGTTTTGTGTTGGCCTGTTTTTGGTTTGTTCTGGTCTCTTGTGCTCCTTGTTTTTTTGTCTGGTCTCTGTCCCTCCTTCCTGGACCCCCTCCGCCCGCCCTGGTCTGGTGCTCTGTTTTGTTCTGTTTTCTGTTTGGGGCTGTCGGGAGCCAGCCCTTAGAGGGGGGGGTACTGTCACGGTTCTGGGTCCGTTGGACCCAGTATTTTGAGTTTATTGTGTTTTGATTTAAGTTTGCATCAGGGATTGTGTTCTTGTTCTCTTGTCGTGTTATGGTAATGTTTATGATGTCTATTATTAGAGTTCCATGTTTCTGTTTATCTGGGTTTAAGATGTGGGTTTAGTTTCATATGTCATTTCCTGTCTGTCTCTCTATGTCGAGCCTGCGTGTGATGTTTTATTGTGAAGGTCTGCGTCTTATGTGAGTGTGTTCAGTTTTACCTCTGTCTCGTCTTACGGATTATTCCCAGCTGTGTCCACCACCTGTGTGTAATTCCCGTGTTTCTCTGTGTGTATTTAAGTCGTGTCCTCCGTCATTGTAGTTGCTGGTCCGTCTGTGTTTCCACCCTGCTTCATCTGTGTGTTTCCCTTCAGTCAACCATCATCTGTTTCCGCCCGCTCTCATTCATGTCCAGGTTCGTGTTCTGTAGTTAGTTTGTTCCCAGTTTAGTTTAGTCATCGCTCCGTTCGCCGTTTGTCCATTTCCTTTTTGTGTTTAATAAACCACCCTCACACCCATACAAGTGCCTGCGTTTGGATCCTCCTTTATTTTCCACACGGCTCATCTCACTCGCCGTGACAGTACGGACCAGCCAGATATGGATCCAGCGGCATTCACCCCACCCACAGAGCTTCGAAAGCTCATAACGGACTCGGTGTCAAAACTAATCAACCTTTGGCTTAAGCATGAGGGAGAAGCATTTCTCTACGTTCTGGAAGTCAGGCTGCAACAGCTTATCACGGATTATCCCTGGCTATTGGACTCACTGCACCCTCTGGTACAAAACTTCATTCTCCACGAACTTCACCTCCACCCTCCAGCCGCTGCCGCTACCGCTTCCCAACCCAGCCCGCCGGTGGAGGTTTTGCCCGGCCCGCCGGAGGTTTTGCCCGGCCCGCCGGAGGTTGCTCCGCGGCTGCTGAGTGAGCCCTCATCTGGGACTCTCCTCAGCTCTTTCTGGGACAGTGGCGCGGCTGCCCCTCTGTTGGTCTTCCTTGGTCTCTTGTGTTCTGGGGGCCTCTGGATGTCTGGAGTTTTGATCTCCTCCATACCTGCTTCATGCCCTGGAGGACGGGGCTGTGGCCCCACCCACACCCTCTAGCAGATCATTACATGAAGGAACCTTTTAAAAAACAAAAAACAAACGCGTCCATGCTCACAGGTGTACACACGGGTGATCACACCCACAAACTACACCCTTTTTGGCTCCTACCTCAAAGCACACTGTGTTCTGTTGATCTTATGTGCTGCACAATAATGTTTAATATTTAGTATTTACTGTCATATTCCCATATATCATTGTGATGTTGTTTATTCTATTACTCTTGTTCTCTTCTGCTTGTTTTCTTTTTTCTTTCTCAGCAGGTGACCCAGGTGATTGATATATGCATTTTTTTTCTTTTTTTTCTTTTTTTTCTTTTTCTGCTCATTCTGTTGGTTTTTGGTTTTTGCTTTTCTCCCCCGTCCCTCTTCTCAGCTGTTTCTCTTTCCCTCTTTCTTTCTCCCCTTCTTTCCCATATTCAGTAAGTGAAAATAAAATAAACAATAAAAGGTGAATCAAATGGACCATTATGGCAAGGCTGGGATGGTCAATTTGGTAAAGTAAATCCGTTGGGCATCTTTCTTTGCCTTTAGACAACAATTCTGATGGCAAAAGAGCCAAACGGGACAGGCAAAAAAAAAAAAAAATTAATTTGAATAAGTTAAATTGGAATTTGAATTGCTCAGATTGAATCTGAATTGTAACTTGAATAAATGCTTTTACAAACTGAATATGAATTAGCCTAATTTGAAATTCAATTTATTGGTTTGAAAATGATCATCACTAAATTGAAATTGAATTTTATATTTTGAAAATGAATTCATTTGCTTTGAAACTGTATTTTATCCTTTAAAAATTTAGCTCTCAAATAATTTCAGATTCACTTCTCACCATTCAGTTTCAGTTCTACAATTCAATTTCAGTTCCAAAATTCAGTTTTTTGGGACTTACATCCGGTTCCGGTTCAAGCGCAGATTAATAGAACTACGTTTTACTAGCGGACCGAAAGTGTTACTGACGGGAATTTACAGCATCGTGAGCTAAATTAAGACTTCAGAAGTCATTCGTCATGTCGAATGACCAGCGGATAAACTCTCAGGTTGGTAATAAATGTATTACATGTACAAGAACAAGAGTCATGTTAACAAATGATAGCCGTACAGTAACTTTTATGCTTATTGTAGCTGTTAGCTGAAAACGGTAATTTAGCGTAGTTTGCCCTGCATTCAGCTTTGACAAACAAATATGATCGACTGTTTCTAGTAGAATTCCAAAGTTGTCATCTTGTACCCTCCCACAGCCCTGTATGCTTGCAGAGACCCCTACAGTAGGGAAACATGCAAAACGGTGTCCAAACCTTTGTATTTTAGCTTTATTTATGTCTTACACAGGATCCCAACTCTTTAGCTGGGAATTGTGGTTGCGAATTGTGAACGATAGCCTCGCTCTAATGTCCTCAGAACCCATTCTGGCGCAGCGAGAGCTCGCCATCTCTCTATTCTTGCTGACAGCACTCCACAGTAGACGGGGCTCTGGCTCCCTCTTGTGGCGGAAACTGGTCCTTCGGGCCAGACCCTACTGCGCATGCACGGGCGACCCGTGCTTGACCAGCGCTTATGGGGCCGGACTCCACAGAGGGAATCAACCCCGGTGGTGTTTGGGTGCGTGGGGGCATTATGTTTTTCAACATACTTT
The DNA here is from genome assembly GCF_057382185.1 of Mchenga conophoros. Classification (NCBI taxonomy): domain Eukaryota; kingdom Metazoa; phylum Chordata; class Actinopteri; order Cichliformes; family Cichlidae; genus Mchenga; species Mchenga conophoros. The sequence continues at coordinate 27,587,139 of NC_140545.1, read as the reverse complement.
CTGTGTTTTTCACACATTTTTCCCGTGCCCTTGGCAACATGCCTAGATGCAACGGGTGAGTTAATAAACAGTGTGTTTTGTGAGACTGACATGCTTGATTCAGCTGAACAGTGTCTCATCATCTCTTTGTTGAAATGCACTCTTTGGGATCCAACTCGAGTCCCAGGCGCTGAAAGGTGGAGGCAGAACACACTTCTCCGAACGGGCTCCGGAACTGATCCCTGGAGTGAACTTGGAGCCCGGGCTGGTCCGGCTCTGATCTCCCCGTGGGGGATGTTAGGCAGTCCGCTTCTTCTTGCGGTCCGACTGCTTGGCTGGTGGTGGGCCACCCTGAGCGGCAGCATGCGGGAAATGTTTCCTGGGCCAGTGGGTCTTAGGGTTCTGCAATCCTAGGGGACCCTGGGCCGCGACCTGTGGGGCTGGGCGGCGAGGGATTTTAAACGTCGGCATGCCGGCTGGACGGCTGGTGACCTGAGCGAACTTACGGCGACTGGGTGGAGGCGGGGGCGCAGCCTGGGTCTTCCTAGGGAGACACAGCTGCAGGGCCTCTCCCTCTTTCTTTTTCTCCTCGCCCCCGCCTCCTCTTTACATGGTGGCAACAGCGGTCCCGAAAAGGCCAGCGGGGTCGATGCTTTCGTCCAGAATGTCACGTTTTTCTCTGTCCGAAAGCCATCTTGCCCTCTCCTGTAGGACGATGATGCTGAGGGCTCTGCCCGCCGCTTGTACTGCTGCTCTAGTGAGGTGGAGACACTGGTCCATAACTACGCCCAGCTCTTCCCACAGCTCGCTAGCATCCGGGTTCGCAGCAGCCTGGTCCTTGAGCTCCGCCGAGTAGGCTAGCAGGAGCGATGAGGCGTTCAATGCCCTCGTAGTGGTGGCAACCGATTTATACGCTTTGTCAGCCAGGGAGGACTGCAGGCGTTCGGCCTTGAAGGGCAGGGACGGACCAGATGACATGGAAAGTTTCTGGTTTGGGTGGAGATGAGAAGCCACCAGATTCTCCACTGTGGGAATTTGGTAGATGCCCTTCTCCTTCATTCCAGCGCAGTCAAACGCCGCCGCCCCCTTCACGGAGTTGGGTGACGAAAATGGCTTTGCCCAGCAACGTGTGACCTCGTCCACGCATTTGGGGAAAAGCGGCAGTACCTGCTTAGTAGTGCACTTTGCTTTGGGGAGCCTTTTACCCTCGTATCGTGAGGTGGAGGTCTCCGTTGTCACCGCGGGCCATAGGATTGCCAGCTTTTCAGCTGCCCGTTTTGCAACGTCAAATAGCTCCATGCCGCGGGACAATCGGCCCCTTGTGTCACAGAATTCCGACCAGAGGGGGCAAAGAAAACGTCGTCATCCTCGTCCGAGACAAGATGTTCCGACGCTCCCTCAGAGGATTCGCTGAGTAGCTCGTCATTAGCCTCGAGGGAATCAGACAACATAGCTTCGCAGCTGACCTCGGCATCATCCTCCAGCGGGAGGACGATATCCATCTCGTCGCCCAAGCTGGTGCCTGGTGTGGCGGTCTCATTGTGCTCCATCGGTGGGCCGATTGGAGACAGCATTGGGTCCTTCTTTGACAGGCAGTGTTGCCAACTTAGTGACTTTGTCGCTATATTTAGCGAGTTTTCAGACCCCTTAGCGACTTTTTTTCTAAAAAAAAGTCGACTTTTTTTCTAAAAAAAGTCGCTAAAAAAAGACGTGAAAGCGCGTATCGCTTTTACTCTCAACAAGCAGCGGGTGCTGTAACACAGTCAGTTCTTCTTTTACTCTTTTACTCTTATGCTGTTTTGTGGATAACGAGGTTTAAAACTACTTATAAACACACACACACAAAATAACTCCACCAGAGTGCCTATTTCGGGTCACTTTTGCCGGTCCAAGCCCGGGTAAAGGAGCAGGGTTGGAATGCGGGGCGACCGTGGCTCAGGGGGTTGGGAATCGCATCTGTAACCGGAAGGTCGCCGGTTCGATCCCTGGGCTCTCTGTCCTGGTCGTTGTGTCCTTGGGCAAGACACTTTACCCTACTTGCCTACTGGTGTTGGCCAGAGGGGCCGATGGCGCGATATGGCAGCCTCGCTTCTGTCAGTCTGCCACAGGGCAGCTGTGGCTACAACTGTAGCTTGCCTCCACCAGTGTATGAATGTGAGAGTGAATGAATAGTGGTATTGTAAAGCGCTTTGGGTGCCTTGAAAAGCGCTATATAAATCCAATCCATTATTATTTAGGATGTTTTATACTCACTTTATGTCTCTTCCACGATGTTATTTCTCTCTCCAACAACATAGGTTACAATTAGATTAGCATGACCAATTATGCAAATTAGGCGATGACGTCATTTAGCGACTTCTAGCGACTTTTAGGAGAACCAATAGCGATTTTCCTTATTGAGGAGTTGGCAACACTGTCGACAGGCTAGCCTGGCGGGCTAGCCTTCGACAAAGGCTTTTTAAATGGTAAATGGCCTGCATTTGTATAGCGCTTTTCTAGTCCCTAAGGACCCCAAAGCGCTTCACACTACATTCAGTCATTCACCCATTCACACACTGGCGATGGCAAGCTACATTGTAGCCACAGCTGCCCTGGGGTGCGCTGACAGAGGTGAGGCTGCCGGACACTGGCGCCACCGGGCCCTCTGACCACCACCAGTAGGCAAACATGGGGTTAGTATCTTGCCCAAGGATATTTGGCATGCAGCCAGGAGGCAGCCTGAGATCGAACCACCGACCTTCTGATTAGTGGCTGACCTGCTGTCACCTGAGCTACAACCACCCCAGGGTGGAGCGAGCGCAGTGTTCGCTTATACCCGGTGTGGAAATAGCCGCTTGGGCGTGTTGCAGCCCGAGGAACATCACACACGCGTCATGTGTATCTGAACCTGAGATTTTGCAACCGCAGGGGCAAATTCTGGGCAGCGGTTTGCAGTCTGCTATATTAAGAAAGCTTGGTGTAGCTAGCTTGGAATGGCTGGACGGCTAACGCTGATCTTTTTTTTTTTTTCTTCTCTCGGTCGGGTAGCTATGGTGAGCTAGTATGACCTAGCTAGTGTGGTGGCTAGCGTTTGTGCTACTTGGCTTGGTGACCGTGTGTAGCAAAGACAGTTAGCTTGGTCAGCTAACTGACCAAGCTAACTGGTCAGTTAACTGTTGTGCTAGGTGCATGCTGGCAGCTAACACACTCTCCGACCTGGCTCTGTGGTGAAGAGCAGGTGACTCGAAACGCAAGCCGCGCTAGCACCTGGTGACCAAGGTGTTAGCTTGCTCACGTGGACAGTTAAGCTAGCACTCACGTTCACAGTCAGGAGAGATGAGGTTTCTAAGAAGCGAGAAGAGGAAATTGAATGACGGGTGACGCTGCGTCACACCCTTTTATAGGGAGGAGGGTGGCCCCTCCCTGACGCAAGCGTCACGACTGCCAGCCAATACTGGCTGGAGTAATGATATAGAGGCTTCTGAGGACAATGCTGAGAGAGCGTTCCCCATAGTGAGACACCGAAACGAATGTTTGAAAGAGAACAAACAGTTGCCATTGCTATTGCTTTGGTCCTGCTAAATTCCTTCAACAATGTTTCCTGGTAGAATATTTACTTTTCAACTTTTGTAAAACAGTAAAGGTAGAAGTCTGAGTATTATTCTTTATAAGTGCAAATAGCTCTTACAGATTACCCTAGCACAGGGGTCAGCAACCTGCGGCTCCGGAGCCGCATGCAGCTCTTTAGTCCTTATAGTGCGGCTCCGCGTGGTTGATAAATTAGAAGTATTTAGCTGAAGTGTATTTTATTTATGTTAGTTCTTTTTTAACTTGTAGTTCTAAATTGGAAGATTATTGTGATATTGAAATATAAAAATAAAATTATATTCTATTATTTTTTTCATCGCTCAAAATAAGCTTCACACTCGCAGAAGTCGGTGTACCAGCCGAAACGCCGTGCATTTATCGAGACTTTCAACCCCAGGTAGGCCAATTATGGATCTTCAGATCCACATTATGTCAGCAGCTGTTCTCCAGCGTGAGCGGCGAGACGTGATTGCGGGTGCAGCTCAGGGGCGTCCGCCTCCCCTGCAGCGACAGCTTACAGTCCTGCGTAAAGATGATAGTGACTTTGTACAGTCCCGATTTGCAGACGCTGTGCGCAGAGGTTCAGGAGCAGAAGTCCCATTGTAAACATACCATCTCTTTATTGACCACTTTTCACACACAGTTTGCTGTACACATACAGCCGGCTGTAGCTTTTCAGCTCACAGCCCGACACATACCAACACGACAGCATAGATAGCACAGACGTTATGGCGGAGAGATGTGATTGCAGGTGCAGCTCAGGGGCGTCCGCCTCCCCTGCAGCGGCGCTGCAGACGACGCCCCGCCACACACATTAACCAGGTAAAATACATATTTAGGCTGAATTTTGCAAATATCTATTTTTCATTTTTTAGCAGAATAGTGCTTTTTTTCCCAATTATTTTTTAAAAGTCAGGTCAAGGCTCCAAAAGCCCAAAGGAGATATAACAGTTTTTGTTTGCTACATGGATCATTTTAGTTCAGCTGGTGTCTTTCCTTTTGTTATATTTCTTTAAGAGTCCAAAATGTGTTAATTACATAAATAAAATGTAATTTTCTCTGTAGCACTTCATGGATTTCATAAGCAACACACCTTAGTTGTTCACACAAAGCATAAAGGTAAAAAACAATATATACAGTATTATCTTCATTTTAGATGTCAAAAAGTATTTACGTCTCCCAGTGTTTTCTTTTGCCTGGAAACGGGGTCCAAATGGCTCTTTGAGTGTTAAAGGTTGCTGACCCCTGCCGTAGCATAACAAAAGTACTGTTTCCAAAATCCACATATGTCTGGTTGACCTTGGATTTTTGACTGTATGCTTCAAGCATACAACACCATGGCCTTAACCATATTATGAAGCTTACATGTAAGTTCAATAAGGAAGATCTATGGTCTCACATCTGCCTGCTCCCAGGTGCAGCCAGTTAAATCTAAGCCTTATCACTCCGACTTTCCCACACTGTCAAGCTGTTCGTGCCATCACGGGTCTAGTCCAATCACCTTCTCCAGGCCAATCAGCATTCATGAAGCATGCTTTAAATCTCACTGTGCATCTTTCATTGTCCTTTGCAGATGCCTTTGTGCAAAGAAGACTAGGGATCATTAGAACCAAGATATGGAGGTTTACCCCGCAGACTAGACTTCTGCAGACCCAGAGTTCACCCTCAGCCACTCAGATGGGACTACAGCTGACCACTCCCAGCCAGGTAATGGAATTGATCAGGGAAAAATACATTTATCCAACATTTTCTGCAAACTAATTTAATCTAAAATAGTTTCTTGACTTCCACTGCATGAAGATGTAAGTCTAGCCCCTTTGCTGTACAAGTGCTGCTGATGTTCCTGAGACTGGAGCAAATTTTTCCGTGACAATCTCTCCAACGTCTGCAGCTTTACTCTCCTTTCCAGAACATACTGAATCCCATTTTTGCTGGGCTTGGACCTTCCTCCAGGTTTTCTTTAATCCAACACCCCCTGCGGGTTCCACAAAAAATAATGAACTACCACATAATATTCAGAGTATGTTTTTTGAGAAACGGAAGTTATCATTTAAAGGGTTTTTGTAACTTCGAAGCTGTGAAGGTACGTACTACCAGAAAGAGCTTTTGTGCATGCAGTGAAGCTGTGGAATACGCAGTTGAAGCCAAACATAAAGCAGTTCAAAAAGAGTTCTGAAAATATGATGTTCATGAATTATAAAGAAAGGGAAAATGTTGGAATTCAGTGAATTTAGTAAATTCACTGAATAATTTACTGAAAAAATAAAAAGCAAACGTTACATGCCACTCAAGGTCAACCACATCCTCACACACTGCTCCAACAGGTTATTTAAACCCCGGCCAATCTGAACCCAGAATTAAGGGCTCCATCAGGCGTGAGCTAAGTGCAGCCTTTACACTGTGCTTTTTACCCTTGTATTTAATATGCAGCGGTAAAAATAATATATTTGTGTATGTCCCCATGCACATACGTAATTTCCACCCACTCTGCCTCCGCCCACACCGCCAACACACGTGTCTCAGCATTTGCATTGCAGTCTGTGAGTTGGCCTCCTCTGGGCTGGGTACCAGTGTCAGGAGTGCCAGTTGTCGGTGCATCTAGGTTGTGGTCGCTCCAGTGGTTAAACTGGCTGAGCTGCCAGGTGGTTTTCAGCCAGCGACACAGACATGTCAAGGCTTGCTGGCCAGTGGCAGTGGACCCACTCCGCCATTCCTGCTGGGAGCACTTCCACAAACCGCTTGAAGAGGATCACATCTAGCAGCCGAGCCTCCCCCATTGGAGCCACCTGGCCTCTACGTCACTCAGCCGCCTGGCCCCAATTGTCCCTCCTGGAAGCATCTGCGTATTCCACAGGCCCTGATAATCACCTGGCGGGCATCCTCAAATGGCCTCCTTGGCCCCACAGACAAGTATTGTTGCCAGTACTCCCAGCACCCAGATCCCAGTAGCGGATCTGTCATCCCGCGACTGGGTTTAGGCACCACTGAGACACGAAGAACCCACACGTACACACTCTTATCACGCTGGTTACACTTTATTTAGCACTTTAAGTCGATCTGTGCAGCTTTTCAACAGACTAGTTCCTGGCGCAACCTTCCTCTCTTCAGTCCCAAGTAGTAACCGAAATGGCAGGGCTGATCACAACCAATCAGTCCCAGCTGCTCTGCTGGCCTTCTGGCACTGGCCACCGAACCCACTGCCCCACCTCTGCAGCAGAGGCGCAGACAACACCCTGTTGTCTGATGCAATTAGCATCAAATCCACTTTCCTACACAAGAAAAAAATACCTACTGCGCTCACCAGAGCAAACTTTTAAAAAGATAGCTAGGACACACCCACACAGCCATAACAACAAACAGAACATTCCTTAAAGAAAACACATTAACCTATTTATCACCAGAAAAAAATCAAAAGAAAATATAGGACTTTTACCTGCTTCCTTAGAAAGGACACAGCACTGTCTGGGTGGAAACAGGAAGTAGAAAAGGTCGAGCCAGTCTTGTCAGGTTTCAATTTATAGTCACAAAAAGGTTCACTTTAGTAGGCTTCTGGTGGACACAAACCCCCACAAATAAATTTAACACTGCTGTCATACTTGATTACCAAATACACATGTTTGGTCCAATTTTGCCACAAATTTCCTAAAGCCTTTATCCTCCACAAAGTTGAAAGGTCATCAGTCCACAATTACAGAGACTAAGGCTTCACCCAAGTCCTTCTTTGTCTTCACTGAAAAAAAATAGAGAACCTTTTATTTGTGCTATTATCATTGTTACTTACAAATATGGTAAAAATGCCAAAATGTGTCAGTATAGTAAGATAATTACCCACACTTCAATTAAATTCAATATTATTTCCACAGCGCCAAATCACAACAGCAGTCGCCTCAAGTGGCTTTATATTGTAAGGTAGACCGTACAATAAGACATACAGATTAAAACCCAACAATCATATGACCCCCTATGAGCAAGCACTTTGGCGACAGTGGGAAGGAAAAACTCCCTTTTAACAGGATGAAACCTCCATCAGAACCAGGCTCAGGGAGGGGCGGGGCCATCTGCTGCGACCGGTTGGGGTGAGAAAAGGAAGACAGGATAAAGACATGCTGTGGAAGAGAGACAGAGGTTAATAACAAATATGATTCAATGCAGAGAGGTCTGTTAATACATAGTGAGTGAGAAAGGTGACTGGAAAGGAAACACCCAGTGCATTATGGGAATCCCCCAGCAGCCTACATCTATTGCAGCATAACTAAGGGAGCATTCAGGGTCACCTGGTCCAGCCCTAACTATATACTTTAGCAAAAAGGAAAGTTTGAAGCCTAATCTTAAAAGTAGAGATAGTGTCTGTCTCCCAAATCCAAACTGGAAGCTGGTTCCACAGAAGAGGGGCCTGAAAACTGAAGGCTCTCCCTCCCATTCTACTTTTAAATACTCTAGGAACAACAAGTAGGCCTGCAGTGCGAGAGCGATTAACTGAAGGCTTTTCAGCGAGTTTTTAGGACTTCCTGATAATAATGAATTGCAGTAGTCCAGCCTGGAAGTAATAAATGCATGAACTAGTTTTTCAGCGTCACTCTGAGACAGGATATTTCTAATTTTAGAGATGTTGCGCAAATGGAAGAACGCAGTCTTACATATTTGTTTAATATGTGCATTGAAGGACATATCCTGGTCAAAAATGACTCCAAGGTTCCTCACAGTGTTACTGGAGGCCAAGGTAATGCCATCCAGAGTAAGAATCTGGTTAGATACCATATTTCTAAGATTTTCAGGGCCAGATTTTCAGTACAATAACCTCAGTTTGATCTGAATTAAGAAGCAGAAACTTAGTGGCCATCCAGGTCTTTATGTCTTTAAGACATTCCTGCAGTTTAACTAATTGGTGTGTGTTATCTGGCTTCATAGACAGATAGAGCTGGGTGTCATCTGCATAGCATTGAAAATGTCTGCTATGTCTTCTAATGATACTGTCTAAGGGAAGCATGTATAATGTAAACAGAATTGGTCCTAGCACTGAACCCTGTGAAACTCCATAATTAACCTCAGTGTGTGAAGAGGACTCTCCATTTACATGAAGCCGATTATTAGAGATAGGTTGATCATATTTAAGATTGAAGCATTAATTAATGGCAGGACTTCTTTGAGCAGTTTTGTAGGAATGGGGTCTAAAAGACACGTTGATGGTTTGGAGGAAGTAATTATTGAAGTTAACTCAGAAAGATCAATTAGAGAAAAAGAGTCTAACTTAACATCAATGGTACTAAGAGTAGCTGTAGATAATGTTACATCTGTGGGATGATTATTGGTAATTTTTTCTCTAATGATAAAAAATTTTATTTGTGAAGAAGTTCATGAAGTCATTACTAGTTAATGTTAAAGGGATGATTGACTCAAAAGAGCTCTGGCTTTTTGTCAGCCTGGCTACAGTGCTGAAGAGAAACCTGGGGTTGTTCTTATTTTCTTCAATCAGTGATGAATAGTAAGATGTTCTGGCTTTGCGGAGGGCTGTCTTATAAAACAACAAACTATTTCTCCAGGCTAAATGATGATCTTCTAAATTTGTGACACGCCATTTCCTCTCCAGCTTACGAGTCATCTGCTTTAGGCTACGTGTTTGAGAATTATACCACGGAGTCAGGTACTTCTGATTTGAGGCCTTAGTTTTCACCGGAGCTACAGTATCCAGAGTCGTACGTAGTGAGGAGGTAAAATTATTAACAAGATGATCGACCTCTGTTGGTGTAGTACATTGTTAATCATTAATATTTAATCGGTGCTGATTATTGATTCTGGTACATATGTAGAAATCAACTGAACTAAAGGTATGACATCTTTAACACTCAGGCTCCTCCTCGTTTTCCATAATAATAATAATGGATTGCATTTATATAGCACTTTTCTAGGCACCTAAAGCACTTTACAATTCCACTATTTATTCACTCTCACATTCACACACTGGTGGAGAAAAACCACAGCCACCCTGGGGCAGACTGACAGAAGCAAAGCTGCCATATCGCGCCATCGGCCCCTCTGGCAGGGTAAAGTGTCTTGCCCAAGGACACAAAGACTAGGACAGAGAAAGCTGGGGGATCGAACCGGCAACCTTCCAGTTACAGATAAGCTTCCCAACCCCCTGAACCACGGTCGCCCCCACCAGCAGCTTTAAGAGTTTCTGTATATTTCGCTCTCAAAAGGTAATTCTGAATCTGCTATTTAACGGCACTTGTGTAACAGTATTTACTAATACTAACACTATTTAAAACTATTTATAATTAAAGTAAAGATGTCCTCATAATGGGATGTAAATATAAATATAAATATAAATTACATTTTAATTTAATAATATAAATTAATACATTAATAATTTATATTATTTAATAATTAATTAATTACATTAATTTAATAATATAAAATTAATACAGGCTTTTAAAAGTTACATATTTTATATTAAAAAATAGTTCACAACATTAATCATCATTAATCAAGTCATCTCACTTTAGTCATTAACACTGAAAATACTCAAATATTAGACTCCAACAATCAGATGTTTACCTATGCTTGGAAATGGAAAAAAGAACTTCATTCTAACAGGAGAGATCTCTCGGAGAGCAAGGCTCTCTTTATTTATCTTTTATGAAATATTTAGGAATTTAATGGGGCTAAATGAAAGAAATGCAAAACGGTTAAGTAAAATATTTTTAAAGAAACTGTAAAAGCATGCTGCCTGTTTCAATTGCTCCAGCTTTTTACTACATACTTTAACTTTTTGTCCTTTTTTTTTTTTGTCCTCTGTAGAGCTCGTCTGTCCTGCATGGTGCTGTTTCCGAACCAGGTTAAGATGTTTCCCGCCAGGATGCTCTCTATGGTGCACGAGTAAAAGTTCCTGAGCACCTTGGAGGGCAGTTGGAAGTCTCTCAAGCGTCTGAGGTGGTAGAGACGCTGACGGGCCTTTTTCACCACGGTGTTGATGTGTATATATGTATTTATATTTCTTCATACATTCTTATATAGTTCTATATTGTGTATTTTGTTGTACAGTTATTTTATTTTCAACTTTAATTTATATATTTTATCTTATTCTTTCCCAGTTAAATTTACCCTTCATTCTAATTTGTGTTGTACAGTTATTTCCTTTTTAACCTTAATTTATATTTTATTCCTTCCTAGTAAAATTTACCCTTTTTAATTTTTCATATTTATTTCCCTTTTTAATTTTTCATATTTATTTCCTATCTTATTCATAGCCTTTTCCTTTTTTGTTTTCTTTAGGTCACGAGCAGTTGTCCAAGCATTTCACTGCATATCGTACTGTGTATGACTGTGTACGTGACAAATAAAATTTGAATTTGAATTTGAATTTGAGTACTAGTTTGTTTCCTGTCATCATCAGAAGTTTTCTAATGACTTTGTCACTCTGAGCTGCAGATGATTCTGTTTGCACCATGTGACCAAAGAATTGGAAGAGAGTGCAGTAGGTTTTCTCTATCTTCTGAGGCAGCTGCTGTCTTTTAAAATCTAGTAATATTGCGATCGTGGCTCAAGAGTTGGGAGTTCACCTTGTAATGGGAAGGTTGCCGGTTCGAGCCCCGACTTGAACAGTCTCAGTCTTTGTGTCCTTGGGCAAGACACTTCACCCGTTGCCTACTGGTGGTGGTCAGAGGGCCCGGTGGCGTCAGTGTCCGGCAGCCTCGCCTCTGTCAGTGCGCCCCAGGGGGGCTGTGGCTACAATGTAGCTTGCCATCACCAGTGTGTGGATGACTGGATGTGTAAAGCGTTTTGGGGTCCTTAGGGACTAGTAAAGCGCTATACAAATACAGGCCATTTACCATATTGTGGGGATAGAGCTGGACCTCCTTAAGGTGGTGTCAGAGAAGTGGATAGTGTCCACGATAAGGGCAATGTTAGATAATACCTCCCAACCACTCCACGGCGTGCTGACCAGTCACAAGAGCACGTTCAATGAGAGACTGAGATTGCCCAAATGCACCTCTGAATGACACAGGAAATCATTCCTGGCTGTGGCCATCTGCCTGTAAAACTCCTTCATCTAATGTAGATTGCAAAAGTTAAACCCTTTGCACATCCTCTACAGTGAAAATAACAAATAACAAAGTTTTACAGTTTGCTGGTAAAATGTCAATCATATATATTTAATCTCTGTAATGTTCTGCATATTTCTAATTCAGCTATTTGTATACATTAGAGATTGTTCTTATATTTGGTAACTTCGTAATATCTTGTATTGTTTAATTTTTTTCAGTCTATTGCTGTTCTTATTATATTGGAGCAAGTGTAAGTAACTTTAGGTTACCCGCATTGCCAGACAAGCTTATCTCAAGCGTGGGGTGGCTGTAGCTCAGGAGGTACAGCAGGTCACCTACTGATAGAAAGGTTGGTGGTTCAATTCCAGGCTTCTCCAGTCTGCATGTCAAGTATCCTTGGGCAAGATACCCAGGACACTGCTAGACCACAAGTAGAGTGAGCCTGCAGGCCATCTGGTCCCTGCCACCCCATACTTGTGTAACCAAGAGCAATCGCCTCCAGTCGCCTCCAATCCAATGTGAGAGCCGTTGCTAACTGATATCCCTACCCTTATAAATGAATGCCCACGAAAGAAAAATCCTGAAAAGGATTTCAGAAAATCCTTGGTCCTGCATGCATGCAAAATTCAAACAGGACACAGTGTATGCAGCCTTCTTCAGAAGAGAAAGGGGGTGGGGAGAATGCTGACAGGACAATAGGCACACATGCCCCAACAACCTTAGGCACACCAGCACCAGAGCACATTCCCCTCTTACCAATATTATCCATGCACCATGATACACAGGGAGAGAAGCCACCCAGTGCTGAAAATGCCTCATAAACAGCCGGCCAAGCTGGACCACCAGATCCAGTGGCCAAAGGGATAATCTGAAGGAAACTGCTTTGTGTGGGCGAAAAAGGCCGAGGCAAGCTCTGCACATTTTCACTCTCTCCTCTGACAAGCGGGCTGTAAATGTGATCGAGTCCAGAGATAACCTGAGGAATGATATATGTTGTACTGAAGACAACACACTCTTCTCAGTGTTTATTATGAAGCCCAGGTCAGCCAGATGCTTCATGACAACAGAAGTCTGTGTGGAAGCCTCGCCTCCATAGCCACAATAGACTTCTGCTCTATTGCCACTCCTGTCCAGCGAACAAATACTTTGGGGCTCAGCGACAGACCGAAAGGCAGCACTGTGTATTTGTAACAAAAGCCCCGAAAAACTAACCTCAGATACCTCCTGTGTGGAGGGTAAATGGGAATGTGGATATATGCATCCTTCAGGTGGACTGAAGTGAACCAGTCGCCTTGGCGCACTAAACATATCAGAGATGCATGTGTGAGCATCCTGAATTTGTATTTTCTGAGAAATCCATGCAGAGCCCGCATTTCCAGGATGGAGCGAAGACCGTTTCACCCCCGTTTAGGGACCAGAAAATACCAAGAGTAAAAGCCACTTCGACTCTGATCTGACTATACATATTGCTCTAGAATACGAGCAGACTCCCTGTGCTCTGGAATGTGATACGCCCTGAAAAGGAGGTGGAGTCACGGCGAACTGAAGCCTGTAGCCCCATGATATTGTCTTCCCAGGCTGAAGTTGTGAGCGTTGCCCATCTCACTCTCCTCCGGGATAGAGAAGAAGCAGCCTCTTGTGTCTCCCCTGCCCTGCCTGCCCCCAACACTAGTGGCAGACTATGGCTGAAACATCTGGTTAACACTGAGCATGCCCAGGGTGTTAGGCTTTTTACAACATTGGCCATGGGGTGGCTGGAGCTTCATCCGTTGAACTGAACTGAACTGAATGGGAGGCCGGGCAACTGCCTGTGCAAAGGTGCAAGAGGTGTTGGCTCGATTTTCCGGGGGAGGCAGAGCTTGAGAGCCTCATCCTCTCTCTTCCTCGCCTCACATTTCTGCTGCATGGAAGCCAGAGCAGTCCCAAAAATGCAGTCAGGCACGATCGGCATGTCCAAAATGTCCTCCTTCTCCCTCTCTGACAGGTTTGTCAGGTTGAGCTATCTGGCTCGCTTCTGCAACACTATCTTCCCCATAGATTTCCCTGTGGCTTGGACTATGCAGTACCGCATGTGGAGGCAAATGTCCGTGATCACAGTATTCTCGCCCCGCACATTTGGATTGGGCCTAGTCTTCATGGCTTCACATAGCTCTGCCTGGTAGCAGCTAGGATGGAGGAAACATTCAGTGCATTACAAAGCCACCACTTTGTAGGGCCTTTCAGTCATGGCGGACTGAAAGCGGTCTACCTTTGACGGGAGTGTGGGGCTCCTGGAGGAGGCTGTAGGCAGCTGCTGATAGAGGTGGACTGCAACTACCAGCTCCATGGGGGACTTACTGAGTAGGCCTTGCTTCTCCATGCCCTCAAAAGAAGAAGTGCCCTGTATGGGGCTTCTGCTGCTAAACGGGCGGTCCTTCCAAGAGACGGTTACCTCTTCCAGCAGCTCTGGAAAGACTGGGAGTAATTGCTTCGCCGCTCTGGTAGACTGGGGCAATTTCTTCCCCTCATAACATCATCTAGTGGTCTCAGTTACTCCGTTATGCCACAGGATATTAAGTGCATTTGCACACATTTTGCATATCCATGCTAGGACCATGAGAGGTTGGTCTGCTCCCTCTGCTCCTGAAGAGCAGTCGTAGGGGCGCTAGTCTGACATTTCATCTTCATACTTGTCGTCGGATAAGAGGATTTCTGAGGCATCCTCATCATCATCCTCGTAATCCAACTCCAATATGTCTTGCATTGGTGGAGCCACCCCTGCTAGGTCCAGCTGAGAGCCCCAGCTGCTGCCAGCCCGCTGTTCAGCTTCTGTGACACCACCATCGGCCACGGTGTTGGCTGTGGGCAAGAAGGGGTCTGTTCCTGACAGGCTAGCTTGGTGCACTAGCCATCGTCAGAGATTCTTCATGGTGAACTGGGCACGATGTGCACATGAACCGGAGGCCTTGGTTGCGAGCTGGGCATGTTCCAGCCCAAGGCAACACAAGCAGACCTGGTGAGACTAGTCCATATAGAGAAGACAACAGGTTTTTGAATAACAACTATGTAATAGCGCAAGCTATTAAAGGGTGGGTGGCTCTGCCTGGTCATGCATGGTCATCACGATCACCACCTAATCAGGATTGGCAGAATGAGAAAAAAGCTTCTGAGGAATACGCAGGGAGGCGCATCCCATAATGAGGCATTGAAATGAAAGTAAGGAATGAGAACGACAGAATTTCCTTAGGGATTAAGTATTTTGATTCTGATTATTCTGATTCTGAAATTAAAACAAAATAGAATGAAAACCTAACAAATATTTTAAAAAGTAAATGTGCCATGCAGTTTTGCTGCTTAGGATATCCTCATGATCATCACAATACTTTGTTGGTACAAAACAGGAAGGAGCTTGTTGTGATTCTTATTAAGAGCTGATTTCATAAGCTGAAGGATGTTTCAGTATTACATGTTACTAAAATCACTCACTAACAGGCTAAAGACGACAGTGACTCGTGCCATTCATTCACTGAGCTTTCAGTATACTGTACAGGGAGTGCAGAATTATTAGGCAAATGAGTATTTTGTCCACATCATCCTCTTCATGCATGTTGTCTTACTCCAAGCTGTATAGGCTCGAAAGCCTACTACCAATTAAGCATATTAGGTGACATGCATCTCTGTAATGAGAAGGGGTGTGGTCTAATGACATCAACACCCTATATCAGGTGTGCATAATTATTAGGCAACGTCCTTTCCTTTGGCAAAATGGGTCAAAAGAAGGACTTGACAGGCTCAGAAAAGTCAAAAATAGTGAGATATCTTGCAGAGGGATGCAGCAGTCTCAAAACTGCAAAGCTTCTGAAACGTGATCATCGAACAATCAAGCGTTTCATTCAAAATAGTCAACAGGGTCGCAAGAAGCGTGTTGAAAAACCAAGGCGCAAAATAACTGCCCATGAACTGAGAAAAGTCAAGCGTGCAGCTGCCAAGATGCCACTTGCCACCAGTTTGGCCAAATTTCAGAGCTGCAACATCACTGGAGTGCCCAAAAGCACAAGGTGTGCAATACTCAGAGACATGGCCAAGGTAAGAAAGGCTGAAAGACGACCACCACTGAACAAGACACACAAGCTGAAACGTCAAGACTGGGCCAAGAAATATCTCAAGACTGATTTTTCTAAGGTTTTATGGACTGATGAAATGAGAGTGAGTCTTGATGGGCCAGATGGATGGGCCCGTGGCTGGATTGGTAAAGGGCAGAGAGCTCCAGTCCGACTCAGACGCCAGCAAGGTGAAGATGGAGTACTGGTTTGGGCTGGTATCATCAAAGATGAGCTTGTGGGGCCTTTTCGGGTTGAGGATGGAGTCAAGCTCAACTCCCAGTCCTACTGCCAGTTTCTGGAAGACACCTTCTTCAAGCAGTGGTACAGGAAGAAGTCTGCATCCTTCAAGAAAAACATGATTTCCATGCAGGACAATGCTCCATCACACGCGTCCAAGTACTCCACAGTGTGGCTGGCAAGAAAGGGTATAAAAGAAGAAAAACTAATGACATGGCCTCCTTGTTCACCTGATCTGAACCCCATTGAGAACCTGTGGTCCATCATCAAATGTGAGATTTACAAGGAGGGAAAACAGTACACCTCTCTGAACAGTGTCTGGGAGGCTGTGGTTGCTGCTGCACGCAATGTTGATGGTGAACAGATCAAAACACTGACAGAATCCATGGATGGCAGGCTTTTGAGTGTCCTTGCAAAGAAAGGTGGCTATATTGGTCGCTGATTTGTTTTTCTTTTGTTTTTGAATGTCAGAAATGTATATTTGTGAATGTGGAGATGTTATATTGGTTTCACTGGTAAAAAGAAATAATTGAAATGGGTATATATTTGTTTTTTGTTGTTGCCTAATAATTATGCACAGTAATAGTCACCTGCACACACAGATATCCCCCTAAAATAGCTAAAACTAAAAACACTAAAAACTACTTCCAAAAACATTCAGCTTTGATATTAGTGAGTTTTTTGGGTTCATTGAGAACATGGTTGTTGTTCAATAATAAAATTATTCCTCAAAAATACAACTTGCCTAATAATTCTGCACTCCCTGTATGTAGAACTGATCAATGCAGAGGAAACGTGGTTGCAGTTTTCTGAACTGGTAAACTGAGGCTCTTGATTTCCAGGAGGATGTTTGCTCAACCAGAAGACAAATACAAAATCAATAAAATTTTCAACTTAATTTCATCTCGTGTGCTCTAGAAGCAGCTGTTGATGGGAGAGTGGGCAGAGCTGACTGATCTATGAAATCAATTGTATCCTATTCATTTCAGAATGAATCATTATTGTAATACTACAGGAACTAAGATGTGAAAGTATGACCCTCTATTTATCTGTACCATATCATGTTCATTTGATTTAATAGAATGGGACTTTTATGTGTGCCTTTCTTTAAAATAGAGTTCATATTGTGTGTGGAGGGGGGGGACCACCCGACTGCACGTGAATCTCAATTATCCAGCCAATTGGGCAGTAAGGAATATGATTTGTTACTGATCCTTACTTAATGCTTATAATACAGTGTGTGCAAATCAGCACAGTGGAATAACTTATTATTCAGATGGTCATTAAGTATGAAACAAGGTCTGTACTATGAAAGCTGTTTTACCCATAGGAGCTTCAGACAGATATGAATCATGTAAATATGAATTATATTTACAGGGAACTACTTTTACACAGTGCATTCTAGGTAGAAACTACTCATAGTTTTTTACCCATCAAGCCCCAAGTTGCTTATCTCAGCATGGTTAGGTTTCCAGTCTACCAAACTCACTGACAATTGAGAAGACGAGGGGTCTCAAAGTTGTTTTAGCGGTAAAGAATTTATCACACAGAGATGAATTAGTTATATAGAATGATATATTACATTAGCTGAGGACAGAATTATCAGCCCCACTATGAAAACTGCTTTTTTAAAAGTATTTTTGCAAGTGCTGTTAAAGAGCGCAATGGCTTCTGCAAACATCCTGATTTTATTTTGGATGTTAAATTATTTTACTGTAATTTTTTTCTTTTTCTTTTTTTTTTTGCCTGCTCTGAGATTTATTTATTTATTATCCAAACTGGAGCAATCAGAATTAAAGTCTGACGGCCAAGAAAAACAGCCAGCAGATTTATTTTCCCAAGTGGACCTTTTGCTATACTAGTACACTTGATTGTCATAGTTTATTAGCTTATTCGTTATTACAGGCAGAACGGACAGGACCGGGAGATGGGAAAGAGACTGAAGAAGGAAAAAGAAGTTGGGAAAAGAGTTAATTGAAGGAGATGGGAAAGATAAATAGAGGAAGAGTGACAGAGAGACAGAAGACACTGATAATCTGTTTTACCAACTGTTGAGAAAAACAAGCAAAAAGAATATGACACAGCAAGGAAACAAAAGCATCAACCAACATAAGCATAAATAACAATAAATAATACACGTTGAATGCCACTGAGTAGCATACAGTACTAATAATGCATGATATGCATTCATAACTGTAACTGTCTAATAGTGGGTGTGGGGAGCCCTGCCCCACCAGAACATGAAGCAGGCATGGAGGAGATCCAAGACATCCAGAGCCCCCCCCCCAGAGTACGAGAGCCCAGTGAGGACCACCGCAGCCCATGGATTCTACATGTATGAGATGCTGAAGATTGTGCTGATCATTAATGTACTGTGTGGAAATTAATCTTTGGCCACCTACAGTTCCACTGATGTGATATGATCACTTCAGCAAACAGTAGATGGTCAGATATATCCCTCAGGTCCAGTGTCACGTCTGTTTTTTCCTATTTCATAAGCAAGACTTCCAGATACTCTTCTTCTACTGTTGGCAGTTTTTTTTTAGATCTGAAACATCTTTTGTCCTCTACTTGACTAAATCGCTCAGTTTTCTGAAAGACACACTACACACCATGGTGAGATATGACAATTTTCAGTTAATAGCTCTTTGGAAACCAACTTGTTGGTAGAAAAATACTTTTTATGCCTTAAAAAATTGTGTTATCTTTAGCGTTTTTTCCTATATTTTGGAAACTATTGCTCAAGACCACTTAAACAAATTACAAAAAAGTCGGCTCTCCCAGCTGTCATAGGTCGAAAGCCAGGTACACCCTGGACCGGTTGGCAGTCTGTCAAACAGCTAATCCAAAGAGACAGACAACGATTTACAACTATCGGCAATTTAGAATCAACAAATAGCCCAAACCCTCTAACTGAATATCTTTGATTGTGGGAGGAGTATGTGGAGAGATGGGGCACGACATGCAAAATGTTCTCCACACAAGAAGTCCCCGGCCAGAAGGTGGATTTGAACTGACTGTTGTGAGACAGCAGTGCTAACCAGCATGTAACCCAGCTAATCTTCTAATGTTTGCTAATTCTTGCTCGTTTTAGCAATCAATTAACCTATAAGGCTTTTGCTTTCCTTTCTTTACCACACTGTTTATTTATGAATCCTTTTTTATTGCTGTAAATGTGATTTACATGATTTATCTTTGCTATGATTACCATCCATCCATCCATCCATCCATCCATTTTCATCCGCTTTGTCCGGGGCCGGGTCGCGGGGGCAGCAGCCTAAGCAAAGAGGCCCAGACCTCCCTCTCCCCAGCCACCTCCTCCAGCTTATCCGGGGGAATACCAAGGCGTTCCCAGGCCAGCCGAGAGGTATAATCTCTCCAGCGTGTCCTGGGTCTGCCCCGGGGCCTCCTCCCGGTGGGACATGCCTGGAACACCTCACCCAGGAGGCGCCCAGGGGGCATCCTTGTCAGATGCCCGAACCACCTCAGCTGGCTCCTTTCGATGTGGAGCAGCAGCTGCTCTACTCTGAGCCCCTCCCGGATGGCCGAACTTCTCACCCTATCTCTAAGGGAGAGGCCAGCCACCCTTCGGAGGAAGCTCATTTCTGCCGCTTGTATCCGCGATCTCGTTCTTTCGGTCACTACCCACAGCTCGTGGCCATAGGTGAGGGTAGGGACGTAGATCGACCGGTAAATTGAGAGCTTCGCTTTTACACTCAGCTCCCTCTTCACCACGACGGACCGGTGCAGCGTCCGCATTACTGCAGCTGCAGTCCCAATCCGTCTGTCGATCTCCGGCTCCCTTCTCCCATCACTCGCGAACAAGACCCCGAGATACTTGAACTCCTCCACTTGGAACAGCATAGGTGAAAGCTACAGACAATGCACAGACCATATAGCTTCAGACAACAGACTGATTTTATAGTTAGATTGTTGTATCTCACTGCTGCATTTGACCAAATCTAGAACCCAATCTTACCACTTGGGGGCCATCTACAAAAGGATTCAGAGCACTTATTTGGATTAATGTGGAACACTATATATACATGAAACTGAATTTCAGTATTGAGAAAGTGAGCAGGCGTCCATATGGAACAGTAGGCTCTCCCTTTCTCTCTCTCCCTCTCCACTTTCTCCTGTCTATCAACACAATCTATGTCCAATAAACGCTAGAAAAATCTATTGCATTCTAATTTTAGATTGAATTAGAGTAGATTAATTTTTTTTTTTTTTAATTTTAGATGATATAACGAATAAGACTGGTTTCTGAGTTTTACAGCTGGGGTGGACAAGACTAAGCATAAGTCTGTTTGGGTCTTTGGTTGATTAATAGGCTGGTATGAAAAATTGCTGCCACACTGCCCCCTCAGCCAGTACTTCGAGGTTTCTGATAGTTAGAATGACTCGGGGGTGTTGATTCATTTAAACTAACATAATCATCTTGCTGCAACCAGGTTTCTGTAAGGCAGAGTACTGTACTTATATGATGTCTCATATTTTGTGCAATTATTTCTTGTTGTGCTATCATCCTTCATCTTTTTAATAAATATGTTTTCTGTTCTTAAGCAGGGGTGGTGTTAATTGTGAGCTGGGAAGTCTTGGTTGTAGCATCAACTGCCAATCACTTTTAAGAATCTGAGATCTGATGAGACATTTGGACTCGTTTACAAACTGAAACTGTGTGATTCTGGGCCTGAACATTGTAGTTGACCTGAGATTATAGATGATTAGTATACTGCCCAGGGTCAGCAGCCCAGATTCCCAACCATTAAAGCTTGGTGTAAGTACAGATGTGTTGCAATTATTTGGATGATTATATGTATTATATTTGAATTATAATGTTTTTGATGCAAATTCCCAGAAAAATAACTCATGGATTATCATTTAAAGTCAGTATGTTTATATACAAATGTTACATTCTCATCGAGTCACAAAAAAAATAATAATATAAATGTAACAATATCTTTACAAATTTCACAAATGTTTTAGTTCTGCAGATATTTTGGACTTTCATTCTGCAGTTTAGTCATTATATTCCCCTTTTGTCCGTCTCCTGTCAGATGTGAGTTTATTCCTGTGACTCAGTTCTTTTTCTCAGTAGCAAAAGCGATTGAACTACCTCATCAAGAATCACTGATCCTCCCACACTGCCACAGAGTTTGCTGGTCCCCATCCTCCAACTGCTCATCAAAGGGCCTGTGCCTCTCTGTGGCCCACAGTAGCCTGCTGTCACAGCCTGCACAGGGACTATGTGATAAAACCTTCTGTCACTCTAATTATACAGCCATTTACTCAATGACTGGAAACTAGGTCTCACAGTGAGTCTAGAGTTTACAGGTTTACAGTCAGAGAATTGCACAAAGAAGAAGAAAGAAATATGATGTAACGTCATAGAGGAAATAAAATCAGCATATTTAATCTGTTTAATATGCTGGTTTACACACACACTGCCTTTAAAAACATAATAGGATATTATCACATATTTCACTTTGAGTGATCTTTTTACTTTGTAACTATACCATGTTAGGTCACAACAAAGATAAGTAGCAATTGTTTATCTTTGCAAAGTTACAATTGACTCATAGGTAACAGCATTTATGTATATGTATTTTTATGTACGTGGTCCTTGTCTGAGCACCACCCAACCATAATAAATGTTAGTCAAATTTGAGTGGATGTACTAGTTTAACAGGTCTTGGTTATTGTGGATACACTTACACCAAATGTAATTTTATGTGTATTTTGTCCGTTTGTTGCCTTTGAAAACCAAATTTGTAACATTATTAATTTGCACAACACTGAGATTTGAATTGAACAGTAGCAATATTTTTGAATGGTTTAATGGTTTTGATCATCATCAGATCATCAACAAAAAAATTATAAACGGTTCAGGGCGGCCGACCCACAGGCCGACAGCACAAACACAGTTCAGGAGGCCGCTGCATGCACTCTAAGAACTAAAACTGATAATTACTTAAATATTTTGGTGCAACACTTTTACACTCAAAAATAATGAGTAAATGCAAAAACAATCACATCTCTTAAATACACCTTATTAATTGAGTAAATCCAACTAAAATGGAATAAGTTGTTATGAACAATTAAAGATGTTACAGTAACATACAAAATTGAGTAAATACAATTGAAAATGTAAGTTAAAACAACAGTAACCAAAAGTTCAAACTACATAAAATATTAATTAGGAAATGCTGAAATGCTTGGCACATTTAACCTACACCATTACAATTATTTGTTTTTAAATAATGGTTCAATTTACTTAATATTTTTAAGTTAACTTAAGCAAAAACGTTAATTACAATTAAGTGTTTATTATATACACACACACACACACACACACACACACACACACACACACACACGAAAAAAGAACCACGTCAGTTCAACATTGTTCACAATGATTTATTTTAAACAGCTTTTTTGTGAATCACACATTTTGCAGATTCCTTCTCTGAACACAGTGAGCTGAAATCTGTTCTACATTCAGTGGATAAAACTTGGATAAAATTTCAGTCACAACAGCCTTATATAATAAAATTGCATCCAAATTGGCATGCTTGATAAAACTCTGTAAAACTGGCATATTCATGCTAACAACACGAAAAATGTACCTGCCATACAAAGAATAAAAGTGGCTCAAGTGAACGCAGTGCTTTACCTTTTCAGAAAAGGTCAAATGACAAAAATAAAATTAAGATCCCAAAAAAACATAAATCCTGAAAAAAAAAAAAAAAAAAAAAACATTTGCACTGTGACATACTTTTTGAACATCTTATTTTGATTCCAAAAAATTGGGAAGATTATAACTAAAGAGTGACCAAAAAACATCCAGAATTTAAATAAAAAGGTTTCAAAAAGGATTGCGCTTAAAAATAAAAAATAAAAAAAAAATCATACAGAAGATACTCTCCCATTTACACCTTAATGTGAATCTGGAAAGTTAATACAAAAACACAGTTTATGGTACAAACATTATTTATGAACAGGAATGTCAACACAATGTAATGCCGCAACTGAACCTTTTGATGAGCATTACATGTCACTTAACAAGTCTAACACTTTAAGAACAGCCCTGTGAAATTTTGTCTACAATGAACAGAGGTCATTTTTCAGTCTTTGAACCTTGACAGAAAGGTTTCCTGGATCCAGCTCCATGAACACTTTTTGAAATGCTTCAAATGTGCATTTGAAATTCTTGGGGTATTTCAGATCCAGAGCATAGCACAGTCCCAAAAGATAGCAACAGGCTTTGCTCAGATTCCCAAGTTTGCCCAGAACAGTAACGCCTTCAATAACAATACCCACATCAGTAGGTTCGCCTGACCTGTCTTGATTCTGCAGCAGGTAAATCTTCATCACCTCCTCAGCCAAAGCCTCTTCAACAAAGACAGCATCAGCACCGTCCTTTAAAAAGAGAAACAACTGTTTTAAGCTAACATATTTCCAAACATTGAAACAAAAAGTTTCATTTGTATGACATCACCGGTACTCATAATATGTGGACACTGTGCTCCAAAATCTTTGAGCAAATGCTATTCTTTTGTATGCTTTGAAGTGTTTTTTTTTCTTTAGAACAGTATCTTAAAACTTTTCTATGATCTCACAAGCTAAAATAAACTACTAATATTCCTAAAACAGATTTAGTGCACCAACCTCAAAGGTTTTGATTAAGGCACTTGGATCCTCTCCCAGATGGTCAATGAGACATCTGATGATGACTTCTCGTTTTTTTCTCGATGGAATTTCCACTCTGTAAAACAGGAAGTCTCAACTGAGGCAAAATTTGCACATTTAAAACATGACTTACCATTTCTAGCTTAAACATAACTATTTTTTTTCTGTTGTTGACCTGTTTTCACACCCACCATCAAGGTAAGAACACCTGTGGAGCTAAAATATTGAACAGAAACCTAAGAAAAGCCGTTTTTAGTGGAAGGGCCTCTTCAATGCTGTGTTTGAACGTTTTTGTGGTTAGAAAATGCAATCTTCCTTACCTGAAGCAGAAGGTTTAACTGTGCCCTGTCGCGTTGTCCAGCAGCACCTTTCTTGGCTTGAAACAAGGACAGGAGTTTGGATGAATACAAGTCCAACGATGACATGAACTTTGGTTCAAGGTTCAGGGTCGTGATCCTATGAAACTCTGCACTGACCTGGATGGGAGAGGACAAAAAACCAAGGACAAAAAACCAAGGACAAAAAATCTGAAGGCCAAAATTCTGATTCAATCAAAAAAAAAAATCTTTAAGTGGAACTACCATTTTTTGCAACCTGGACCTTATTTTCTAACATGCAAAAGATTAATTTACTCATCCAGACATAAATCCATATAAGTGGAGTTGTTCAGTATGCAGACTAAAGCCTTAACATAAAGTATTATCTTCCACTAAGCTTCTAAATTTTATGTTATGAATTGCTTGCACTATTTCCCTGTGAGATTGTATAATCTTGGAGGGAAGAGGCGGAGCCAGGTTGCCCTCTGAACCATCGTCTGCCAGGCAGCGATGCGAGAGGAACACACCGCTGAAGTGGCGCACATTTTCAGAATCGCGTCAGCGGCTTTACAGAGAAAGCCTTTCAGCTCCTCTGGCAGCTCTGCTTCCTCCACCTTCCTGGAGATGACAAACGCTAGCAAGGCAGTGTTGTTAGTCACTGCAGCTGACAGAACAGTGCATTGATGTGCGTGATCAGTGAACCTTGCTATCAGCTGGTCAAGTTTGGCGGGATGTGCCGGTCGCTGTCCAACGACCTTGGTCATTTTGGTGCCGAAAACTGAAGCAAGGCTCGGCTCTAGAGGGGGAACAGGCGGAAAACTCCGGTCTGTGAAGCCCTCTGTGAAGCCCTAGGTAGAGACCGGCGCTCTAATCTTCGCTGGCTCTGCTGCTACCTCAGAGAGGTAGGTCATCACCGCCGGGAACTGAGGCCAGATGGGATCTGGGCAACGAGAGTGAGCAGAGCCATACCTTCCCTCCAGATCATCCGATGGGGGTGGAGCAGGCTGAGGGACGGGAAGTCCCTTCTCACCAGCTGCCTCCTGGATGATGCCAGGCAGATCCAGGAGCAGCGCACCAACAACTGGGAGCGGCGTCCTCGCCGACATGTGAAGGCCAGGGGTGGATGAGCGTCCGCTCATCCGCCTCCCTTCTGTCGCCAGGCTGCCCAGCTCGGAGGCAGTGGAGCTGCCACCACTGCCGTTTTCCTCACGGTGGGTGGAATCATCCAATTCCGGCCCACCATCGAAGAACTCGATGGCTTCTTCCAGCGAGTACCTCTCTCTTAGCGGGAACGCCTCCTCAGTATCAGCCTTGAAAAAGGCTGACCTCCGCTGCTTTTCCTCTGGCGGGAGGAGCTAACAGGAGCAGCAATAGGATTAAGGTGTGAGGGCGAGGTCCGCATGGTGAGGACCGAGGCAGCCCACGCAGACGGCATGTTGGTCATACGACATGATGTAGCAGGATGGACACAGACGGATGGTCTCGCTGGACATCTTCTGGCTGGCTGAAGAAAAACGGTAGAGCCGATTTCCTGGTCTCACCGTAACTTATACTAGGACCAGGGTGAGGCCCACACAGCAGGTGGGCGTGGACTAAAATACTTCAGTGCTGCGCTCACAAGGGGAATACCCACTTAAAGGGCTGCGCCTATACTCATAGAATCTGGGGTTACAATACGTAGCCAACGTTTCATAAAAATATTAAATTACTCTTCACTCTTTACTCTTCAGTAAAATCTAGTCTGTCGTTATGTGCTCCAGAGTTAGATAAGTGAGACAAAGGCACTTTGCAATCAGCCCAGTCATTCTTCAGTCAGGTTACATTAGCTTAGCCTAAAACAAGTTAAGTGAACGGAAATTACTAGCATTTATTGTTCCCTAGGTTTGGGAATGGTTTCGATTAGAACCATTCTGGTTTTGATTCAGATTCCTCATTTTGATTCAAACTCCTAGCGATTCTAGAGTCTTATGACAAATTAAAGCAACCTGGCTGCTGCAAGATCATCAAAATCACTAGGATGGTAGCAACATGTTTTTCCTCACTTATCTTATGATGGGGGATCTAACAGACCAAATTTTATTTACAAGTGGATATCCCTTTAAATGTTCACTTACTTGGGAGACGTCAAACAACGCCGGCCATCTGTCCTTGATGTCGCTGACACTCAGCTGTTGGCTGATAATATCATGTCTTCTATGTGCAAAGGTTTTGCACATTAAATCCTTGACGGCTGTGCTGTTTTTCTTCTTATACTCCTCAATCAGTTGTCGCTCCAGCTCTTGCTGTTCTTTACCATCTTGTCCTGGATAGTGTGGCAGAAACAGCACTTCTCCTTTCCGCGCCTTCTTTATGTTCTTCGCTGGAGCCTTGTCATCAGGGTGCTTGTTCTTCAGTGAGTTGCAAGTAACCTCTGGAACTCCAAGACTTCGTAACTTTGACCTGTAATTTCCCATCTTGTATTTAAGACTATACATCCATCCCATCCAGCCATTACGACTGCCTGGCTCTGTCAGACATGGGTGCTTTTTGACCAGAGCCTCTGCCACTTCTCCAAACTGAAGGCCAGTAGGGTAGGCTGTGTAGCTGTACATATAATCAGCTAATTTTTCCATTATATCTGACTTGACTGAAGTATTGTTCAGCACAGTGCCATTTTGAACAAAGACTTCATTGGCATTTTTCAGTACAGTCTCTGTTGCCACAGAGAAAAGTGGAATGACAATTTCATCTGGCCATGTAGTCTTCAGAGGACTTTGAAGAGGGGAGAGTATGACAGTGTTGTCTGAAGACAGAGATGATCCATCTGTTTGGTCCTCTGTGGTTTTATAGGTTGAAGAGCTTGAACTTTCATTCAGTGAACTTACATCTGAGGGATTTTCACACTGAGGAATCAATGTAAGCACTACTGATGGAATGACCACAGCTTTGACTGTACCCCTATCTTTGATTTGGTTGGGAGAATGAAGTGTAAAGAAATCTCCAAATGAGTCATCATAATAGTGCAATGTGAAATCCTCAACTAGCCCAAATGTCTCTCTCACTGTCTCATGCAACTCCTCAACAGTCCTGGGTATTCCAGAAGAGAGCACAAGCTTCTCACTCTGTTGTCCAAAAATTACTTTCAAGGCAACGGAGTCCATCTGCAGAATAAAAACCACAAGAAAAAAGAAAAAGAAAGGGGGTATCTGAGTCTTTCCCCTTACACTAACAAACAATGTGACGTTTTATTGACACCATTTTCTTGCCTTCAACACGATATGGTGTTAAGGGCTAAGTGTCACCAAGTACTCTGGGATGTATTAGGTCATTTTCCCAGAAGGATCCAGGTAAAAAGAATCACAGATTTTACATCTAATAGTTGGAAGGACCTCACACTCTTCCGTTTCATGCGAACTGTGAGACCTAGGCAAGTGTGAGCCTAAGGCACCCCATGTCTTAAAAGAGCAAGGACAATTCAAATGAAGACAGGGTATGGAACAGCCATGACCAAATGTACCATGTTTCACTCGATAATGTTTGAGTAGTGACACTTTTGATGACTCCTCATGTTTGCAGAGTTTACACTGCCATCTCATCACCTGTGACCTAAAACATTGTGAGAAAATATGTCTCACAGTATGAAGATGACAGAATGGTGTATAACCATATTTACACAGTTTTTGTATGATTAACTGATTGAATAACCAATACTCACTACCAATTCAGGTGGAGGATACAACTTACAAATAAGTCAACATGGAACAAAGTACAATACTTAACCACATTGAAATAATCTGAATCACATCACCACGCTGTATAAATAAAAAGATAGTATGGTGACACTAGATGACAGACCATGAAATCATCAATATATTTACTGAACTGAAAAATTCTCAAAATTTAGATTTGGCATTTGTATGACCCACCACAAAACCAGTATAAATATTTAGGTGGTATCACCATCCACTACTCAGCTTGTATAAAACAATATCATATCATTCCAAAATTTAACACATCAAGTCCTCTGAGTAAAATTACCTGCTTTACTTTGTAGTTGATGCAGATTTTTTTCTCCTGGTGGTGAAGATGGTGCTGAAAAAATACAAATCAAAACTTTATCATTACAAAACATGTCACTGAGTAATCTGCCATAACACCAATCTCTTATAAGAAATTTTAACTTGGATTGAAATAAACATTTATTTATGTAAATTGGGAGTAACTATACTGGAAATGATGGTACTTTTGGCTTGACCCAAAGGACCAAAGCTTTTTTTTTTTTTTCATTATTTTCTGGGATCTGAAAGGAAGTAGGGCCCCGAGTCTAAATTTACTTAAGCCCCCATAGTACTTTGGACCGGCCCTGGATGAGGTAATCTGCTGACCCGGGCGGTCCTCTCAGCGTTCTCTCAAAAACTGGCCCTGTTCGGGACAAAGCTGAAAGCAGCGTCTTATATGCTCTGAAAGACCCCACATAGAACAAGAAAGCTAAGCAGCATGGTTGCTGCTATGAACTGTTCCGCGGGCAGGTCTTCTTAGTTACCAAAGCCATTGATGACGTCTGTTCATCACCTGAACAACCTGACAGAGTGAGTCAGGCCGCATGACTACCGCAGCTCCCGCACCGCGACTCAACAGGGCCATTTTCTAGAAATGTCTGAGCACACCTGCTTTCACGTGGTTCCTAAAATGCCCCCGATTAAACGGTCAGGTCGCTGGTACCGGGACATTCGGTCAAATTACCCGGAACGCAGATAGCGACTCAGAACGTAAAAGGATAAAAGGGCGCGGTTTCCCGCCACCTTGACTGGAAGACGGGTTGAAAACTTAAATTAACGTGCACAAACACGCTGCGAAAAGTGAGCCACCATGACAAACGCTTTCTTCAGAACATGTTATAAAAGAACGGTGTGGATAAAGACAGCTAATGTAAGAATTGGTCACTTACCTGAAAACGTTACCAAGTCTGCAGTGGATGTGTGTCTGTCTCGTTCAACGGGCAGAAAATCTCCCATGAGGCCATGCTCCTCGCGCGCGGTACATGCCAAAGGTCATTAGTCTTACTCAAAGTTTTAAGTTAGTATTGGGGGACAAAATTATATTGATTTTGAACCATTAATAATTAAAGTTAAAGACAATGATAAGTATGAATACCAGTGTCTCAGTTATTTTGAGTACTTTCTATGAGATATATTGAGTAGATTTAAATAATGCACCCTGTGTTTCAAATACAGAATTTTTTCTTTTAAATAAACTTGAACAAAAGAGCTCAGTTCAACCAAAAACTGGTGTTGAAAATTTAAGCATTCTTTTCAGTATTTTCAACTCAAGATAACACTTTTGTGATTTTCAAAGATTTAATCAAGGTCATCTAACTTAGAATTATAATGATATTTACTAAGCCCCTGAATAATTTTTTAGGGTGTGGAAAGCACCAGTGCAGATATAGTTCTGGAGGCCGACTGCGGAGACAGCGGTGGCAACGGAGAAGTTCTGGAGGCCAGCCATGTGCAAAGCGGCAGTGGCGTGGGTGAAGCAAATCCAGAGGTTGACCGCGCAGAAAGCAGTGGTGGCGTAGAAACAGTTCAAGAAGCCACCCATGATGGCCAAGATCCTCAGCCAATGGCCTGGAAAGTGGCCGGCGATGGTGTGGTGCTGGACGTGGACATGGCCGTGAAAGCACAGGACCAGATGGCAGCATGACAGCTGCAGGAGAGGAGGTAGGACCAGACGAGGCAAGGCCAGACAAGGGCATGGACGCCGGCACCATGGCTGTTGCAGGTGGTGGAATTGACGGTGGCATGGCTGCCGCACACAGTTGATCCAAAGGTGGCGTGGCCGCCGCAAACAATTGATCTGACGGTTGAATAGCTGGTGGAGCTGATGTCTTTTTTTTTTCCTTTTTCTTTTTTTTTTCTTTTTCCTTTCTTGCCTGTCCCGTTTGGCTCTTTTGCCATCAGAATTGTTGTCTAAAGGCAAAGAAAGATGCCCAACGGATTTACTTTACCAAATTGACCATCCCAGCCTTGCCGTAATGGTCCATTTGATTCACCTTTTATTGTTTATTTTATTTTCACTTACTGAATACGGGACAGACTTGACTGGGGGAAAGAAGGGGAGAAAGAAAGAGGGAACGAAAAACAGCTGAGAAGAGGGACGGGGGAGAAGGGCAAAAAACAAAAACCAACAGAACGGGCAGAAAAAAAATAAAAAGAAAAAAAATGCATATATCAATCACCTGGATCACCTGCTAAGAAAAAAGAAAACAAGCAGAAGAGAACAAGAGTAATAGAATAAACAACATCACAATGATATATGGGAATATGACGCGCTTGTTTTTTTTTTTTAAAGGTTCCTTCATGTAATGATCTGCTAGAGGGTGTGGGGGGGGCACAGCCCCGTCCTCCAGGGCATGAAGCAGGTATGGAGGAGATCAAAACTCCAGACATCCAGAGGCCCCCAGAACACAAGAGACCAAGGAAGACCAACAGAGGGGCAGCCGCGCCACTGTCCCAGAAAGAGCTGAGGAGAGTCCCAGATGAGGGCTCACTCAGCAGCCGCGGAGCAGAAGCCAGGGGGAGTTGCAGTGACGCGCCCGTGAGCTCCGCCGGCAGGCAGCCGTGCCTGAGTGACCGAGCCCCAGGCCGAGAGGCCGGGGGCACCCCACCTCCGAAGTGGCCCGAGCGAGCCCCAGGCTCCAGGCCCCGATAAGCGGCCGCCAAGGAGTGAGCCGGTGTGTACCTGGACGCCCATCCCCGGACACAAAGAACCACCAACGCACCGATGTCTGAGGGAGTCCGCCACTGGCAGGGGAAGTGGTGGTAGGGGGAGATAGGCCTCCAAACCTTGGAGGGCCTGAGATGTCCCCAGAGAGGTGGCGCCTCTCTGGGGACATATAACCTGACATATGGACACAGACATACAGGCACACACATATACAAACATCCATTCCCACCCTCATGCTCTCATATGCACTTACTCCACACTCAACCAACATGGAGACAGACATAAAGAGACACTGTACATACGATCACACTCCCCAAGCGTACTCTACGAACCGGGTCTAGGTACCCTTGCCCCTGGAGGGGGGAACTGCACCCAGACCTAGGTGGTGTTACCCTTTTCCCTGCGGTGGGGGGAGGCAGACCGCCCCGACTCCGCAGCAGCAGGGAGGCCCCACACTCCAGACTGCAGTCGGACGGCCAACTCCTCCTCCTAGCCCCCCCGCTCCAGCAGGTCGCAGAGAATGGGGGTGAGAGAAGACTCCAAACCTCCCTCCACCCGCTCATTGTAGTGTTGATGTGTGTTCTAAGGTGCATCAGGTGGAGCTGATGTCTGGACAGACTCTCCAGAGTCTTCAGCAGAGACAGAAGACAGCATCGAAAACATGGACAGCTGGATTGACTCTCCAGAGCCACCAGCGTAAACAGATGGCTGCATGGAAGCCGCGGAGTGCCGGAGAAGCTCACCAAGGCCCCCAGTGGTAACAGACGGTAGGTGTGCAGATCCCTGGCTGAGGCGACACAGGACCAGCAGGTGCAGAGACCCCTGGCTGGACAGGTGGCTGAGCAGGTGACTGAGGCTGTAACAGAGCTGATGACTGAGCTAGTGACTGAAGTAGAGGTTGCAATGGTGGTTGTAGTGGTGGTTGAATTGGTGATTAAAGTGAGGGGAAACTGCTGAACAGGCTCACCTCCAACTGAGACAGGAACGGGTACAGGCACCTACCAGACACTAGCCGCTCCCACCCTAGGAGCAGGTATGCGTGCGGAGGTCAGCTGTGTCCTGGCTGGCCTCACCTCAGGGACTGGTGTGGGTTTTGGGGCAGACCGGACATCAGTCACTCCCACAGGTGTAGGAGAGAGCTACAGGTACAGGTGCAAGAGAGAGCTGGTTCACGGCCGCCCTGAACCAGCCGGGACAGGCAACAGCTAGGCAGCTGCTGTTCCCACCTGACGAGCTGGTACAGGTGCAGAGACTAGTAGAGCCTCAGCTGGCCTGAAAACCAGAGCAAGGACCAACCGAGCCCCAGGCCTCCTCACCCGGGAAACTGATAGGGGTGCAGGGGATGGCTGGACCACAGCCACCCTGGGAACAGGACCATGGAGAGGCAGAGGAGCAGGCTCAGAAAATCTGATTCATCAGAAATTGGCTTTCAACTTCTTTCACCACGGTGGGCACAGTGGCGTGTCTAGAAAATTTTTGTTGGGGGGCCAGGTAGGGGCACAGATTTGGAGAAGGGTGGCAGATGTAATTGGCAGATAATGTTTAAAAAAAATTCTACCAACCATTAACCATAATTCAATAATCCTGTAAACCTAATAACCGAATGCGCTTTTAACTCTTATTAGAATGAGATTTTAACCACTACGGTGCAAAGTTTTTAGATACTGCGTTGATAAAGTACAAGAGATACAATCAGTGCTTTGTCAGTGTTTACTCAGCATTCAAGGACAGCAATATTTGCATAGTATTTTTACTGACATATAGTGCACATATGTTTTGGGCAAAAACATTTTTTAATATTGAAATACGAACATTTGTAACAAACAATTGACAAATTAGCCAATGCAAAACTTTATCTGCCTGTTAAAAAAATAAGATAATCTTTTCACAAACTGGTGTTTGATTTTGAAACAGGGAAAAAGTGGGGAAACAACTGAAAAGACTAATATTTGAATAAAACCTGAAAGCAAGTAAATACTTTCTATGCTGCCTTATGGTAAACTTTGGTAATATTGATCAAGAACAACACTGCCTGATGATGAAATACAGTCAGCTGGCATGGTGACACTGCCAGTATTAACCTGCAGGGCTGGACCGGGACAGAAAATCGGGCATTTTGACTAGAGACCGGCCCAACAGGTATTAAAGCCATAAAGCCTTTGAATGAAAACAAATGCTGTTGTGACAGTGATGTACACTGTCTTGTTGGTATATGTATGATTTCTATACATTTTACGTCAGATAAAATCTTTGGTTGTAAGATTTAGATAATTATTTAATAAAAACTAGGTATTTTAAATGAGAATAAGAAAGAAAAGTATTTCTTTGTGCCCCCTTTCCCTGTTAATGCTCTACCTGGCCCCCTGGCAAAAATTTCCTAGATCCACCCCTGCACAGTTAACAGCTGTCAGCTGCTTAGAAAAGGATCCTGGTGTTATTTGTCTCTCAGAAACAGTTCATAACTTCCCTTCAACTCATTCATGTCACCTAAAAGGTAAACCTGTTTCTCCATCACCTGTTCAGCTCTGATGATTCAGTAAGGACATCTCCTGGTTTCATCTTCATGTTTCCCTCTCACCACATATCCAAACCGACATAATGACCAGCAGTTTTACAGCTGTGGCTCCAGCAAACATCAGCTGATACTAGAAATTAATATTAAATAAATTCTGACAACAGCTGATCAAGCTTAAACGTGCTGCTGTTGTTTAGCGCGACATCTGCTGGTTTCCTCTTTCTGGCGCAAAGTGGGCAATAAATAAATGAGAGAGAAAAGCTGATCAGCTGATCATTGATCAGTTTCATGATTGAAGTAGCAACAGGAGAGGGAGGGGGAGAGAATGAGAGAAGAAGAGGCAGCTGTGCAGCATAACGACAGAATAAATCCAGCTTTGTGTCTTTTTCCATTATAGCTAAAGTCCGGGACAAACTGCATCTCTTCTCAGCTCAATACGAAACGTGTAATATTTTCACTGAATGAGGGACCATTCCATTTTT
Organism: Mchenga conophoros; assembly: GCF_057382185.1. Lineage (NCBI taxonomy): Eukaryota > Metazoa > Chordata > Actinopteri > Cichliformes > Cichlidae > Mchenga > Mchenga conophoros. The sequence continues at coordinate 27,553,518 of NC_140545.1, read as the reverse complement.
TTAAGGAGCCGTTGGCAACTCTACTAACCTTATGAATAAAATAAAGTTCACTATCAGTAACATCATAGAACCCACCCACCTAAAAACTCCATCAAGCTGGCTAGAACGCAGTATGAGTTATTGCAACTGACGGTAAAAAGTCAGCACAACGAAAATAAACTCCACCTAAACTTAGTTTATATCTGACCCAGATAGACTGCAGGTCATAACTTCTTACCTGAAGTTCAGTTCACCTGACACTCGGACTGGTGGCTGCTTCGGGGCTCTCCTCCTGCCTCCCCTTCCCTCATCCACCTGCTGGCCTCTGTGGAAGCCCCGCCATAGCCACCACCAAACAACTGAGTTATTTTTACACATCAACCTGCATCTGGCCAATCCACCACCTCTCATTGTTCATGCCGTTACAAAAATAAAAATAAAAACTAAGTCACTGGGGATATGCCCGGTATGCCCGATGGCCAGTCCAGCTATGTTAACCTGCAACCAAATCTGCAGCTCCATACAGCAATGTTACGACTTAGATTATATCTTATAACTCATAACTCTTATGTTAGCTGCCCTCAGTAGCATACTGTCTGAAATATTCGTCGGCTGAATTAATTCTTTAAGTGTTATTTTTTCCTTGGTATTCTAATTTCACCGAAGTTTACTAAACTCAACAAACTTAATATTACTTACCGGGACATTTATTCTGTCCTCATTTTCTTTCACCGAAAAATTGTTTCCTTCAGTGCCGTCTTTCGTGCTTGGCTCTCCTACCTTTGCTAACGATGCACATAGCGCAGAAGCCGATGCTGCATTCACTTACACTCGGATATCTGAGCTTCACCGTGAAAACATAATAATCGTACATTTGATATTTGATTGAATTTTATTGTTTTACCTTTGGGGTGGCACCTGGGGTGGCCAGTCTGGTTGGGGGGGTGGCCTGTGCCCCCCCAGGCCACCCCGCTGGACACGCCATTGGGTGGGCAGTCTTTGGAACTATCAGTCTTTGAATTGACAGAACCTGAACTCACAGTCTTTGACTCAGGAACATGGCTTACAGACTTTAATTTAACGGGTCTTTGAGTTTAAGTTAACAGTCTTTGAAAAATGATTGTGTTTTACCTTCTGGAGAGGAACAGAACAAAACAGTTCTCCCAGTCAAACTCTTCATCCAAGAAAGATATTTCAAAGGTTTCTGGATTGAGAGTATAGTTATTTGTGTGTGGGTTTGGGAGGTGTCTGGAAAAAAGAAAACAGTCATTGTCACCCACGGCCGTAGGTTGCTCAGCAGGGTTAGTATGACGGCGGTGTGAGCACCGCTTCCTGAAGCCAGCGGGGTGAACAGCTGAGCCTCCGGTGTGCAGAACGGCAACGCCGAGGCTGGTGCTTGTGCATCTGAAGAAATGCTGAGGATTCCCGCCTGAAGTGGCCGAGGCTTAGGTGCAGGCGGAGCAAATGGTGGGGGCTTTCGGCAGCTCCTGGGATCTCTGAGAGCCAGCCAAGTCCCGTGGAAAATGCGCCCATAGTCAGGGACGCGCCATGGCTTCCAGCGGAGCTCTTCCTCCAGCTGGGCTAAAGCTGCCTCCAGCCACTCAAACAGCTCGAAGTCTGCTGGGTCCATGTTGTGGCTGGATCATACTGTCACAGTTTGTGAGGTAAAGCGTGTGGAGATGATGGAGAGTGGACCCAAGTGCAGAAAAACAGAGGTGTAGATGGAGGTTAAACTGTAAGTGGGTGTTTATTTAAAGGAAGAACAAAAAACACTACAAAGCAACAACTAAGGGAGGAACTGAAAACACTAACAAAATCTAGTGTGGGAACAGGAGGGAGACATGGCTGTAGCTCAGGTGGTAGAGCAGGTCATCTACTGATCGGAAGGTTGGTGGTTCGATTCCCGGCTTCCCCTAGTCTGCATGCCAAATATCCTTGGGCAAGATACTAACCCGAAATTGCTCTCCGATGCATTCATCGGAGTGTGAATGTCAGTTGTGCTTGTGCGAATGGGTGTGAATGGGTGAATGCACAAGTTGTGTAAAGCGCTTTGAGTGCTCAGAAGAGTGGAAAAGCGCTATATAAGAACTAGTCCATTTACCATTAATCTGACATAATGAGACACAGGAAGTAAGGCAGACTGCACTGATAAAGGACCAGGACTATCAAAGTAAAACAGGAACGCATAGGCTGAACTCAAGACACATAAGCTTAACACAATGACTGAGGAGACACAGAGAACATAGAGACCTGAAACATGGGACAGGAAGTCACAGAGTACACACAACACAGAAACTAGGAGACTAGCAGTGATAAATCATGAACTCAAAAACTATGTAATAATTCAAAAATGCAAAGCAGTGTGTCACTGACCTCGGACCGTGACACTTGTACTATTTCTTCTAGACTAAACACAAATTTCATTGTGTAATGTTTCCTAAAAAGCACTTAGGTATAGAAATAACTGCATGAGTGAATGAGGCGTGTTATATGAAGAGCAGAGTAGAAGAGTGCTATTTAAGAACAAGTCCATTTCCCATATATGATAGAAATAAATAGTTATAAAACAAAATTTGGCTTCTCTAATTAATACATATAATCGACAACATTACACATAGGGCTGCTCGATTATGGCAAAAATGATAATCACGATTATTTTCACTGAAATTGAGATCTCGATTATTTGACGATATTTATTTAACCCTTTAAGACCTACCATAGAACCAAGTCCACCAGAGCTTATATTATTTTTTTACATGTTGTAGTGCCATTTGTGGGAGCATTTCAAGTTGCTATACATCAATACAACTGTTATAGGCCATATTTTAATAATATGTATGCATTATGTCCATAGTAACTACATTAATTGCAAAAAAGTGCAAAAAACTACAAAAAAATGTAAAATCGTTTTTGTTTTTTTTACATATATTTCTACTTGGAGAAATTTAAGAGGTTTATCCCTCAAAACTTTAAATACAAAAAAATTGTAAAAAATAGTTTACAACAACAGGAAATTTATTTTGAGTGTCTTGATAGTTTTATTTTGGAGATACAGCAATTTTTATATACTGCAGAAAAAACGAAAAACAATCCTGTGATGCAAATTTGCAAAGAAAACAGCAGGTGCATCAAAATAAACTATTTCCAGCAGTGCAATTGAAGTTCTAAGCATCCCAGAAACTATTCAGAAAAGTCAAACATGACCAGTATAGGCTTTTAAGGCCTACAAGTAAAAAACTACATTTTCTGCGAAAATGACGTCACTTCTGGTTTCGGGCAGGAAATGGCGGACATGCGATAGTTTGCGTTGACGTCTTTTTCAATGTGGGAAGTGTTACGAACAGCTGATAGGATCGGCAAAGCCTGTTTCTGGAATATTATGTTTTTGTTCCTGCAAGCGCTTTTTATCCAATATTTGCAAAGCTATATGTGGAAGGAAACCGTGACCTAGGACAAGCTGATGGCATAAGATGTAAGTACAACTCCTCTGGTTTCATATGCAAAAAAAATTATTGCGCTAGCTTACGCGGTTCCGGTTCTACAAGGATTTAAAACTAGTTACGCAAAACGGAGCGTGCTGCTCTGACCGGCTTTAAAGGGTTAACAATAACAATGTATTGAATAATGACTTTAAAAAAATAATATAAAATAGTGTGCAAATACTGATAACAGTGCAAATGTTTGCAATATAAGAAATAAATGAAAAATGTAAACATCTATGTTTAGTGAACTTTGCAGTGTTGCTCTGTGGTGCAGCTACGACACCATAGCAAAGTTTACACACTGTGTCTACTTGATCCACATCTGACTCCGCGAACCCATAATGTTTCCACACCACTGAAGTTTTTTTTTACCTCTCTTTTCAACCAACGGCAGTCACTCTCCTCTCCAAATAACTTCTGCTTAGCTTTCCGAGCTTCCCTCGGGTCCTCTTAATTGTTGTGACACGTGTTCAAAATGCAGAGAGGTGCGCTCGATTTGCCACACGGAGCAGCGCGAGAGTAAAGCACGAGGGAGGTGCTAATAATCGGCTCAGTCATTTTTAATGATCGTTGAAAGCCCAGATCGTAATCGTGATTAAAATTCGATTAATTGAGCAGCCCTAATTACACATATAGAAGATGTTTGTGATTTTTCTCAAAGAACTGTTACATTTGACATGCAGAAGAAAGAAGAGCACACGCTGACCTAATATATGTTTGCCACAAAACATTTTACAAAAATTCACAAACAAGGGGTTTCAAGAGACTCCGGTGTGCCATCTCATTAACAGAGATTGGCAATGACAAGTTAGGTGGCAAATATGTGTGTTAGCCCTGTGACCTGTCCAGGGTTTACCCTACATCTCGCCCTGTGGTAACTGACCCACCCAACAACCTTGATATGGGTAAGTGGAAGAGAATGTACGGATGGTTCAAATTACTATTTAAAGTTGACTCAACATTAAGTGCCAGGGCTAGGCATGAGCAGGAGAGCAGGAAGGTAAGGAAACAGAGGCACAAGGGGATTAGCATTAACACAAGGAGTAACAAAGCATAAGCAAAACATGGAAGGCAATTTACTATTTAAAATTTAAATAGTAAATTGCCTTCAAAATTTATTTGAGGTAGCAGACAATCTGGGAGAGAGTGGAAGTCTGAGCTGGTGTTAAAAACTGGCTAATGATTGCTGCTGATGATTCACACGTGTGATGAGGCTAAATTAAGATTTTATATTAATGAGATGACAGTTCCTATCCACATCTCCAATATAGATCTGAACACACAAAAACATCTAATGCAATTAAATTTATTTCTCTGTGTTATTACTGTTCATGCAAGAGCTAAGCATGAAAACAAAGCTGTCGGTTTACCAGTCCAGTCCATTCAAGAGCAACTCAGAGTAGAGCTCCTGCTTGGGATGGTGCTAGGATGGTACTAGGATGCTTCTGGATGCATCCTAGGTGTTGTATTCCAGCCATATCCTAACCAGAGGAGGCCCCAGGGCAGATCCAGGACCTTCTGGGGAGATTATATCTCTCAGCTGGTTTGGGAACGTCTCGGGCCCACCCTCCAATGACCTGAAGAAGGTGGCTAGGGGAGAGTACAAATCTTAGTCTGGTTCAGCAGAATGTTTTAAACTCTGATCCTATGTGTGTCACCCAGTAGGCAATGAGTTTAGATGGAGCCAATGTGGGTGAGGTGACTCGCCCTGCACTACCTGCCGTGAAGACCGGATGTCTTGCCTGCTTCCACTGATAAGATGAGCAAAAACTTGAGTAGCCTTGCAGGTAAAATTCTCACCTGTTGACAGAAGCTCCCCCCTCGATTGGTGCACTTGTCAATTAACTGGATCATTTTAGGGGCCTGGACAGTAGGCCTCAAGGGCCTTTTATTTTTAAAGGGCTGGATCAACCTGTAGGAGCCATATACATTCATTAAGATTAATACTCAGATTTTTTCCTTCTCTATTTACTAAAGGTTCAAAAAAAGAATCCCACTATTTTAAACTTTAATTGTGATCATTTCTATGAAAGCAGTTTAGCAGGACCAAAACAAAAGCAAAATCAAATAATATTAGAAAACATCACCATATAATAATCTAATAACCTGAATTATACTTTCTCATTAGCCTACTCTGAGCTAATGCTCATTTTGCTCTGATCTGTTATAGAATAGAATAGCCTTTTATTCTCATTGTACATGTGCAACAAAATTGTGGGTGCTCCACAGCAACTGTGCAGGTATAAAATACAAATAAGACAGCAGGAATAAATAAGAAACATGAGAGCTATATACACACAGGAAGAAGGCAGAATAGAAAGGCATGCGTTAGAAGCACAGGTTGCAAAGTGCTTGGAAGTAGTGCAATGGACTTGGTAAAGTCCATGTGTGAGTGGCCTGAGTGATGAGGGTTACTCACACATGGCTCAGATTGGTGGGCGGTAGTGTTTGTTAACAGTCCAGATAGCCCAGAGGAAGCTGTCTCTAATGGGCTTAGACACTACTGCTCAAAACACTTCATGACGGCAGACATGAAGGCTATAGGTCTGTGGTCCCTGAGGCTGTCTATTCCAGGCTTCTTGGAGTTGGGCGTGACAGTGGAGGCCTAGCAATGGTGGCATGAGTCAGGGAGAGGTCAAAGAACCTGGTGAACGCAGGCTTTGAGCACAGCGGGCTGGTCTCCAGGACCTGCTGTCAGATCAAAACAGTCCTGTAGGATCATTTGGCCATGTTTTAATGGCCCAGGTGCTTGGAGGAGTTTATTTCCCAAAGCAGGTATAGGCAGCGATGAGGAGCAGAGAGAGGTGGTTAGATTGTCCCAGGTGGGGGGGGGGGGCTGTTGCTTTGTAAGTCTGCTTGATTTTGCTGTAGATGTGGTCCTGTCCTCCCTGGTAGGACAGTTAACATGTTGGCTACAATTTGGGGAGTACAGATTTCAAACAGGGTGTTCTCTCTGCTGTTTGCTGATGATAATTGTAGAAAAGAGGTTGGAGAGACAATCAGCACAACCAGATCTGAAGATGCACTTATCCACATGTTGCAAGTTGACACTAATCACTCAACAGGAAAACAGTATCCCCTGGGCATCCAGTGGAAGTATGATGTAAACTGAAATCTTTCTGAATCAACCATTTAATATGGCAGAAATAAGCAGCCAAGAAGCCAAAAATATACAAAACCAATTTGCAGGTTCACAGTTTTGGGCAAAGATTTGACCCTGCTCTGGCATCTCAATTTTTCAACTGTGACCTCTTTAGATTCAATCTTCAGAACTGTTCACCTCAGAAAACAAAAGAGAACAACCCTGTATCTCTTCTTCACCTTACTTTTAGATCTGTTGCCCTAGACCGTTCTGGTTAACTCAGTCGACTATTACAGACACTGTGTGGCAGAGCTGACTGTAAAATCAGTGTGGTCTCACTGATACAGATGTAATCTTAGTTATGGTACATGTATTTATTTTGCTGGCCATGTTTAAATTATAGTATAAATTGATGTTGCATACTAGGTTTTGCTAAATTATTTCATGATTTTACACATTTGAGTTTATTATCTATTTAATTACTTTATTATCACTTATCTCTCTTTATAATTTTCTTTAAAACGTTTAAGTTATTTCTTATAACATTTTGTTGGGTAATTTGGGTTCCTACTCAGTGTTTATGGTGGGACTGTTTATGGTGTGACGTGCCCTGTGCCCTGTGCGTGGAGGAGTCAATAAACTTTTAAGATAAACTTTAGCCCACATCACACCCACTGCCCAATGAGATTGGAGAACACTACCACAACCAGAAATCAGAGTTACGCAGACATTTACATTTCCACAATCCACAGTCCAGGTGAGTCCACGTTCTCCTGTGCCTGTGCCAGGGCGGAGCTGTCATCACCTCACCTGGAGCTAATCTGGAGCAATGTGCTGCAGATGTTTAAGACCAGCGTTGTCGTCTCTTCACCGCCAGTTCATCAGCTAAACTGCGTTGGTAACAGGCTCCCATGCTCCATGCTTTTGTCTCTAGTCTGTGTACTTACCTCGTTCTCATGTGCTTCAGTTCTCTGGTCATGTCACGGCTCAATTCCTCGGCTCAGCTCGCTATTCAGACACCCACCCACACTCACTGCTGTTCATGCTCCATCACCTGGAAGGTTTCCAATCTTACACCTGCCTGCACATGGCTGACCTGAACTCCGGGCAGCCATCATCTCTCCACTCGGCTCACCGGGAATATCGCCTTCTCCCCTCAAAGCATCGCTGACTCCACCTGCAAAGTAAGCTATACCCCTCTGTTGAACATATGTACACCTGGAGGAGTTCTCTTTTGGTCCCCTCTCCTCAGTGCAACCACTTGTTACAAGCCACGCCCTGTGCCTGTCTTAAACCTCCATACTAGTTTTCCTAGACATGAACCTCACAGCAAGCATACTTGTACTTCATGTTCACTCAACCATCTCCGCACTTGGCCCAACAGGTGAGCCTCTGGCCCTCTGTGACAACGGCTCTTCTTCGTTATGGTCATGGCCACAGTGCATGTGTCAAACTGGCTATGAAGTGACGCAGACAATACCTGAATGATTCACCACAGTAATCACTAACCAGATTCATTCTTCTATTTTGTTGCATCCAAAGATCAAGTTGGTTTACCTCTTCAGTTTCATTTAGCCATGGTGACATCAACTTTTTCAGGAGAGCTTGTCTTTGTGTGAAAACTGTAAAATTCGGTGTGTTCAGAGTAACATGACCCTAACCCATCCAGGGAAAAAATATTAGAGCCATGCCTTTTAAATCTGAGGCCATATTTCAAAACCAGAGGAGTGCAGCATCTGTCGTGTTATTGTACTGGTGTGTTGTGACAGAGAGAAATAAACATGACCGTGAACAAGCAAATGCTTCGTAAGCAAATGCTTCGAGAAGCTGGTCAGGGACTTCATCTGCTCTGCACTACCCGACTCACTGGACCCTCTACAGTTTGCATACCGCTACAACAGGTCCACTGATGATGCCATAGCCCTGACACTACACACTGCCCTGTCACACCTGGAGAAGAGAGACACGTATGTGAGGATGCTGTTTGTAGATTACAGCTCAGCATTCAATACCATCGTTCCCTCGAAGCTGGACAGGAAACTGCAGGATCTAGGACTGAGCAGCTCCCTCTGCAGCTGGATCCTTAGCTTCCTGTCTGACAGACGCCAGGTGGTCAGACTGGGCAGCATCACCTCATCCCCCATCACACTGAACACTGGTGCTCCACAGGGGTGTGTACTGAGCCCTCTCCTGTACTCACTCTACACCTACGACTGCACAGCCACTAACAGCTCCAACATCATTGTGAAGTTTGCGGACGACACTACAGTGGTGGGTCTTATCACCAACGGTGATGAGACGGCTTACAGGGAGGAGGTCAGCGCCCTGACCCACTGGTGTCAAGACAACCATCTCACCCTCAACGTCGCAAAGACAAAGGAGTTGATAGTGGACTTCCGGAGGTGCAGAGAAGTACACACCCCCATCACCATCAACGGCGCTGCTGTGGAGAGAGTGAGCAGCTTCCGGTTCCTTGGAGTACATCTGGCTGAGGATCTTACGTGGTCAGTACACACAAACAAAACAGCAGCAGCGCCTCTTCTTTCTCAGGAGACTGAAAAGATTCGGCATGAGCCCCCGCATCCTCAGGACCTTCTATCACTGTGCCATTGAGAGCATCCTCACTGGATGCATCACCACCTGGTATGGCAACAGCACCGCCTACAACTGCAAAGCTCTCCAGCGAGTAGTGCGGTGCTCTGAACGGATAATTGGAGGTGAGCTTCCCTCCCTCCAAGACATCTACAGGAAGCGCTGCCTGAGGAAAGCGGGGAGGATCATCAAGGACTCCAGTCACCCCAGCCATAAACTGTTCAGACTGCTTCCATCAGGAAGGAGGTTCTGCAGCATCCGGTCCCGTACCAGCAGACTGAGAGACAGCTTCTTCCACCAGGCCATCAGACTGCTGAACACGTCATAGACACCTCAGCTTCACTACTGGAACTTCAACATTATGCACTCCACACTGTATATAAATGCCACTTGTTTTGCACATATTCAACTCTGTATATTTTATATATTTTATTATTATTATTATTATTATTATTTTATTTTATTTTTTTACTATTTAATTTGTAAAAATGTGTATACACACACACACACACACACACACACACACACACACGTAGGAAAATATTTAGTATACACATCCAGAAATGCACACACTATTATATATTGTACATATATTTATTAGTTTCAGGTTGGCCATTCTTGTATTTTGCTCGTTTGTGTTGTTGTGTTTGCACATCTCTGTTGCTTGTGGGGCTCGCACACAAGAATTTCACTCGCATGTGCTGTGCCAGTGTGCCTGCACATGTGATGTGACAATAAAAGTGATTTGATTTGATTTGATTTGAACCTGTCATTTTATTGGTTGATCTATGTTCATGTCCTTGCATGTGGCCCCAAGCTATCCGTGACCAAAGAATAAGATCTGAGTGGATAAAAAGAGCCGTCTCTGAAGGGTGTCTGGACTCAGCTGTTCCCACTGTGAGCCAACTGTGGTGATTCAGGCGTCTGACCAGAATGCCTCCTGGATGGCTGCCTGCTGAGGTGTTTGGGCATCTCTTACATAGATGAGACTCCAGCACGTGAGATTGTCTCTCAGATACTTGGGGCACGGTGGCCATGGTTCAGGGTGTGAATATAACAGCCATTTACCAACTGAGCCAAGTTACAGCAACCAGCTCCACAAAACTCAGTTCTTTAAATTGCAAAAGTAATATACAATTAATTGTAATTATATGGTTTAAGTAAATCTAGCTAAGTTGTAGGGCTGCAACTATTGATTATTTATGTCAATTATTCCATTGATTAATACTGTGAGTAATGCTTTTATCAAGTACAACTATTCAAAAGAGAAAAAACACAGTCTTTCAAAATGAACTATTCATTGGTTTTAATTTTAGCAAGTGCAATGTTTTGAAGTTTAATTCTGTACAACCTCTGTAACAATAAATAAACCCTTTAATTGTATTTACGTGCCTTATACAGACTCCTGCGCCACATTAAACTATGATGACATCATTGTCACTGCTGCTGTTCTGTTATCAGTCTTATGTTGAAAAACTGGGGCCTGTGTGAGTTCTCAAACCTTTTAATTCACACACTACTCATGTTTTTATTGCATGTGTGGGTTAAACAGTCACGTTTACATGATGACAATAAAGTAAGTAAAATTTATTTATACCGCGCTTTCACAGATAAGTCACAAAGTGCTTCACAATACAAGGAATAAAAATACAACATATAACAATGTAAAAGACTAAAATTCAACATGAAAACAACAAATTAGTTGAAAGCTTGTCTCTATAAAAATGTCTTTTTAAAAGAATCAGGGGAGTCAGCGTAAAAACAGTGGGAGAGAATTCCACAGCCAGAAAGGCCCGATCACCACCAGTTTTAAATCGAGTGTGTGGGGCCACCAGCACACTCTGACCTGATGATGATCTCAGAGCTTGGGAAGGTGAGGCACTACAAGGCATCAGAACAACAACATTGTGTTGAATCTGCTGACAACAGGTTCAGTTAAGTTGACATGATAAAGTTGCAAAACACAAATGTTCATTATTAATGTTGTGAGGTTATGTTCGTTGTGGGCTGTATCTTCTCTATTTAAATATTCACTCCAGTAATTAATTTGCCCAGCTCTATTAATCTCAGGTTTAAACAGTTATTCATGGTGCGTTACATTAACTGGGATGTTAAGAAACAGAGCTGTTACTGTACATGCTATGTTTACCGACTGAAATCCAAAAACTAAAACTTCCTAATGTGTCCTTTGATTAAAGTCCCACACTGAATCCCTTCAAACTAGTAAAACTGTGTTTTAAATAACTGGAAAGGTTTATGGTCATACCCTGCTACTCTAAATATGACAAAAGATTCTTCTGTCACACCCTCTGGTTCTTGTTTCTTACACCAACAAATGGTAGCCTTACATCAGTGATCTTGTTGTTTTCTTATTAACAATAAGAATTAAAATCAGCTAACAGTAATGTGAACATACAACAGCAAAACAAACATGAAGATAGTTATAGTTGGCATTAACAAGGGAGCAGCAGAGGACAGTAACTCCTGTACCTGTTTATAGAGCCACAGGGGGAACAATTAGAAAAAGAGCATGTTAGCATTTACAGTTGGGACATCTTCAAAAGTGTGTCTCTTTTTTAAATTGCTTTTGTTCCCCAGAATTTTCAGAAAACTGTTTGTGGTAATAACCGTTCACAGGTGAAACTTGAAACAGCTCACTCATAACAGTTAACCTAAATCCTTGAGGTTACTGATTGTTTTGTCCAGATTCCAAACACAAAGTTTTTTACTCTGCCCGATTAAGATTTAACTTAAGCCCGACTCCAGGTCCATGTTGTCTGCTATAGATGACTTAACTCATGTAGTCTGTTGCTGAGGACGTGGACCTTAGTGGTGGACTTGTTTTGTCCAATCCAGTTATCTCTTTCAAATGTGTATCGCAGGTCTTTAGGACAAGTCAAACTTTTACTGTAGATCACAGGTGTCGAACTCCAGGCCTCAAGGGCCGGTATCCTGCAGGTTTTAGATGTGTCCTTGATCCATCACAGCTGATTTAAATGGCTAAATGACCTCCTCAACATGTCTTGAAGTTCTCCAGAGGCCTGGTAATGAACTAATCATTTGATTCAGGTGTGCTGACCCAGGGTGAGATCTAAAACCTGCTGGACACCGGCACTCGAGGCCTGGGGTTCGACGCCCCTGCTGTAGATCAAGCCACACAGGACTGCACACCCATTTGCCACCTCAGATTTTACAGTACTGTGCATCTTTCAGTGATGATGCCAACATCTCGAAAAGTCTTGAATTCTTGAAAATGTGATGGTCCATTATCAACATCGACAGTTAACAACAGCATGCCAATAACAGTTCCACCTTAGTCAAAAAGTTATGACATTTACAGGATGAACAATACAGATAAACAACATAATGTCTAAAGGAAAAAAATTCCTTTATCAGTTGGGCTGTAACAGTGCTGCAGCTTAGCAGGAACTTTTTAATAAGGCTGACAGCATCTTGATTTAAGTATACACGTAATGCTTTCAGTATGAATTCCTGTAGCAATAACCCTTTTTTAAACTCTATCCAATTATATGAAGAAGCACATTAAAAAAATTCTTCATCATCTCCAGTTACAAATGTGTCATTTTTCCAAATGTGATGGATAATTATTGTATAATTATAGGTCCCTGCTCTTCTTTCTTTAGTACTGCACATGTGTAAATGTGCTAAAGAAAGCACAACGTTAGTTAGTCCCTCGGAAGTGAGATGTTTATATTAATTTGAATCTGGAGGATTTTGTAGCCTTACCATCTCATATGATCATTTAATAGGAAGAAACCTTATTATTTTGACCATAACAAATAAATTGTTGTTATAATTTTACCATAAAAATATGTAAATGGTGCACTGAATGCATGAAACAGCTCATGCTTTCCTTGTAAAGTGAGTGAATAATTTCATTTTTCTGGGTCTGTTTCGTTCATATGAATGTTAATGCATGTATGAATATCTACCTTAACATGAATTCAATTCAGCTTTGTTCAGTTTTATTTTTAAGGTGACAATTAATACTGTTTATCACCTCAAGACTTTTTACATAATAAGGTAAACCCAGTCATAATGACCACGAAATCCCCTATGAGCCAGCACTTCATGACAGTGAGAAGAACTCTCTGTTAACAGGAAACAATCAACAGCATGGTAAAAGCACTTCCTAACAACAACAGCCACACACTACCACAGCTGGAGAACAATGTCAAAACTTTTATGTAGAAACTGTTTCATGATCTAATGATCATTTTTGTGGTTCTTTGTGGGGTTTTTCTTGCTTTTCTGAAGTATGGAAAATGTTTCTTCTCTTTCTTGCATGACTTTCATTGGCTTTCATTATTCTTAACAAATACATGAGCAAAAAAATAATTTCATTTCATGAGCGTAATCAAGTTAATCAGCCCGAACACGTAGACGTCAGCAGCCGCGCACACAAAGAATCCACTGCACAAGCAAGAGTGTCTGCTTTGCACGCGCTGCTACAGTTTCGTGCTCTGGCGTGTAGCTCTCAGAGAAATCCTCCTACATATAAACGTACTTTTGACTGTCTGGAGGCGGAGCTCAAAGGAGGGTGTGTACTGTTGAATTTAGTAGTGAGGAATTCAGTTGCACCCATGAAATAAAATTATTTGCTTGGATTATGTTTTATGACATAAACATAATTCCATATGTTAGCTCAAACCTAACATCAGATGATTTTATATCGAGACTGTATTTTTTTAATTTGCAGTAAATAGCACTGCTTCCATTATAAGAACTGACAGGATTTGACAACAAAGTTAGTAGTGGCAAAAGAGATTTAAAAGTCAGTGATATATTTGGAGAATGTATTTTTAAATCAGAAGGTCAAAGATTGCTAAGCTGGAGAACATAATTATGTGAATACAACTCACTAACCTCCACATAAACTGGATCTTTGATTACTGAACGTTACCTGCCTTTCAGGCATGTTAGCAAAACCAACTACTGTTGAACAAGGCAAATTAGTATTTTTCATTTTATGATGGTGTAAATTATTTAAACAGTTTCTGAAGCTGACAGGCTATATTTCACATGGCTTGGTAGTATTCATCCACCTGGCAAGACAATACAAAGAGCTGCAATCACTCTGATGATTTCTGCTCCTGTGAATGTGTGTGGGCAGAAGCCACGGACTGTGGGTTGTGAAACTGGGTGTTGGCAGCATTCCAGGTGGATGGAGGCTGAGAGACGCCTCAACACGCTGAAATATTGATTCAAAAAGCTGAAGGCAACTGCAGGCCATGGGTTACATTTGGACAATACATGCAGCAGTGTGTAAAAGTTCAATCCATGCATCTGCTCAAAGTCTTACAGGGTTATATCATTTGAGTGAAAAAGGTTTCGCTGAGTGCCACCACAAGACTGCATTTACATAGATCCACTGATTTTACATATTGCAAACAGGTCAGGTCATATTTATCTATATATCTATGTGCACATAGAAATATATACATATAGAGAGCTACTGTCAGCCATTTTATATCCAGCTGGATGCCTATACTACTTTAAGTCATTATAAAAGCAATTGACAAGAACTTGGAGGTTCTTTTTTCATTCCACTACTATGTCATCTGTATCTTTAGCATTGTATTCACTTTCCCAGCCAGTTTCACAATAATTGACATGTGTATTTGTCTGATTTGAATAATGATAAATAAATAAACATACATTTCCTGTCTCTTGGGTTGAAACTGAATCACATTTTCATTTAAATGACCTCAGGGTTATACTCCGCACAGATGTTCCTGTACACTATGCCGGCCACTTGGTTATGGCGTTCCATGTATGCCTTGCCTGCTAGCATCTTGCACCCTGCTGTTATGTGCTGGATTGTCTCTGGGGCATCTTTACACAGCCTGCACCTGGGGTCTTGCCTGGTGTGATAGACCCCAGCCTCTATGGATCTTGTACTCAGAGCTTGTTCCTGTGCTGCCATGATTAGTGCCTCTGCTATCACCTCTGCTATCTGCCGGTGGTACATACCGTGCAGGGGCCTGTCCTTCCATGATGGTTCCTCCTCTTCCTCCTCTCTCTTGGGTTTCTGCTGCCTGAGGTATTCACTGAGCACTCGGTCAGTTGGGGCCATCTTTGTGATGTATTCGTGGATGTTCGTTGTCTCATCCTGGACTGTGGTGCTGACACTCACCAGTCCCCAGCCTCCTTCGTTCCACTTAGCATACAACCTCAGGGTGCTGGATATGGGGTGAAACCCTCCATGCATGGTCAGGAGCTTCCTGGTCTTGATGTCAGTGGCTTCTATCTCCTCCTTTGTCCACCTTATTATCCCAGCAGGGTACCTGATCACGGGCAGGGCGTACGTGTTGATAGCCCAGATCTTGTTCTTACTGTTCAGCTGACTCCTTGTCTGACCCTCTGCAGGTACTTGGTGGTTGCAGTTTTCCTAGTGGCCTCTTCATGGTTTCCATTCGCCTGCGGGATCCCCAGGTACTTGTAGCTGTCCTCTATGTCTGCAATGTTGCCTTCTGGTAGTTTGATCCCCTCCGTTCTGACTACCTTCCCTCTCTTTGTTATCATCCGACTACATATTCATCACTGATTGAAGAAAATAAGAACAACCCCAGGTTTCTCTTCAGCACTGTAGCCAGGCTGACAAACAGTCAGAGCTCTTGTGAGCCAACAATCCCTTTAACGTTAACTAGTAATGACTTCATGAACTTCTTCACAAATAAAATTTTTATCATTAGAGAAAAAATTACCAGTAATCATCCTACAGATGTAATATTATCCACAGCTACTCTTAGTACCATTGATGTTAAGTTAGACTCTTTTTCTCCAGTCGATCTTTCTGAGTTAACTTCAATAATTACTCCCTCCAAGCCATCAACGTGTCTTTTAGACCCCATTCCTACAAAACTGCTCAAAGAAGTCCTGCCATTAATTAATTCTTCGATCTTAAATATGATCAACCTATCTCTAATAATCGGCTATGTACCACAGGCCCTCACAGGCTGTAGTTAAACCTTTACTTAAAAAGCATCTCTAGACCCAGCAGTCTTAGCTAATTACAGGCCAATCTCCAACCTTCCTTTCATATCAAAAATCCTTGAAGTCCTCCAGTCTTCCTTATGGTGCCAAAAAACAAAACAAAAAGTACTGGCACACTTTAACCTCTGACACACATAGTTTTGCCTCGTTCCTCTCTTTTTGGATGTGACATCCACCAGTGATTAATACACAAACAGGACTGCCTTTCGTTTATTATTGTTTAGGCTAAAATCAGATTGATTGGAGGTTTAAAGTGACATAAATAAAATACCTCACCTCAAACGTGTTAAATGTTAAATTGAAAATGAAAGGAGTAGAAAGTAGAGATATTTGTTTAAAAATGTAGTAAGTAAAAAGCTGTCTAATATACTACCAGTCAAAAGTTTGTTTTTTCTTTATTTTGTACTACTTTCTAAATTGTAGATACAAACTGAAGACATCAGATGTATGAAGCAAGATATATGGAATTATTTAGCAAAGAAAAAAATAATAAATAACTCTAAATATTTTTTATATTTTTCCTCAGTATCTCCTCAAAGTAGCCACCCTTTTGCTTTTTTGACAGCGCTGCAAACCCTTGGCCTTCTCTCAATGAGCTTCATGATGTAGTCGCCTAGCATGAGAACCGCCCCAGAAAAGGAAGACCTCGAGTCCCCTCTGCTGCTGAGAATAAATTCGTCCGAGTCACCAGCCTCAGAAATCACAAGTTAACAGCAGCTCAGATTAGAGCCCAGATAAATGCCACACAGAGCTCCAGTAGCAGACACATCTCTACATGTTCAGAGGAGACTGTGTGAATCAGGCCTTTATGGTCAAACAGCTGCTAAGAAACCACGACTAAAGAAAAGCCAAAAAGTAGATTCTGTTCATCTGAATGTAGCGTTTTCACTCATCCAAGACAAAATGTTTCTCCCACTGAAAACACTACGTCCAGATGAACAGAATCACCTTTTGGGGATTTCCTTACCTGGATGATTGAGCATGCATCAATATATTAAGAAAAGCAACAAGCAGAAGAGATTTGTTTGGTCCAAGAAACACAAGGAATGGACATTAGACCAGTGGGAATCTGTGCTTTGGTCTGATAAGTTCAAATTTGAGCTCTTTAGTTCCACCTGCTGTGTCTTTGTGTGACACAGAAAAGGTGAGGGGATGGTCTCTACATGCATGGTTCCCACTGTGATGGTGTGGGGGGAGCTTTGCTGGTGACACAGTTGGGGATTTATTCCAAACTGAAGGCACACTGAACCAGCATGGCCATCCTGCAGCCACATGCCATCCCATCATTGATTTTACAAAAAGACAATAACCCCAAAGGGCTATTTGACCAAGAATGAGAGTGATGGAGTGCTGCACCAGATGGCCTGGCCTCCACAGTCACCCGACTTAAACCCAATGGAGATGGTTTGAGAGGAATGAATCGCTGTGGCAGCTTCATTGCATGAAGCATGCCAGCGCACGGTATCTGGTGTGATCTTATGGCAGTTTAGACATTTACTCTTGCTCTTGCATTTAGTTTTCAGCAAATTCCCTTGTTGGGCTGACTGTGACTTTACTGCAGTTTCCCTGCTATTAGCCACAGCTCTGCTCATATCTCCACATTCCTTGGTCCCAGTGTCATACTGTTTCTGATGCTCATCCAGTTTAGGGTCATAGGGAGGCTGGAGGCTATCTCTGCTGCTACAGGGCAAGAAGATAGGTGGTCAGTCTGTTGCAGAATATTCATGTTTTCAAATAAGAAGGCATAATTAGGTGATGGCAGGCAACTGTCAGACAGCCTCCCATGCCACTGTTCTTGAACCTGCTTATAATATTCAATGAATCAAGTATATTTTACTTGATTTGGCCAAGAACTAAATTTCATTATATTCTTTTTAATTCTCAAAAAGAAACCTTCTCCT
This sequence comes from Mchenga conophoros, assembly GCF_057382185.1. Taxonomy (NCBI): domain Eukaryota; kingdom Metazoa; phylum Chordata; class Actinopteri; order Cichliformes; family Cichlidae; genus Mchenga; species Mchenga conophoros. Next base: position 27,535,465 of record NC_140545.1, on the reverse strand, counting down.
CTTAACAGAAGGAGGCAGTATCTATTTTGTGCAGAAGAGTCAAATGATCCCAGGTTTAGGTTTTGTCAAACCAGCTAACACAAAGAAATCCCTGCTGTGTTGAACTTTCTTCATAGTATACCCCTCTGGTAGCTGCTTGTGTTCTGTTATGATAAGCTAGGCTAACTATATTCTGACTCGTGTAACTCAGCATCTTACATTTATCTTGACAATCATTAACATAATGTACAAATGCTGCATCATAATTTGTCTCATTCTGTGACATAAATATGCACCAAATTATGTTTGTTTGTTGAGGCTGTGTGGGGAACACATATATATTCAGACATAATATGTCCACTGTGGTGTCTCGCAGTTCACCAGACTCAGGGAGTCCAAACGTTCTAAATAGAAAATGCTTCAGAATCAGAATAAACCACACAGGACATGCCCACTCTGAAGGAACTGTGGGTCTCTCACTTATGATTCATTACTCCAACAGCTCAAAGTACTCAAGGATGTGTTCAAAGAGTTGTGCAGCTGAAGCTTTGTGGATACTGATTGGGGTGTGTCCTCAAAGAGCATGACTTAACCAACAGGGCGCCACCAGTAGTAGGCAGCTTTCATCAAAGCCCGTGTGGGCATCGTTTCATAAATACTATGTGCACCTGTGGGTGAGTCATGCATGCCCTGCTGCATGCCACAATTTCTCACCATGGTTAGTCAACTTATTAGGCTTGAGAAGCTAATGGCAGGGTTAGTATGAAGGATGACCATTGATACACAGCTGGTGTAGGCATCCAAATCAAGCCTGTAACAAAGAGACTTTAAAAAAAAAAGAAGCAACAACAAAGCACGTCACATGTGGGTACTTCAGGAGAGTTGTGAACAAGGGAAAGGCAAACAGCAAAAAACCTTTTCAAAAAGAGTAAAGCTTGATGCATATTTCCTGCAGAAAGGTTAGTCTCAGGAGAGGCTGGTTGAATCAGGGGCTCTACCAAGGCAACATGACTAGTACAACGCCCAGAAAGGCAAGGAAGGGGTTGGTGGTTGTGCTGGGCGCTACATCTCTTCCATTGTGTGCATAGTGGGAGCTGACAACAAGTTGAGGGAGGGGAGTCGATACCACTCTGATGAAGCTAAGCTGGTGTGCCCCCCAGCATCACTCTGCATGGCTTTGTTTCTTTCATTTGTACATTTAATACAATAATTTGGATTTGTGCATTTGTGTACATACAGAAACATTGAGGAGTGAATGCACTAAGACACAACACACTGTTGGCGTAGGCGTAAAACATGAGGGGAAGAAAAATAACTGAAGGATGGGGGGAAGGGTGATCAAAGAGGAAGTAGGGCGAGTGGAGAAAGATGAGCTGGTTCCCTCCCTTCCTCCCTCCTCCTCCTGTCTCTGCTTTTTCAGTGGAGATTGAGAAATACAAGGTCAGTCTTCACAGCTTCCTCTCACCTGCAATTGAAGCCCCAGTGAATGCAGGCTCTTCTGTTCTGAGACATGTGAAGCTAGAGACACTGGCAACCATAGTCAATTGTCTTCCAGGGGCCAGAGCAGGTGACATTGAGGGAGATTTAAAACTGCTGGCTAAGGGTAAATGTAAATTCAGTAAAATTAATTCACATCGGCAGTAATGACACCCGGTTATGCCAATCGGAGGTCACTAAAATCAATATTGAATCAGTGTGCAACTTTGCCAAAACAATGTCAGCAAAGTCAGATTGCTGTCTGTCTGAGTGGTGTCCAAAAACGATGTGGGCTTCATAGATAATTGGGAAACTTTCTGGAGGAAAGCTGGTCTTGTTAGGAGAGACGGCATCCATCCCACTTTGGATGGAGCAGCTCTCATTTCTAGAAATATGGACAAATTATGACTATTCAGAGTTGGGACCAGGAATGAGAATCCTCCTGTTACCCCCCAAAACCGTGGCGGCCCACCCTCGAGTGGGCCACCACGTCACACCTGCATCTCATCTCAAGAGTTTTGGTGGAGGACTATTTAACCCCGCACAGACGGCTGCTCCACGCCAGTCCGTCACTCACTTCACAGTGGTAACTTGGCTCCCCGCTGAACCTTTATATGCTTAGTGTCGCATGAGCTGTGCTACTTTTACCTCTGTGTTCTCAGGTTCCTATCCGACGTGCTGTGTTAATCACTTGCCTGTCCTCCTGCCCACTTGTTCTCATCTCTGCCTCCTTGGACTTACCCTCCACGGACGTACTCCCCTCTCTGGGTTCCAAGGTCCGGCTCAGATTGTAAGCCAGATTCCCTTAGCCCTGCCTAATAGTGTCTTCCCATTCTCCTGCACTCTAGTAACCTTTTCCCCTTTCTGTTGCAACCTTCAACGGTCCCGATCATGGCTCCCGTGTGCTCCTTTGCTTTCCTGGTTTTCTTTGCTGTCCCGGGTCGCTTTTCGTTGTATGAATAAAACTCGAACTTGCCCACATTAAAGCGTATTGTGTGTACTTTTGGGTCTTGCTTGTGTGCAAACCACGATTCATGACAGGTAGTGTGGCAGCAATCTTCCAGACCAGCCTATTAATCAACCAAAGACCCAGACAGACGTTTAACTCATTTCAAAGCCTGATGCTTAGCCTTGTCCACCCCAAATGTGAAACTCAGAAACAGTGTTGGGTGCAACGCGTTACTAAGTAACTAAGTAACGCGTTACTGTAATTAAATTACTTTTCCACTGAAAAAGTAGAGTAACTGATTACTGTTCATTTTTAGGTATTTTAATTACAGTTACTTACAATGTACTTGCGTTACATTGTAAAAGAATTAAACTTGCTGAATATCATGATTTAATTTCAATAATTTATCTTCTAAAGGTAAAAGTAAACTCTGCCGCTTTAACATCGCTGTAGTGCAGGTGCGCGTCATTTCGCGCCACTTTGCTGCATAGCCGTATTCTAAAGCGGAAGATGTCGGACTCGGCTGAAGCGAGTGGCTGTTTTATGAAATGGACATATTTCCGTCTCTTCACTTTTCTGAAACAAGCAGACAAGAACATTACAGTACTGTGTAAGCTATGTCCTTGGGAGAAAAAACTATCGGTCGCTTTTAATAGCACGAGTAATCTACTGAAGCGCCTGACACGAGAGCATAGACGAACACTTCTGAGTGATCCTTGTTCATCATCCATGGATAACACCGCGGCAACTCCTGCTAAGCAGGCAAAACGTGATTTTACTTCAGCAGCACAGAAGGTGCTTAAAAAGGTGAGCTTAAAAAAACGATTGCAGGCTACATTGTGGAAGAGATGCTACTGCTGCGTACTGTAGAGTCTTCGTCTTTAAAAAAATATTTATTATTATCACGATCGGGCGGATTACACACAGTAATTCGGCGTGCCCGTGTGGCGTGCTGGCTAGACCCAAACGCGGCGAAGGCTAGCGGTGGGTTGGAACAGACACGCAGTTATTCTAGTAACGATCAGTGCACGAAGCGGGGCTTCGGAACTGGCGTTACAGACGGAGAGCGAGCGGAGCCGGGATGAGAAAAAGAGTCGAGAGGAAAAACACTCACAGTTGGTGAATCAGGCGGCGACTGACGTCGGCAAGGTTTCGCAGCTCCTGACATGAAGAGAACAATGTCTGAGCGGCGAACAGGTGGGTTAAACCCGGCCCCGTGATCAGCTGATCACCGGCTGACAGGACCCCCCCCCCCCCCCCCCCCCCCCCCGAAGACCGGCACCCGACGGTCCAGGACAGCGGCGACGAAAATCCGAGATGAGGGAGGGATCCAAGACGAAGCGGGATGGCACCCAGGAGCGCTCCTCAGGACCGTAGCCAGCCCAGTCCACCAAATACTGGACCCCGCGACCCCGGGGACGAGAGTCCAAGATCCGCCGGACAGTGTAGACAGGGCCCCCTTCGACGAACCTGGGCGGGGGCGGGGCCGGGGAGGGGGGCGCCAGCAGAGAAGTAACGCGCCGTTTAAGCTGCGAGATGTGAAAAACCGGATGGACCTTCAAGGCGGGTGGAAGCCGGAGACGATAAGTCACGGGGTTGAGCCGGGCAGTGATCTCGTACGGGCCAACGAACCGGGAAGCGAGCTTCTTGGACTCCGTGCGGAGCCGCAGGTGCCTCGTGAAGAGCCAGACGCGATCCCCCGGCTGAAAAGGATGACCCGGGCGGTGGCGGCGACGATGCTGCTTGGTGCCTGACGACAGCGACGGACCATCCGTTCAGCAGCAGGATGAAAACCATGGCAGACCTCAAAGGGCGAGAGACCGGTGCCAGAAGAGACGTGAAGGTTATGGGACAGCTCAGCCCACAACAGGTAACGAGGCCAAAGCGACGGTGGGGCGGAGACAAAGCACCTCAGGAAGCGCCCCAGCTGTTGATTGGTCCATTCAACCTGCCCGTTAATCTGAGGGTGATAATTACTTACCCAACACTGCTCAGAAACCAGTCTTACTTGTTATCATCTATCGTCCACCTGGGCCTTACACTGAGTTTCTCTCTGTCAGACTTTTTATCTGATTTAGTGCTCAGCTCAGATAAAATAATTATTGTGGGTGATTTTTAGACTCAACTGGCTTCTGTCAAAATGTAAAAGAACCCACCCACCACTTTAATTGCCCCGCCGGAGATTTTCCACAACTCCAATGGAATTAAATTGTTTTGGTCTGTTACTCGCCGCCCTTGCAGGAACCCTGATGGGGCTGTTAACCCCCGGTCTCTAGTCTACCTTGGACTTGCTGTTCTGGTCTTACTCCCTTGAATCTTTCTGCTGCTGAAATCCCTATAACTGACCATTTCCTCCTTTCATTTAACCTCACTCTCTGTTTGGTTCTACCAAGCCAACCCATCTCATCTCGTTCCGCAACATCAAGTTCCGCATCATCTTGATCCTGTCCCTACAGGACTTGTGAAATCCTGCCTCTCTTCCTTACTCCCACTCATCTCTGCTATCATCCACTCTTCACTCACCACCGGTATCATTCCCTCCTTATTCAAGATTGCTTCAGTCACTCCTATACTGAAAAAACCTTCCTCAGATCCTAACAACTTTAACAACCTCCGTCCGATTTCTAATCTACCCTAGGTGTAGTGATGGATGCAGACCTAAACACATTAAGACAATAACAAAATCAGCTTACCCATATGGAAAAGAAATAGTAAAAACTTGCATGATTTACTCATGAAAGTGGCCACTTTCTCATTACTTTCATATATTTTTTTAGTAAGTATACAAAACATACAAGTTTCATTATATAATTTTTCAAGGGATCTTATATGTGTTTTCACTCTTGTATGCTTTTCATAGAAGTTTCATACAAGACAGATAAAAACTTTATAAGATTTATATATATCTTTTCCATATGGGTACTATCACCTCAAGAATATTTCAAGGATAAAAGATCTGATGTCTCAACAGGACCTGGAAAAACTAGTCCATGCATTCATCTTTAGCAGGCTTGATTACTGTAACAGCATCTTTACAGGTCTACCTAAAAAATCAGTCAGACAACTACAGCTCATTCAGAACTCTGCTGCTCGAGTCCTCACTAAGACCACATCAGTCCAGCTCTGAGGTTCTTACACTGGCTGCCTGTCCGTCAGAGGATAGACTTTAAAGTTCTGATGCTGGTCTATAAAGCTCTGAATGGTTTAGGACCAAAATACATCAGTGACCTCCTGACCCAGTATGAACCTTTCAGATCCCTCAGGTCATCTGGATCCTGTTTTTTTATCAGTTCCCAGAGTCAGAACCAGACATGGAGAAGCTGCATTCAGCTTTTATTCTCCATTTATCTGGAACAAACTGCCAGAAAGCCTCAGATCAGCTGAAACACTCAGTTTATTTACATCCAGGTTGAAGACTCCCACTCCCTTTCAACATGTAAATTAATCAGAATGGTTTTTTGTATGTAATTTGTATAGTATTTTTTTTCTCTCTTATTTCTTTTCTAAATGTACTTGTATATTGTTCACATGTTGAAATAAATTACCAACCAAACCAATCAAGACTCACCTGTTCTCAGCTGCATTTGAATAAAACACCAAATCCACACTTTTAAGCTTAAATTTCAAAACTTATATTTTAACTTCTGATTTTATCTACTGTTCTGATTTTATCTACTGTTTTTTTTATCAATTTTAAATCATGCTTTTTATTTGTTTTTGTTTTTTAGTGTCTTTGTAAAGCACTTTGAATCACCTTGTTGTTGAATTGTGCTATATGAATAAGCTTGCCTCGCCTTGCCTTTATTTCTAAAAGACTCGAAAAAGTAGTTGCAACTCAACTTCATTCACACCTGGTTAATAATAACATCTACGAGAGATTTCCGTCTGGTTTTTGTTCATGTCACAGTACAGAAACTGCTTTACTTAGAGTCACTAATGATCTTCTAATCGGAGCTGACTCTGGTCTACTCACCATCCTCGTCCTTTTGGATCTGAGCTCAGCCTTTGACACCATCTGTCACTCTGTCCTTCTAAGCAGACTTTCCTCTCTCGGCATCTCTGACACACCCCTAGCCTGGTTTCAATCATATCTCCTTGACCGCTCCCAGTTTATTCAACTGAAATCAAGCCACTTACGTCTTTTCCCAGTCACTTCTGGTGTACCCCTAGGTTTAGTCTTAGGCCCTGTCTTCATAACTTACATCCTCCAAAATATAAGCAAAATATAAGAATCAGACCATTTACCATCTCAATTTATGGAGAATAAAGTGTGTGTATATTTTTATATTATATTTGCATACATTTCTAAATTTGAAAGGTAGGACTGCTACACGCATTATTAGTGATATTCCTGATTGTTTTTAGACCTCTACCTGAATGTTGAATTTTAGGCGTTTAATCTATTTATCATTAATAGGTACATTTCCAGCTGTTAGAACTACTATAGTTCAATTTTGTTTTTTACTGGATAAGACAAAGAGTATGAAGTTTTCCCCTATTCTGTGAATCAGATATGACTGTAAACAGAGGATCCGCCCTGACCGGGTATACCTTCCTTTTGTACAATTCATACCCACTCTCAATATAAAGTAGCACGTGGAGAGCAGCTCACTTTCACCAGTGAATTCAGGGCAACACAATAACTCACAAGACATTGTTTTTAATATGGATTTCAGAAATGATGAGAAACACAAGGATAGCATTATTTATAAACGTCTGACTTCATGGTTTATTCAGTTTGCCTTTCTTTGTTTTTTAAAAATAAAAAGTCTGATTTATCGATCACCCTGAGAACAAGCTTACTGCGTGTTTGCTGGAGGGAGGTTAGTGTTTTCACATCTTATCTTCTAAAGGTTTTTCTTAGTATTGTCGCTGGCTCATAACACCCCCGTTTTTGTGACAGCTGAATATGTGTCACAAAACAGATGTGTTTGGGTTTGTGCGTGTGTGTGTGTGTGTTAGCAGGTTCAGAGACTGAGAGTACTGCAAACCAAAGACCAAACCAAATCCACAATCAGAGATTACATATAGTATGTAATAATTATAATGGATTGCATTTATATAGCGCTTTTCAAGGCCCTCAAAGCGCTCTACAATTCCACTATTCATTCACACACTGGTGGAGGCAAGCTACATTTGCAGCCACAGCTGCCCGGGGGAAGACTGACAGTAGGTGAAGTGTCTTGCCCAAGAACACAAAGACCAAGACAGAGAGAGCAGGGGATCGAACCAGTAACAAGATGAGCTTCCCAACCCGCTGAACCACAGTTGCCCCAAAAATGGACAACAATCATGGACGTTTATTTTAGCAATAATAAATATAAATATTATTACTTATTATTACTTGGTGCTACGCAGAAGGCTGATCCCCACGCCCCATTATGGCAGGACTTCCAGCGTGCCAGTGGCCCTGGGGCTCCTGCTACTTGACACGGTGACACTTTGTCATCCTCCTTCAGAGCTACTGCTACCTAGCAGACTGATGCCTCCGCCTCCGGCTCGGCCTTTGCATCTGGCAGGGCCTTGACCGGGGTTGCATGTGTATATGTACAATTGTAAATAGTTCGTTTGGAATACTTTCACTCTGGGCTTTCAGTTGCATTGTCTCCTGATGGGGTGTCTTAAAGAATTACCTGGTACATATGGAATATGTAATGGAGTAATGGAAGTTACACTGTAACCTTGTTTCTCTAAGTGAGAACCAAGGTTACACCTTCAGGCCGCTCGGAGACGCGTTCCGATCAAACCAGCACCGGTTTCACGTCTGCACAGCTGTTTTATATGTAAGTTGTGGGGCGTGGCCAGGTCATAAAGAATTATCCACATCACGACAAAGACTCAGAGAACCAAGGTTACAGTGTAACCATACAAAATGCTGTAGAGTTGGTGGAGTGAAGGATGTCTGTTTTTCTGGGAGTCATGACTACAGCTCATGTTAGAATGATGCTGTACAATTTCCTAGACAAACTGCAGCAATATGTAATATACACTGATACTGAATCCATCATAGTTACGTCATTAACACGTGAGTGGATTCCTCCTTTGGGACCCTTTATGGGCGATCAGTGAATTATATTGTGGAGAGGGAGAGGATTAGGTCACAGAATTTGTGTCGGGGGTCCAAAATGCTATCTGTATCACACAAAGCAGAGCAAAACTTATTTTGTAGTAAACCAGAAAACAGACACGCATGTGGTTGTTGTCTCTGATACTTTTAAGCACGATAAAAAAAAGTTTTCATCTAGAGAATGATTCAATTGTAAAAATAAAAGTTCAAGTGGTTTACAACAAATGTAGCGTGTTGCCTGATTATCTGCTCCACATCTACTCCTGCTGGCAGCCTTTATATAACCAGCATTTTCACATAAGAGATATAAAGAGTTTCCACTGCACAGACTGGGATGTATTCAAGGTGCAGGACACTGACAATCGTGTCGCATTGGACAGTTACACCTCCACTGTCTTGGACTACATCTGTTTCTGTGTGGACAATGTAACAACTTGGAAACGATTCCGTGTGTTCCCTAATAATCCACCCTGGATGACACACGGAGTTCAACAACTTATTCGAACAAGGAACAACGCTTTCAAATCCGGGGACCAGGAGGCATACAGTGCTGCCAGGGCCAACCTGAGAAGAGGCATCAAGACTGCCAAGCAGCAGCACAGGAGGCGTATCGAGGCCAGGTTTGAGAACAACACAAACCCAAGGCAGGTCTGGGAGGGCATCAGGGCTATCACGGACTACAAAAGAAGAACACCATCACCCTCAGCCGACAGTTCTACTCTGGCTGAGGATCTAAATCTCTTTTATGCCCGTTTTGACAGGGAGAACACCGACCCTGTCCTGTCCCCTCTCCCCTCAACCGACCCTGCTCCGGTCCTGAGCACTCATGAGCTGAGGCGTGTGTTCCGGAGCATTAACACCAGGAAGGCGGCCGGGCCGGATGGAGTGCTGGGCCGGGTGCTAAAAGACTGTGCTGCGGACCTGGCGGACGTCTTCACCTCTATATATAACACCTCGTTGTCCTGTTCACTGGTACCATCCTGTTTCAAAGCAGCAACCATCGTTCCCATCCCAAAACAGTCAAATGTCACATGTCTGAACGATTTCAGACCTGTGGCACTCACCCCCATTCCCGCCAAATGCCTGGAGAGACTGGTCATTAAACACATCAGAGCTGCTTTTCCACCATCCCTGGACTCGCACCAGTTTGCATACAGGGAGAACCGGTCAACCGAGGATGCGATCGCCACAGTGCTGCACACATTACTGAAGCACTTGGAACACAGGAACACCTATGCACAGCTCCTCTTTGTAGACTACAGCTCGGCTTTTAATACCATCCGGCCATACAAACTCCGTCCCAAACTCCACCAACTGGGACTTAACTCCTCTCTGTGCAACTGGATTGTGGACTTCCTCACTAACCGTAGACAGAGTGTCAGAGTGGGTAAGAACACCTCTTCCACCCTTGTGGTCAACACCGGTGCCCCTCAGGGGTGTGTTCTGAGCCCTCTGCTATACACTCTCTTCACCCATGACTGTATTTCCTCCTGCGCGTCCAATCTCATTGTTAAGTTTGCAGATGACACTACAGTGCTCGGACTTATATCCAACAATGATGAGACAAACTATAGGACAGAGGTGCAACAACTAGAGTCATGGTGCCACGACAATAACTTGGTCTTAAACACCAAAAAGACCAAGGAGATCATTGTAGATTTCCGGAAGAGGGGTCATAACAACCATCTGCCTCTCTTCATTGGCAGTGAGGCGGTGGAGAGGGTGAGCAGTTTTAAATTCTTGGGGGTAACTGTGACCGAGGACCTGTCCTGGGGCAACCATATCACCTCAGTTGTACGGAAGGCCCAACAGCGCCTCTACTACCTGAGGAGACTGCGGAGCGCACACATTCCCAGATCTCTGATGTTGAACTTCTACAACTGTGCCATCAGCAGCGTTCTGACGTATGGATTTCTAGTGTGGTTCCCCAGCTGCACCAAGGCCGATCAGCAAGCACTCCAGCGGGTGGTGAAAGAAGCTGGCAGAATTATTGGAACAAGTCTGCCAGAGATCAGTAATATCTTCCCCACTCGCTGTCTGAGGAGGGTGCACAGTATCCTGCGGGACCAACATCACCCTGCGCGCCACCTTTTCCATCTGCTGCCCTCAGGGAGAAGGTACAGGTCTATACAGGCCAGAACATCCAGACTGGCCAACAGCCTGTATCCACAGGCTGTGAGGCTCCTGAACTCTCTGCCCCCCTCTCACGGACAATAACCATATCCAACTTCTTAATAGCAATGAACTGGTCTGCATTGGTGCATCATATCTTTATTCTCTTCCCCCTCCTGCCCCCCCCCCCCCCCCTCTTTCTTAAATAGATAACTATCATATCTGATATCATATCTCACAGTACAATAATATTGAATGGGTTGCATTGTTGTATTTTGTCATGTTTCTCAGGTCTTTGTCTGAATTTCTACGAACATTATTGCTAAGGATTGTCTTATTGCATTGGAGTCACACTGGGTTAAATATGTACACTTGGGTTTTAAGGGGTATTTATTATTTTCTTCTTTTTTTTGGGTTGTATGGAAGCCCCAAACGCAATTTCATTGTTCTTGACAATGACAATAAATAAATAAATACTAAATACTAAATAAACTTTGCAACAACATCCTTCCACCTCCAGACAAGAACAGTTATAATAATGTATAATAATAATAATGTAGAAGTACAAAATGTTTTCACCAAATATTAGGATTTGGTGAAGTAGGAATTTAAGTTGTATTTATTTAGTTTAAACTTGTTTAGAACGTTTTGGGAAAATCCAGTAGAGCGATTTCTGTGAACAATTTTGTTTAATAATCCCAGAGAAATCGCACAAATGTTTCCTGATAACACCAAATATTTTATAGAAGCATTTAACGATGCGGTAAGCACCCTTTATGTTCTTATACAAAATAAATCCAAGACACCTGACTATTTAAGACTCAGAACGAACCTGCTGTCAGACCAGCCACTTGTTAATATCACTAAAAAAGGGCGAAAGAAAAAAAGAAAGAGGTGAAAGGATGGAAACTGGCACTGTTGGATTTGATATACAAATCATCACCCTGTGTGAGGAGGATTATTATTGGTAATGCAAACATCGATTTTATTAATGCACTGTGTGCGATACAACAACAACCATTAGACCAGTAAAAAAAACCATCAACACAATATGGTGGATTTTTATTTCTGTTATAAGTTGCTGCTGTCCTTTTCATAGCCAGTATGACAGCAAACAGGTGCAACATACACACAAAAAATGTTTGTAGTCCCTCAGCACCAAAAACACCAAAATACAGAAACCAGCTCAAAATGAGCTGGACAAAGCTATGGTTGAGGTACTGCAAAGAAATGACAAAGATGTGTATGAAAAAGCTACAAAGTACTCCAGTATTCTTCAGAGATATCACTAACGCTGCCACGGGAATGTGATATTCACAGAGAAACCCCCCCACCGACATGACCTCTGTGGCACCGGGCAAACCTCCACCCGGCCCACTCTAAACAGGTGACAGTAGACTTAAGAGCCACAGGACTCAGTGCCGCTGAATCTTTGATTTTATTTATTTTTTGTTGTGTTTTACTTGCATCTATTTGAAAGGGTGAGTGTAAACACAAAACATTAAAAATGAAACCTAATAAAACAAGTTTTAGAAAGAGACTTTTTCATTTGATTCAATTTTATATTATGGGTTATGCAGAAATAATAGAATTGGGCTGAAAAGTCTGTTGCTTTTTTACATATTCAAGTTGTGTATGATGTTTTTAAAAAGTAACTAATTATTTTTGAAAATAAGTAATCAGTTAAGTAACGGGATTACTTTCTTGGAGAAGTAATCAGTAATTAGTAACTAATTATTGTTTTCAAGTAACTTGATCAACTGGTCAAATAAATACTGTCAGTAAATACTGACTCAAGAGATTGTGAAGGCATACCGTGTATGTTATTAACAGTTTTTTGGTGAGTTACTGAGATATTGTGTATTATTCTTGTGTTGTCCATGCATTTGCGTTTCATAAACATGTATCTTTCCATTTTTTTAAAACATGTATATGCTAAGGACATCCCAGTATGTGCCCTGTACCTATCTGTTTCATTTAAAAAATACTCAAAATGTACCTAATAAATTAAACACGACTCCTTGATTGACTGTACATTTTAAAATAGCAGGAAACAGGGGGGGCAGAATAAGAGTGAGAAAGCTGCAGAGATGCTCCAGAGACTAATGAGCTAACTGCGGGGTGTTCTTCCTCGTGTGACTGCTGTATTTGGGTCAGTCAATAGTCCCGTGTAGTGATAGCGCCGCTGGTTTAAAGGAGTTTAGAGCTGTCCGACAGCCAGGCCCACATCACTCTGAAGATATGGGCCACGGCAGAAGCAGCATCCAGAAAACTGCCTCCAAGCAGCCTAATGTCTCACTGTACAGAGAGGGAGGAGTCTGAGGCTTGTGTGAGCTATGTGGAGTATTTGGGTTTTGCTCTAAGAACTATTTAGTTTTTGAGTTTTCAGGTCAGTAATTTGTCATTATTCATAAAGACTGAATGCTAAATGCTTCAGTTGAAGCTAATAAATGTTCCTGATTGACAACAAGCTTCCTCATATAGAAATCTGCTTACAGGATGCTATTTCTTTTGCTCAAGGTTGGCATCCTTTGGTTGTGCATAACAACAGGATGATATCTAAATTGTGTTTTTTCACAAAAAAGCTCCTTGAAAAGTTTTTCAGTGACAAAAAGAACGTATTCTCTCTCAACATCAAACAGGTAAACAGCGAAGCACAATATCTGCTTTTATTAAAGTCTAAATGGCATTATTGATGGAAACAAAATACTGAGCTGCTCTATTTCTTCATGTGTAAAAGACTTTTGTCAGTTAATCACACAACCTTGGGAACTTGGGGCGACCGTGGCTCAGGGGATTGGGAATCGCATCTGCAACCGGAGGGTCGCCGGTTCAATCCCTGGGCTCTCTGTCATAATCATAATCATGGGTCATAATCTGAGTTACTTGAAAAAAGTAATTAGTAACTAATTACTGATAACTTCTCCAAGAAAGTAATCCCATTACTTAACTTATTACTTATTTTCAAAAATAATTAGTTACTTTTTAAAAACATCATACACAACTTGAATATGTAAAAAAGCAACAGACCTTTCAGCCCAATTCTACTTTTTCTACATAACCCATCATATGAAATTGAATCAATTAAAAAAGTCTCTTTTTTTAAAATTGTTTTATTCAATTTAATCTTTTAACTTTATGCATCAAGCAAAAATTTAATTATATGCAACAGTCTTTGACTTGAAGAAATGTGTTTAATATTTAAACCTATTTCCTGCATATTCAGCATATAAAATAAAATCAAGTTTTGTGTTTACCCTCTTTCAAATAGATGCAAGTAAAACACAGCAGAAAATAAATAAAATCAAAGACTCAGATAATTCCATTAACAATGTTCTACAACACACACACACACCCTCACACACACACACACACACAGAGAGAGAGAGAGAGATCCAGTTTAGTGAATGCAGTAAGCAGTGGAGTGGAGGTGAGACCAAGCAGCAGGCTCTCAGCCACAGCTGCCTGCATCAGTGCGCCTGTTAGACTCAACCACAGGAGGGCAGAGCAGCCAGAAAATGTACTCAAGTACCACTACCTCAACATAGTTTTACTCAAGTAAAAGTAAAAAGTATTTAGTAAAAAAGGCTGCTTGAGTACTGAGTAACTGATCATAAAATCTGATTTAATGTTTCAAAATGAGAAAATCAGATGGACAAAAATATAAAGTTTAGTGCAAATTTTGGTATTTGAAAGACTGAAAAGCAAAAAGGATACTAAATATAAATAACACTTTTCCAAATCAGTTTTCACACACACACACACACACACACACACACACATATATATATACATATATAAAAAACACCCAGCACGCGTCTGCTCGGGTCCTCTACCAGAGGCCTGGGAGCTTGAGGGTCCTGCGCAGTATCTTAGCTGTTCCCAGGACTGCGCTCTTCTGGACAGAGATCTCCGATGTTGTTCCCGGGATCTGCTGGAGCCACTCGCCTAGTTTGGGAGTCACCGCACCTAGTGCTCCGATTACCACGGGGACCACCGTTACCTTCACCCTCGCATTCTCTCGAGCTCTTCTCTGAGCCCTTGGTATTTCTCCAGCTTCTCGTGTTCCGTATATATATATATATTTAGTCAGCCACCGATTGTGCAAGTTCCCCCACTTAAAATGATGACAGAGGTCAGTAATTTGCACCAGAGGTACACTTCAACTGTGAGAGACAGAATGTGAAAAAAAAATCCATGAATTCACATGGTAGGATTTGTAAAGAATTTATTCGTAAATTAGGGTGGAAAATAAGTATTTGGTCACCTCAAACAAGGAAAGTCTCTGGCTCTCACAAACCTGTAACGTCGTCTGTAAAAAGCTTTTCTGTCCCCCACTCGTTACCTGTACGAATGGTACCTGTTTGAACTCATCATCTATATAAAAGACACCTGTCCACAGCCTCAAACAGTCAGACTCCAAACTCCGCCATGGCCAAGACCAAAGAGCTTTCGAAGGACACCAGGAAAAGTATTGTAGACCTGCACCAGACTGGTAAGAGTGAATCTACAATAGGCAAGCAGCTTGGTGTGAAAAAATCAACTGTGGGAGCAATCATCAGAAAATGGAAGACATACAAGACCACTGATAATCTCCCTCGATCTGGGGCTCCACGCAAGATCTCATCCCGTGGGGTCAAAATGATCATGAGAACGGTGAGCAAAGATCCCAGAACCACACGGGGGGACCTGGTGAATGACCTGCAGAGAGCTGGGACCAAAGTAACAAAGGTCACCATCAGTAACACACTACAACGGCAGGGAATCAAATCCCGCAGTGCCAGATGTGTTCCGCTGCTGAAGCCAGTGCATGTCCAGGCCCGTCTGAAGTTTGCCAGAGAGCACATGGATGATACAGCAGAGGATTGGGAGAATGTCATGTGGTCAGATGAAACCAAAGTAGAACTTTTTGGTATAAACTCAACTCGTCGTGTTTGGAGGAAGAAGAATACTGAGTTGCATCCCAAGAACACCATACCTACTATGAAGCATGGGGGTGGAAACATCATGCTATGGGGCTGTTTTTCTGCCAAGGGGACAGGACGACTGATCCGTGTTAAGGACAGAATGAATGGGGCCATGTATCGTGAGATTTTGAGCCAAAACCTCCTTCCATCAGTGAGAACTTTGAAGATGGAACGAGGCTGGGTCTTCCAACATGACAATGATCCAAAACACACCGCCCGGGCAACAAAGGAGTGGCTCCGTAAGAAGCATTTGAAAGTCCTGGAGTGGCCTAGCCAGTCTCCAGACCTCAACCCCATAGAAAATCTGTGGCGGGAGTTGAAAGTCCGTGTTGCTCGGCGACAGCCCCAAAACATCACTGCTCTCGAGAAGATCTGCATGGAGGAATGGGCCAAAATACCAGCTACTGTGTGTGCAAACCTGGTAAAGACCTATAGTAAACGTTTGACCTCTGTTATTGCCAACAAAGGTTATGTTACAAAGTATTGAGTTGTATTTTTATTATTGACCAAATACTTATTTTCCACCCTGATTTATGAATAAATTCTTTACAAATCCTACCATGTGGATTCATGGATTTTTTTTCACATTCTGTCTCTCACAGTTGAAGTGTACCTCTGGTGCAAATTACTGACCTCTGTCATCATTTTAGGTGGGGGAACTTGCACAATCGGTGGCTGACTAAATACTTTTTTGCCCCACTATATATATATATATATATATATATATATATATATATATATATATATATATATATATATATATATATATATGAAAGATTGTGGGGCTGACTGACTGATTTTTGCCCCCTGCCCCAAGTGGTCATTAGAAATACTGCGGGCCAACGTGAAGTTTGATGAAGTACAGCAGCCTTGTTTGGAAGTAGCAGACGACTTCAGTTTCATCACTGCTTTGCTTGAGTCTGTGTTTGCGTCTATTGTCTTGATTTTGCCACAGAATGAAGTTAAAAGCAACATTTGAAGGTTGAATATGTCGTAAACCTCATCAAACCTCCACTGAGCAGAGAGAGAGGAGTCTGCGGCTAACATATACTGTATACACACATCTGTGTAACGCCGCTGTGTGCACACACTAATGAATGTTTACATCAAATGCTGTAAGACTGAGTGGGCGTTAAGTGCACATTCCTGTGTAGTTCAGTGCTTGTAGCTCATCTTTTCCTTTTTAAGGTTTTCATAGTAATTACGGAGGCATCTCCAAAGCTGCCCTGAAACCACATCAGCACACACAAAGAAATCAGAAGGTGAAACTACAAGAACGCCGTGTTTCAGTGATGCTGAAAGCGTCCTCTGCACTGGAAGAGCTCAGCTTTGTTTTACCTGACAGAAGCTCTGTGTATATTATTTGTTTCATCATCATTATGGCCACGGTACACTTTTAATTAACTTGTTCTGGTTGGAGCGCGCTGAGCTGCTTCTTTTGCTCATTTGATTCTGTCAATCCTGTAATTAGAGATTAGAAGGATAAAACCAACGAGTCTCACGTTTGTTTATTTTGTCTTTCCAGCACATAAACAGCAGAAGCTTCTAGTTTCACATCCAACTCTTACTCATATCTTCAAAATAACTCGAGTCATACTGAAAGCGAGGGACATGCCAGATGACGCTTTGTTGTAGTGATCAATCCCCAGCTGTGGACTACTTTCTTTATTTGCTTTATCTAGAGGTTTTGGATAGCACGGGGGCAAAGGAAGGGCAACAGGGAAGTAGGGTGGCACATCCTACTTCAGTGAAGATCCCCAATATGTAAATTCAGCAAACTAAATATCCACTTTAACACTATTTATTGTATCAGTATCTCCAATAATTAGTATTTTAAGGACATAAAAGTTGGGGGCAGCCGAGGCACGGGGAACGGGTGGATCTACAGCAAGGGGTTGCCCCCCCATAGCTCCGCCCCACCAAAAGTCCAGGTTTCTAGGTGGAGTCTTTTACAGTAGCTTTAAATTCACAGATAAAAATAATTCTTATGTATCTTTATATTAAATGGCTTTTATAAAGTGTTGCGCAGTCCCACTGACCTCCTACACGACAGGCCACATTTGGACTGTTTAGTGGTTCAGAAGCACTTTATCCTTGAATGTTTAAACCAGCTTCACAATCATCAATTCAAATTTCATTAGAGAATCCACACAAACATGCAGACGACAGGGTGAAGCACGTCTCTGAAGAATAC